>NC_132907.1:90497043-90797043 GCF_047675955.1 Chlorocebus sabaeus | reverse complement strand
GGGATGCTGTGCCTTGAACTGAGGGATTAACTCAGGGCAAAATCAGGACCAGGACACAGCCCACTCCCCACTCAAGCCTGCTGTATAGGGTTTGTTCGTTTGTTTGTTTGTTTTTGTTTTATCCAATCCACATTTCCATTATAATTGTATAATTGAATAATTGCATACATTGTATTTAGATACAATGTTTGAAAAGATCTGAAAAGAGAAAAATACTTCTTAAAAAACAGAAACGAGTGGAATCATTCATGTTGAAAAAAAAGTTGAGTGTAGCTTTAAGGGGTGCTGGTGGGAACAGCCCTGGCAGCTTGCCTCTGGTGGACGAGAGTAAACCCCCAGGCTGCCTGCAGCCTTCACCCCTGCCCAAAAGCAGGGGACCCCTCTAGGTGAGCCATGTCTTGCATAAACACCACTGGATCTAGGGCATCATCTATCCAAAAGGCAAACATTATTTTAAAATAGGGTTCAAGGAATGATAAGTTCTGCTCAGTTGACCACAGCACTCACTAAATCCACACACACAGAGTGAAGAAGAGGGTGGGGACTGGCAAGGTAGAAGGGGCTTGTTAATCACCAGAGAAGCAAGGGACATGACCCAGAAGAGAAGAGCAATGAGGAGCGAACAGAGAAAAGATAAAAGGAGCAAGATACAGAAACCCAAAATTCCCCATGAGAACAAAGCACTAGTAATTTCTCACTTTCCAAAGGAGTAGTCCATTTTAACGTCTATGTACATCACAGGTGAAAGGATTGATGCCAATTATATAAGCAGTTAGTGTGTCAGTTTGTTCTTGCATTGCTATAAAGAAATACCTGAGACTGGGTAATTTACAAAGAAAAGAGGTGTGATTGGCTCACGGTTCTGTAGTCTCTGAGCCAATTAAACCTCTTTTCTTTGTAAATTATCTTGCAGGAAACATGATGCTGGCATCTGCTCAGCTTCTGGGGAGTCCTCAGGAAACTTACAATCATGATGGAAGGCAAAGGAGGAGCAGGTCATCTCCTGTGGCCACAGTAAGAGGAAGAGCGAGCAAGGGGAGGTGCCACACACTGTTAAACAACCAGATCTTGTGAGAACTCTATTATAAGCACTAAGGAGACGGTGCTAAACCATCAGAAACGACCCCCATGATCCAGTCACCTCCCACCAGGCCCCACCTTTAGCATTGGGGTTACATGTCAACATGAGATTTGGGTGGGGACACAGATTCAAACCATATCAATTAGTTTGCTAAGAAACGTCAAAAAAGCACACACCCTATCAGCAAGGAAAACAACAGGAATAAGTTCTGGTGAGCTTTTTAGCTAACCTGGGGACAGACCTCAACATAGTACTGTAGCAAGATTCTCAATCAAATGATGAATACAAAATAATCAATACTTGGTGAATGGATCAATGATTAGTCAACCAGCAAACTAATTCTTTTAATTCTTCAGAACCCTGGTGTAAATTTACTGAGGCCAAAAACCTATGAAGCAAGAATCATTTTGTTTGCAAGCTGAAAAGTAAATGGGCCTGCAGGAAGCAAAGCTAAGTTAAAATAATAAAATAAAATAAAAGCTAAGTTAAAATAAAAGGACTTGATGTGAGAAGAGACAAATTTTGATGGTCAATAAAAGAAAGGCATTGCCAACTGGAACGGCTGAAGATGAACTGGGCTAAGGGTCCGATGCTGGCCTCCTGGTCTGGACCTAACGCTGATTGGTCAAACTCTCAGAAGGCATCAGCTTTGGGCGTTATCTCTCCTGCTACCTAGCAAGAGGTCAGCAAGGCTCATAACGCCCAAACATTCTTCAAGGGTGGCTTCTGCTTATTCTAACAAGCCTAAGTTTGAAGGGTCTAGGAATCCTATGCTAAAATGCTCCCTATGTAATTCTTCCAGGGAGATAGTTATGTTTACTAATGGAAAAGTCTGTCTTGGTGCCAGAGGTCTGAATTTCGAAATTACCTCTTCTATTGTAAATTCTATAAACTCAACTCCTGGGACTAGACCAGGGTCTAAATTCTGAGTTCCTTCTTTCCTGAGGGCAATATTGGACATTTCCTGATGCTTACAAATGTGTCCCACGATTTAGATGCATTGAATCCACTCATTAGGGCCATCATTCCCACATTGAGGCCAAGACCCAGGAGACCAGGGTCTCCTCTCTACCTCGCCACCCTCCAGTCTTTCTGCTCTGCGTCCGTTTCTTAGAGGTCTTTGATTTCAAAGCGAGCTCTGCGCATCAAAGGCTTGTGTGGTGAAGAATGCGGAAGGGGAAGAACTTGGCCCAGGGCAGCGGAATGACTCGGGATTGTTTGAAATCACAAGAACCGCTTTGGTCAGTTTCTGGCACATGCTCGATCTCATATTTCTCCCCTTTCGTTTTTGCTGCATAAAAGAATAACAGAGAGAAAAGAAAAAACATTCTCAAAATGTACTCTGGGAGAAAAGAAGCACAGATGTGTGTCCTTCCTTCCTTCTTTCTAAATCTCTGTGTCTTAATTACCATAGAGTTTGCAGAGTGGAAAAGAAAATACCTACCATAATACAGGAAGTAATCAAAAGCCATATCATGAATTTGTTTCTCCTCCCTCACTAGGAAAAGGTAGAATATGAATAGAATGGGAAAGTCCATTAGAATAATTTGCTATTCATCATGAATTATAAATGACATGATGTACTACTCATACATATCTAATATAAACTTAAAATTTAGCCCTGTGAATTGCCTGCCGAATGACAGAGGCATGGCCATTTTTCTTGGAGCCGGCATTAGGTTCTCACTGGGCTTTAACCTCTTGCTTTGTCGTTCTGAGATAGGTGAATAAGCCAGTCTGTACCATCAGCCCCTAACAGCACAGAGAACGCAAACGCTCTTAGTCCTGCTGGTGAATGACCGAGGGGAGATCAGTCCATGTTTCCTCCCTGAATCCAAATTAGTCTCGCAGCTGGAGAGGCATCAGTGGCTGATAATGGCCTAACAACCTCCAGCACTAACAGATATGACCTCGGTGGTGGTGACAGGAATGCGAAATGCTGGTTGCGCGTGTGCACACCACCACGGGAGCTTGGAGCCACCTTGAAAAACAAAATGTCTTAAAATAAAAAGAATAAGGCCAATCAATATGTGGCGGATATCACAACAGCATCTTCAAAGCATCAAAGCTGATTCTCTTCCAGTCCCAAAGAAAAAAGTATGTTTCTAGGGATCCTTAAAATAACGAGGAATATTGCCATTCAGGCCATTCACTTAAGGAGGACTCTGTGTTCAGGCCTCCCTCCACGCAATTCCATGCCTTTTCTGTGCTCAAACACCTCCAATGTCCTGGTGACCAGGTGGACCATCCAGGCCCTTGGCCCACGCTGAGCCATGCTCCCATCACCTCTGAAGACCAGCAGCACCAGGAGGCACTTTCCTCGTGTGCCGTGTTTGAAAGAGATTTTTCTTTCAAAGTTAACGCGTTCTTTGACCACAACTGTTCACTTGATGCCATTCAATAAACACGTCCTGGGCATCTACCCAGGGCCTGGCACGGGGTTTGTGGTACAGCTGACCCATGAGGAACCCCTGTCCCATAGAACAGGCATGACACAGGGACCGGGAGGACACCCCCATGTGGCGATGGGGGTGTGGAGGAGCAGACACAGGACATGGCAGGAAGACACACAGCCCTGCAATGGGCCGGGAGCAACTGCTCCTCTGGGTGCAGATGAACTTTGCTTTCCTATAAGGAAATAATGCTCGAGGTTGGCTTCCCTTTAAAAGGCACCCATAGATATATTTGCCTTAAACAAATAAAATTATGGAATACTCCAGTGAGTATGTGGACCACATACTCACTGAAATCTTAGCCATGATTATCGTCCTGAAAAATAGAAAAGCCACTTTGTAGTTCCCCCATATAAGAACCGTGTGGTGAAGAGCAGGGCCTGCCTACCTGTCTGTCCTGTATGAGCGTGCAACTGGCCGGGGCAGTAGCCTATCCTACTGATCATTAGAGTCTATCACATAGCATAATGCACAGCAGAAAATAAATCCTTCAAAAAGAGGCCTATTTGCAATTTCTAAAAACTGAGAAATCACAACTAACAGGTCACAATGGATGGTACTTAGAGAAATAGGAAACAATAAGAGAATGAGTTGATTGTGCTTTTTAATATAATTTGATTCGATGGTTTCTACTTAGAGCAATGATACTGACACATAAAAGAGTCACTGATTTTAGTTTCATCATGAGAAACATATAAATGTAACATATATGTGTGAAAAGAAAGATATTTTATTCACAAAGAGCCAATAATTACTATCTCTTCTGGTGACAGCTCTAGCCATGTGCACCAAGGTGCAAAGTCAGGACCGACCCTGGGCCGGGCTATTTCTTTCTGGGTTGACATGGCTGCCCTGCACTTGGTTGGCCTCCAAGACAGACGAAAAGCTGGCAAGCAGCCTCAGGGAAGACCGCAGTGTACTCAAGGTGGGAAGCTGCAATTTCTCAAATATCAAAGGATGTTCCACAATGTTGTCTTTTCCACACTGCAATTTTCATAAATGAAAGCTTAGCCCTGAGCTTTCATGGAAGCAGGATTGGATGTGTGGGGAGTCTGAAAAGCTGGTCCGAGGAGTCTAGTGCCCTCTCTCTCTGTTGCTCTGGTTCTCTGGGTTGAGAAATCCCTATCAATTAATCACTACAAAGGCACACATACATGCACTCACACACACATACATGCACACATGTGCACACACACACGCACACACACATGCATGCACTTGCACAGGAGAAGGGCGTTGCCTGGTTTGCCAGCCTCCTCCTATTATGTCCTACTGAGACCAGAATTTAGGCCTTCCCCAGAGTGAGGGCCCTCAAAGTCCGATCATAAAATACACAGCAGAATCGTGGTTGCGTTTTTACCTTCTAAAAGGTAACAATTTCCGTGTGAGTTGGATTCAGCGGACTGTAATTATGCAGACGCTTAGCATTCCCCACGTCTTTGCCCATGCTGGGGATGCTTTCCCCGGCTGGGTTTCCCCACAGTGAGCTCGGCGCCAACTCAGGAGACAGCAGCTGTAACAGGACATGTGGAACTGAGACGTGACCTGTGGAGCTCTGTTCTCAACGACTGTTTCACCTTCGTGACATGTGCCATGACAAGCAGCCAGCCAGGGAGAGTATAGCTACTCCAGTTCTGAAAGGAGGGTGGTGACTCTGGCCCACAATCAAGAGACGCCGAGGAGTGTGTGGGCTCCCACGGCAAACACGCCCAGCAGCAGCAGCAGCAGCTCGGCAGGCCTCCTCACTTCCGGCCTCTCCACCTTCCTAGCTCTGACCAGTGAGGGGCAGGCACATCCTGTGTGTGGAGAGACTCCACCCTCCAGTTGTGTGGAATCTACACATCGGACCCAAGGCGGAAGCCACGGGAATGGTAAGGATGAGGAGAAGTCCACTCCCGCTGGAGCATGCCTAGTGGCATTCCTGGGCCCCAGCGCTGGGCCATGCTACCACTGGGCAGCTGCTGCAGCAAGAACCAGGTCTAGCAGATACCACCGTCCTGCGGGGGCCACAGGACCCCATCTCAGCAGAAGGATGGTTCTGCACCTCAGGAAAGTGAAGGACTCCCTCTTACTCTGGGGTAAAGGGTGTAAACCTTCCCCTGTCTCAAGTAAGAGGAGGTGGGAGTGTTATTTTGCTTTCAACAAAGTCAAAAAAAGGAAAAAGGGCAAAGGGATTCTTGATCAAAGGATACAGACATTCAGTTATGAGATGAGTAAGTTCTGGGGATTTAGCTGCAGCTTGGGGACTTCAGTTAATACAACCATATTGTGTGTTTGGAATCAGCTGAGAGAGTAGAGCTTAAGTGTCCTCACCACACACACACGTAACTCTGTGAGTTGATGGACATGTTAATTACCTTGATTGTGGTATTCATTTCATAAACTACATGTATATCAAATCATTGCATTATACACTTAAATGATGTAAATGCACAATGTTTATTTGTCAATTATACTTCAATAAAGCCGGGGAAAGGGGGGGAAAGGAAAGGAGGACCCACATAGTTGACAGGGGCCCAAGGCAGCCAGGTGGTGGCAGCTGGCCCTCGTCTGTCAGCAGCAAGGCAGGAAGAACCAGGGCTCTGCGGTGAGTGCTTCCATGTCTCAAGGGGAGGAGCTGACGCCCATGAGACAGGTCTGGGTTGGGCAAGCATCTAGAGGAGCCGGGGTTGGAACCGGGTCTAGAAGATGATTAGGGTTTTGCCAGTTGGAAACGGAAGAACAAAAACCAAGAAGGAAAAGCGATTTTCTAAATAATCGGGTTTCACACTGAAATCCCTTCCTGCCCCTGCTTCTCTGCACCTCACTGAGTCTTCCTGGTTCTTGCAGGGGCTCCCACTTCATGCTTCCTTACCTCCCTCCACCTAAAATAAATGCCAGTGCCTTTCAAATGCCAAGAATTATACACTTTAAAATCCTACGCCAGAAATGGAGTGGATGGTGCTGAGAATGGGATTTGAAAGAGAACAGAGGATGGCTCCAAAATAAGGTCTTTTAGAAGTAGAAAAAAATACACAAACAAGTAGCAAACAATTGGGAAAGTAACAAAATTGGATTCCAGTGTGGTTTGTATGGTCACCAAGCCACAGGGACCCTCAAGCCTTGCTGTGTAGCATTAGGTCCCTCTAATGAGTATTTCTGCACAGCCTACATGGGGAAGAATGACCCCAGGGCACTGAGGCACCTCTCATCTGAGCCCAGGGCTGGGCAGGCCAACCAGGGGTATCTGAGCTGAGTCTCTCAGCTGAGGCATGGGTTGAGATTCTTCAAGGCATCATCTGCAGGTGTCAGGTGCAGAGATTAAACCTCCACTCACTCTCTATGGATTTCTGGGGCTGCCTTTCCTGGAGTTGCTGCCTTCAGTGAATATGAGTAGAAAGCCACCAAGGACTTGGGAAGTGAGGAAGAAAGGACCAGGAGGCTGGCTGCATGTGGAGTATGGAAGAAGGTGTGTGGGCGATTTGTCCAGGGCTTCCTTATGGGGTGCTGTGAGTTAAATAGCATCCCCCAAACAATATGTTGAAGTCCTAACACCTGGTACTTGTTGCTGTGACCATCAATGGAAATAGAACCTTTGCAAACATAATTAAGATGTGAGCTAAGTTGAGGACATGCTGGAGTAGAGTGGGTGCTAATCCAATATGATGGCCTTTCCTAGAAGAGAAGAGACCCAGGAAGACACATAGAGAAGGTCTTGTGAAGATATGAGCAGGGACTGCAGAGATGCTGCCACAATCAAGGAACACCAAGACCTGTCTGCTGCCACCTGAGGCCAGGAACAAGCAGAGAACACATTCTCCCTGTGAACCTTCACGAAGGAGCCAACGCTGCCGACACTTTGGTTGTGGACTTCTGGCTTGTAGAGCACATTGCTGTTGCTGAAAGCCACTCAGATTGTAGCGACTTGCCATGGCAGCCACAGTAAGAAAATACAGGGGACAAGTGTGAAAAATCATCTGCCCTCATGTGAAGGAAGCTAGGATCCTCCATGCTAGCCGGCGTGGATGAAGGGGAGCCTGCATGAACGACACAGCCTGAATTGTGATGGGCTCGGGGGGGCTGAGTCCTGGGCTCTACCTACTTTTCCTGTAACACAGCGAACACCTCTGCCTTCTTGCCACTCCCCTACCATCACATCCTTGTCCTCTCTCTGCGTGTCTTACTTCCCCTCATCTCCTTTACTTCTCCCTCTGCCACTAAACCAGCACAGACGCCAAGACGTCTCCAAACTATTAACTTCCTTTAAATGGCAGCATCTCTACCCTCCCACTTAAACTCCAAAAGGTCATTAGTCCATCTTCCTGCCATCTCCATAGCCAGTTCTGCATCATCCCTGACTTTGCATTGTCAGCTTCATAGCTCATAGCTCTGCTGATCAAGCAACGTTCACTAAGCACTTTCCATGGCCATCAGGGGCTGGTAGCATCGTGCAACCTCCCGGGACAACCCACAGAGACAACTCTGAGGCAGGGGCATCAGCCCCATGTTGAATGATGAGATGGCCAAGGCCGGTTTTCTTTTCCAAGGTCACACATCCAGTCTACCCTTGATACAGAAATTTTCTAATTCTAACTCCTCCCATACAGAGTCTCATGCCCACTCCCATCTACTAGTGATGGACCATCTCCAAACCCCTTCTCTAGCCCTCTGTCCCCTCTGACCCCCAGGGAGAATGCATGCAGCCTCTGCCCTCTCTCCCACTGCTGTCAATCAGGCCTCTGGAATTTACTACTCTGGTCCTGCTCTCCTACCTGAGCGTCAATCCCATAACTTCCGCTCCTCAGAGTGATTCCGCTGAAAACCCTCCCCTTCTTCAAACACACTCAGTTGAACTCATTACCCTGGCTCCGTCCTGGGTATTTTCAACCACAGCTTTCTGTCTTAGTCTGTGCTGCTCTTCTCCCTTGACCCATATCCACTCCTTGCGCTCAATTTGGACTCTCTGTGCTCTTTCACTCATCAGGCAGGTAGCCACCACAACGCGTTGTTTCTCTAAGTGTCTGCAGGGTGGTTTCCCAACTCCATATCCAGGGCACTGGCTCTTCTCTTGGTGTGCTGAACGCACCTGTCCTCACCCTACATCCACTCAGGAGCAATGCAGACTCATAGAAACACCTCCCTGTGGTCCAGGACACCATGACCACCAGCTCTTCTTCTACTCCTCCTTCCTGACATTTCTTTCTAGTGTCAATCCTGGTTACTGCCAGGGTTTTGTTCCTGACATACTCAGAGCTTTCTGCTCCTTTTTTTTTTTTTTTTTTTTTTTTTTTGTGTGTGAGACTGAGTCTCACTCTGTAGCCAGGCTGGAATGCAGTGGCGTGATCTCTGCTCACTGCAACCTCTGCCTCCCGGGCTCAAGCGATCCTCTTGCCTCAGCCTCCTGAATAGCTAGGACCAGAGGTGTGTGCCACCACACCCAGCTAATTTTTTGTATCTTTAGTAGAGACAGGGTTTCACCATTTTGGCCAGGGTTGTCTTGATCCACTCACCTCGGCCTCCCAAAGTGCTGGGACTACAGGCATGAGCCACGGCACTCAGCCCATTAGTAATGGCAAACATGAGCCGGTCTTTATGGAGTTCTTATTCCATTCATTGTTTCACATGCATCACTGCTAATTCTCACCACAGCTCTGCAAGGTACTCACCACTGTGTTCAATTTTTAAATGATGAAAGAATGGCCAACAGGTTCATGAAAAAATGCCCAACATGGCAAATCATCACGGAAATGAAAATTAAAGCCACAATGAGATCTTGCCCCACACCTGTTCAAATGGCTATTGTCAAAAAGGAAAAGGAGAGCACACACTGGCAAGGAGGTGGGGAGAGGAAAGCCCTTGCACGCGGCTGGGGGATGCAAATGAGTATAGTCATTACGGAAAACACTAGGGAGATTTCTCAGCAAAATAAAACTAGAACGACCACAGGACTCAGCAAGTCTCACTCCTGGTGTTTGTCCAAATAAAACATAGCTGGTATGTCAAAAGGGTATCTGCAACCCCATGTTGATTATAGTACTATTCATGGGAGCAAAGATACAAAATCAACCTAAGTGCCCATCAAGGAAGAATGAATAAAGAAAATGTGGCATCTATACACAGTGGAATACTATACAGCCTTCAAAAAGAAGGAAATCCTGTTACTTACAACAATGTGGATGAATTTCGAGGACATTATGTGAAGCAAAATAAAGCCAGGCACAGAAAGACAAATAATGCAATGATCTCTTGCATCCATGCATGTACATATGCACACGTGGCTATAAAGACAATTGCGGTAAGGAACTGGTTCTTGTGCTGTACTTATGAAGGCTACATCCCACTCTCTGCAGTATGCAGGAGAGCTGGTGGTGAAGGGGCAGGAGACCAATGGCTTGGCTCAAGTAGTCAGGCATGGGGAGCAGATTCACCCTTCTTCAGCCCTTTTTTCTATCCAGGCCCTCAACAGATTAGACGAGGCCCACCCATGTTGGGAAGTGCCATCTGCTTTACCCAGTCTGCCCATTCAAATGCTAATCTCATCTGGAAACCCTCTCACAGACACAGGCAGAAATAAAATTTAGCCAAATATCTGGGCACCCCACGATCCAGTCTAGTGGACACACAAAATTCACCATCACCTGCTCTGCCAGGAACATCTGTTCCTTAGCCAATGAAATTATCCTGGCAATCATTTTATCCTGAATTGTCTTTGCATGTAGTTCAAAAGTGATCTTCAAGGCAACCAAGTCAGATTACCATGAGTTCCACATTTTGGGGCACTCGAACACTATCATAGAGAAAGAAAAGATGATACAGGCTCACGGAATGCAAGACTCAATGTTCATGGCCCCCCTTCTCTTCCAACTCCACTCCTCTTGGAGTCTAAGCATGACCTTGCTCAGGCACCAACCTGCGAGCCAGAGAAGGCAATGTGACTGATCCCGCTCACTGCCCCCAGCCTTTCTCAGCCCTTCACCTTGATCTCATTAAGCAAAACATAAGGAGCTGATTCCACAGCAGACAAGCAATTCGATGGTTGTAAAGTGCTTACTCATGTGAGGTAAATTAACTCCCACAAAGCATTATTCACTAATTTGCCCCATTGTAAAAATGTCATTGACTACATGGGGCTTTTTAATGTCTTAGATTTCCGGCCTAGCTGTTAGCAGCACTCAAAACATGCCTTCTCTTGAACATGGAGGAGGGAATTCTCCATAGGGTCACTCCAAAATGGCAGCTTCTGCTGCATCGAATAAAATGTGTACACCCTACTAGATTTTACTGACACCCAATTCTTGAAATGTGGTTTCCATCTTCTGTGACAGGTAAGTAAATTCCATGCCATTATCATGTTAGTTGCTATCATCCAAATAGTGTTCCCATGTAAATGCGGACACCACCTAGACTTGATTTTTCTCATAATAAAAGCATCTGGTAATATCAACATATCCATGTCTTCGTTATAGCAATTTTTATAGTTGTTTGAGGCACATGAGATTGGAATGAGAATTTTAGAGGCTGATATTTTCTTTTCCTTTTAAACCAGTTTTTAACCAAAAATTACCTCTCATGTAATAAAATAGTATGATTCATGAGAGGAGTTTAGCTTGAGGTTCTTTCCTCATGGTACAAACTCTAGAATACGCTCTGCAATACATTCAGACAGATTCGTGACTCACATTTGTAGAGGTTTAGAGTTAGGACTATTGAGTCGTGGGGAGTTTGAGGGATGCTGGTATGAATAAAAGTTTTGTTAAACATGTTCCTTCTTCTTTGTCTTCATTGTTCGAAGACTCTTAAAGTCTCCTTTTCTCTAAAACTCTTTCTAATCCCTACAGATTGTTCAAAATCTCAGTTTCCTGCTCTTTGTAAAGGCAGAGGGATGAACCCACACACGTCAACACCTCAGAAACACCCCTCAGGCCCTGGCTTCCACCCCACAACCTGCCTAACCCCTGCTTCAAAATGCAGCCAGCTGGGCTAGGCTTTGAGACACAGAGCTGATGGTGTTGCTTTCCAGCCCGAGGCTTGGTGGCGGTCCACCGTGACCACAGAGTCTTACACACACACACACACCCCCGACAGTGTACCCTGGAGGTCTGCCCTCCACACAGGGACCCAGGCTGCCACCTCTGGTTAGCAAAACCTGAGTGTCTGGAACAT
Organism: Chlorocebus sabaeus; assembly: GCF_047675955.1. Taxonomy (NCBI): domain Eukaryota; kingdom Metazoa; phylum Chordata; class Mammalia; order Primates; family Cercopithecidae; genus Chlorocebus; species Chlorocebus sabaeus. The sequence goes on along the minus strand of NC_132907.1, from coordinate 90,785,367 downwards.
TCCATGTTGGTTCCCAAGACCAGGCATTTGGTCCAAAGGTGCCCACACCCTAAATGCCACCCTCCCCCAACACACACAGGTATGCACACATCATCCCACAAGGCTGAGCAGTGTCGGGCAGCTTCTCCAAGTTATGACATAAATGGAATGCAGCTGTTTTATAGGGCTGGCCACACCCCCATGGCAGATGCAAAGAGAGGAGGGATGCAATGTGTTCACTATTAGGATGGTAAATGTGGCTTATACAAAAAGGCAGGAGATACACGAATGTCAAATGTTTTAAGGGTATGGACAAGTGTTCAGCCAGGTTGAATACCACTACATCTATAATACACCTTAATATAAGACTGATTTAGAATCACATTTTGAGATTATTAAATAATAAATAACACTTGAAGCAATACTATAGCAAAGACTTATCAGTATAATTTATTATACTGTATTATGAACATATGGTACTGATTTTAAGATATAGTATATAATAAAAGTTAGAAAACGTACATATCTAAGATATATTTTACACGATGACAAAATTGTTGCTATATAATAGGAAAAACCAACTAAAAACTCCAGTTTCACCACAAATGGAAACATCATCCACGAACCTGACCCAACACCCAAATGAAAATGAAAGTTTCCAATAAGAGCTCAGGTCTTCATATGAGGCACTCTCACCACCCTGGCCCTGGCTCCTCACACCCCTACAACCAACTCTGAACTGGGTAAAAGAAGTCACATTTTAATCCTTATTGCATAATTAATTCATTGTGTGCTTGGTTCAAGAAACGACCTGGATGACTCAGAAAGGTAATTTATATGAATCAGAGCAAGATTTAGCCAGGGTTCTGTTACTTCTGGCTTGTCTAAGTGCTGGTCTTCTGAGTTAACAACTGATGCACTAGAACAGTCATGTTCCTTAAAAAATCCCCAACCTGGCCAGGCGTGGTGGCTCACGCCTGTAATCCCAGCACTTTGGGAGGCCAAGGCAGGTGGATCGCCTGAGATCAGGAGTTGGAGACCATCCTGGCCAACAGAGTGAAACCCCATCTCTACTAAAAATACTTTTTTTTAGCTGGGCGTGGTGGCGGGCACCTGTAATCCCTAGGTGAGGATACTAGGGAGACTGAGGCAGGAGAATTGTTTGAACCTGGGAGGCGGAGGTTGCAGTGAGCCGAGATCGCGCCATTGCATTCCAGCCTGGGCAACAGGAGCAAAACTCCACTAAAAAAAAAAAAAAAAAAAAAATCCCCAACCCCCTGTCAGGTTCTATACACCTTCTCTCTCAACACATCCAGCTGGGCCAGTGTTTCTACAGTGCTGGGAACCACAGCTGAACCCAGAATGGACAGGCATGGAAGTTAACCACACATGGCTCGGCCCCCTGCTGCATAGCCTTCATCTTCCCTCCAAGGACTTGACAGTTACCAACTTGTTTTCAGTCTAACTGTCTTTATATTTAACTTTACATTCAGACACCTACATTTCTGAATTTCTCCAGATAATTAATTGTTTCCTGCTCCCTATGAATAATGTTCTTTCTGCAGGAAGAAGCAGCACCATCTTGTGGGTCTAGAAAACTGTAAAGCTCCCCAAGGTCATGCTGAAAACAGGTTTTATGAGGGTGCTGAATTCAGGAGCCAGTTCTAAGATATAACGAGAACATAAGTAAAGACATCATCCAAATGATGGCTGCTATACATATTAAAGAGGAGGTTTAGTAAACCTTGAAATACAGATCATAATCACATTAATATGCAAATACTTAATTATTTAATAATTATCCAATTATCTTCATGTGTCATAGGTCCAAGAATAGAAGAGAACCTTCTACTCAAGGCTTCTCTCTGCTGATCATAGCACAGTTGTATGTGATTTTGATCATAGATGTTCTTTTGCTAGAAACCAGAAGGCAGGGGATGAAAACTCCACACAAACCAGTGTTTAGTGCGGCATCACGGAGGCCATTGAATAATAGGGTCCTATAAGATTCCACATCTCCATCACTTTGAGAGTATTGCCAGTAATACTAACTTCTGGTGATGAGTGACTTACCAAGGGAAATTATAGATTATGTTGAGTTTTCTATGCTTTTTTTTTTTTTTTTTTTTTTTTTTTGCTAAACATAAAAGTAACAAATTTGGTAAGAATTTCATCCAATGTGCTAATTTTTCTCTATGCTTTGACACTTAGGTGAACGCAGGGTTTCTCTAGAACATGCAAGTCACGTGGTTTCCTGGTGAATTAGGTTGTTACAATAATTAAAGCAATACCAGACACCAGGTAAGACTCCTTCCTGCAATGAGAGCTACATATTTATAAAATAGTGGGGTTGCTCACAGTAGAATGGGTAAGTGCCTGGTGATTACTCAGAAGACAAACCAGTAGAGGCAAGAGTAGGAAACGGGTCACCTGCTTCCTTTGCTCCCTCTTTCTTCCTTTCTAGTTACTGTGAAACAGACTTCTTTCTCCCCAGGCAGAGGAAAGCCCCCTCTTTTCTCTCCTTCTCCCTCAACACCTTCCAGGCAGCCCAAACACTAGATTTTTAAGCCCCTGATACTCACAGAAAAGGGAAATCAATTGATTGATGACTTCGAAAATCTAAGAAGAAATCGTTAACGACCCCACTCTGCTAGTATAAGTGAGTTCACAGCTCAGACCACTGTAATTAGTGTTTCCATTTTCAACATTATTTAAGGCAAAAACTATAAAAACGAAAGTAAAGTAGAAGCCAGGGTTCGGGAAAAGATCATAGAGCCTCTGAAATAATAAACCAGACACACAGAATCATGGGGGGGAGCTAGAAAGACACCCCAGTGAAAGACAACGAAAACCTAAAATAAATTCCAGACACTAAAACCAAGAAGCCCTTGATGACTGTAATAGGATGTATAAAGTTACTTTGTTAACTGTGCTCGTTATTCTCAGGAATTTATAACATAGTTTGAATAAAAATAATTAAACTAGAAAAATGTTCCTTCAACGGTACCACCTGCATTTAGCCCCCACTCTCCAAATTTCTTCTATGGAAAATTCCTCGCTTCTATTTGTAATTAATTAATTCATGTTGTCTCTCATTTTAAGTGATTGGAAAATTACTTGTCTCCCATCTCAGAAGACGGTTATTCACATTAGTTTGAAGAACATGAAACGGCCTATACTTGTCCCTGTTTGACCCATAAGAAAGGTCAGTTTCATCTGGTTCATGGTAATGCATATGTTGATGCCTTCTTTAGTAAAGAAATATGCATCCTCCTCCAAAGTACTTTTATGCATAATCTTCTCTTGCAAAAATTACCCACTTGCAAGGCAAAGTCAGTGACCCAAAGCTTGAACCACTTATGATATTGGGACAAAACCCTTTCTCCATGCACAGTTTGCAAAAGAAAATGGAACTGAGGAGCTTAGAGGTCAGTGGGTGTCGGAATATGCAGGGAGTATAGAAATGAAGTCTTGAATAAACTGGGTGAGAAGTAGATTCCTTTTGATTGTTGTCTCTTGCTTTTTAATGTTCTCAGAAAACGGCTGTATCTTTCAGAGTCTCTCAAGGATTTTTAGATAAAAAGAGAGGTTTTATCTTTGCATGTCTATAAGCAGTGAAAAACTCTGGAGACCAAAACCTACAGGCAATTCAAATAAACTAAATCCGATCAAGGTAATATCAATGCCAGAATTAGAAGAAAACCCAGAGAGAATATCAATAACAACATTAAAACAGCAGGTTTCAACTGGAATCAATAGGCAGAATAAACAGAAAAAATTAAGTCACAAAGTGTTAGCAGATAAAAGCTCCCCACTCATTAAAATTCTGTTTGTCTTTGTGTCTTTTTATCAATGTACCTATATATCTGTGCAAGTGTATCAAAGTTTGTAATGTAAAAGAATGATGAAATAATCTAATTAATTTCCGGTGTCATTCTACATATTTCTTTCAAGTTGCAACTGCAATATTAACAATGGTTTGCAGTTTAATAAAATATCTTTATGTCCTATTAACTCATATATCAGCTTGTTATAAAAGTCACTTTCTATCAAATAGCTAAACTTCAAAAGAGTTTTGCTTTGATCAGAAAGAAAAAATCAGGTTCATTCCATTTGTACTGAATAACCTCGCTCAGTTTCATAGAAAGGCAGTTGTCTGTAGCTGCTGAGCTCTCATGAAAGATATTCCAATGGGCAAAAAAATAAAAAAGATAGAATATATTGAGGGAACCATTGAGTAAGGGAAGTGTGCTTTTAACTTCAGCAGGCAGGGGAAACTGGCTTTTGAGAGCACAGGAATCCCCAGCAGAGGAGGCCCCAGGAACCTCCCAGAGCACAGACAGGTACCAGCCCCAGAGTGGAATCTCAGGAATGCCACCTCCACTAAAATTCCAACTGCCAGATTTTTTTTTTTTTTTTTTTAAGTCTCAAATCCTTCCCATTGACAAGTTTTGTGGGGTTAGCAAAGAATTTTTAAACAATGCTCCTTAGTTGCCACAATGTAAAAATTCTCTTGACTGCAAGATGTGCCCCCATGCCATGTCCGGAGGTCTGGGCAGGTCTCTGTCTCACCTTACCTCTCATCGCTGGACACTTTCCCTTCTGTGTCTCTGCCAGTGCCCTGTGCCAGGCTTGATTCTGCAACATCCGAGTCGTTCAAGGTTAGGGGCTTCTCAGGTTTTTCTCCTCAATGTAGCAGCTGAAACAGAAGTTGAAAATGAACCCGGCTTTATTTGTTTGGTATATTTTTCCAAAAGAGACTCCAAATGCACCTGTTCTTCTTGGAACAAACCTGAGTGGTCAAGCGTTCTGGGAAAGACAAATGTGAGGGTCCCTAGAAAGGGTCTGCATTGACACGCCTGGTCTCCTTGGACGTCCGCAGAAGCCTCGTGTTCCCAGCACAAATACCGTCTGACCTGGCCCCCTACCAGGCATGTGGCATTGCCCGCAGCACATTCTAATGCTGCTTGGGCAACGTGCTTTGCCTCTCACAAATAGAAAGGAGCTTAGACCTAATGAGGAGATGAGGTTTGATGGCAAGAAAGCGTCCTGAAATGCAGAGACGGAACCCAAGCAGCAGAACACTGTCTTCGGGAATCCTAAGTTTCACAGTCAAAGAAAATGCCAAGTATGAAAGCAGTAGTCTAGAAAATGAGCCTGAAAACAATTGGGGTGTTGAGAACGATGACTGTGGAGTGGAGTGGGGTGATGCTTTCACTCTAGGAGGCTCCCAGAACCCTGGTCTCTGAAGGCAGTCAGCACTGCTCCTCTACTAGTATGTAATTTTATAATTTTATTCATGTTGAAACTTTAACTTCAGAGACCACCCTGACAAACTGATAAAAATGCCTTTGCTACAGGACCTTCCTGTATATTCTGGGGTACACGTTTTGTTGTGTTGGTAAACCTCCTCCACAGAGAGGCATCCCCAGTTACCAACCCCTATGTCCCACCAGGGACCTGTAATCACTGTGGTGGCTGAAAGCACTTTCAGATCTTTCCAGAACCCATGCCCACCCGCATTTCAGGGAGAAAGCTGTACTTCCCCACTTCTTAACTAATTCAGGCCACATCTGGCCACTCTTTTGTAATCTTAACTTTCTTCTCTCAACGATATTAATAGCATTTTTTCAAGGTGCCTCTTGACATTTTATTTTCCTTCCATTTTTTTTCATTCTGATATTTCTGTTTAAAAACAGCCAATGGACTGTCACAGTCATCATAAGTCATTTCCAAAATGCAGGCTGTAAGCAAGTTGATCAATTGAGGTGCAGGACAAAAGTTAGCAATTAAAGCCTAGAGAAATTAAACTTCCTAATGGTTTTATATTGACAATGGTCTGTGTATATAATTTTTAAATACTTTTTCATATGTTGAAGATTTTTGCTCATTTTTTTTTCACACATGGAGAGAAAAATTGTAAAACTTAGAGATACTATTAGTCTACCACAATGGTTCTCAATCCAGGGTGATCTGGGTCCCTGGGCCAGGTCTGGAGATACTTTGGTCCTCACATTAGAGGGGATTCTGCTTGCATCCAGTTGGAGGGGATGCAGGGATGTTATCAGGTGGCCTGCAGTGCACAGGGCAGCACCCCTATGCAAAGAACCACCTGGCCCAAAATGTCTATGGCACCGAGGTTGAGAAATTCTGGTCTGTCAATTGAATCAAAAAGGTTTTGGCCTGAAGATGAAGGCCCCACAGTGTGGTCGTGTCCTCTAAGGGTAAGAGAATCTAGGGCCCCTCCCAGAGGTGGTGCTCGGCCAATATTCCTGTGCACTCCTAGAGCCTTTGCTCATTTCATTCCAGGACCCAGCTTGTAGGGGTCCTATTCAAGTTTTCTCACAGCCCCCTCAAAGCCCACCCAAGTCTTCCTGCTCCTGTGTGAGGAGCGGGCCTGGCCTCCTTAGTGGAGCTGTTCCATGGCTTGACTTTGTGACATGCTCATTGGCTTCCTCCATCCAGATGGGGTGTGCAGGAAGAAGTGACTGCTGACAACCTTTGCAACCCAATTGGGTCAAGGGTTTTTGAAGCTGAATGGATCCAACTCCCTCATTTCACAAATGAGGAGCCCAAGACCCAGATGACCTCAGATTTCTACATCACAGCACAGTCATCCCAATAGCAGAGGGAAACTCACATGCTCAAATCCCCAGTACTTCCTCCTGCAGGCTTTCATGACAACTTTAACAGAGACAGAACAACCCTTCTAAACAAGGTATTTTGCATTACGACAGAATTGTATCTCCTCTACAACAAACTTATTTTCATTTAAAGATATTTGCCTCATGTCTGTGCAACATGGATGCCTTCAAGAGCCTACTGTTTCTTCTCATGATCAGTAAGACAAAATTCTAGATCATTTTCCTTAAATCAAACAAAGAAACACTTCATAAACCTATTTGGGGGTGGCGGACTGGATAAATCCCTGTCTAATCACCTCATTAGACTGTTACAACCGTCTATGGAAACATGGAAATTATCTCACGTTTTAGTTCTGTATCCTTCTCACATTGTTTTAAAATGTGAGCAGGGTACTCCAAGCTCACCATGAGCAAAAGGACACCTTCCTCTGGCAGGGCTGTGCTATCTCCAGCCAGATCCAAGGATTGGAACACCATGGGGCTGAGCTCAGTTCCAAAGAAAACTTAACTGTGTTGGGTGTAGCTTGTCCAAGTCAAATTCTGCATGCGACAAAAATGAACAAAGGCCAAAGACACATGCACACGTATGCTAGGAAGAAACTGCATCAACTGACAAGCAAAATAACTAGCTAACATCCTAATGACAGGCTCAAATTCACATATAACAATATTAACCTTAAATGTAAATGGGCTAAATTTACAAGAAAAAAGCAAACAACCCCATCAAAAAATGGGCAAAGGATATGAACAGACACTTCTCAAAAGAAGACATTTATGCAGCCAACAGACATATGAAAAAATGTTCATCATTACTGAGCATTAGAGAAATGCAAATCAAAACCCCAATGAGATACCATCTCATGCCAGTTAGAATGGCGATCATCATTAAAAAGTCAGGAAACAACAGATGCTGGAGAGGTTGTGGAAAAATAGAAACACTTTTCCATTGTTGGTGGGAGTGTAATTTAGTTCAACCATTGTGGAAGACAGTGTGGCGATTCCTCAAGGATCTAGAACTAGAAATACCATTTGACCCAGCAATTCCATTACTGGGCATATACCCAAAGAATGATAAATCATTCTACGATAAAGACACATGCACACGTATGTTTATTGCAGCACTATTTACAACAGCAAAGACATGGAACCAACCCAAATGCCCTTCAATGATAAACTGGATTAAGAAAATGTGGCACATATGCACCATGGAATACTATGCAGCCATAAAAAGGATGAGTTCATGTCCTTTGCAGGGACATAGATGAAGCTGAAAACCATAATTCTCAACAAACTATCACAAAGGCAGAAAGCCAAACACCACATGCTCTCACTTATAGGTGGGAATTGAACAGTGAGAACACTTGGACACAGGGCAGGGAACATCACACAATGGGGCCTGTGGGGCTGGAGGAGGGATAGCATTAGGAGAAATACCTAACGTAAAAGATGAGTTGATGAGTGCAGCAAATCAACACGGCACATATATACCTATGTATCAAACCTGCATGTTGTGCACATGTACCCTAGAACTTAAATAAAATAAATAAATAATTGAATAAAGGGACTTAAAGAAAACAGCTGCCAAGTTTTTCAAAACACAAGTTTCCCAGTACCACAGAGATTAAGGGAAATTGAGACTTCCTTACTGAATCCTTACCTCCTGCTTGATGGTGTCATAACAGGGCTTGGCTCCTGGTTTGGACCTGACATTTACTGCCCATCAAGCTCATCCTGAGGCAAGGCCCACGCAGTGTAGACAGGTGACCTGCCTCACGGGCTCCATGAATCGCTGAGTCACTCGACCACTGTCCTCCTAGTGGCCTCTCAGGAATGTTCCAGCGCACCTGTGGGCTGAGAATGAACCTCGACGATGAGATCAGAAGGCACTCCCATCTCCTTATTTTAACAGGATCCTGAGAAAACGTATCCTTCAAGGTCTAGGCATCCAACATTCCCGTCTGCATAGATCTTGCAAGGAAGCCAGGCCAGCCAAGCCCTGGCCTCACAGCTGCAGGCGCCATGTTGCTCCACATCTCTCAATGGGATCTTTCTCCGGGAAGACTGTTGGCATGTAGAATGCGTTATGTACCATTCTTCATCCATGATACTAAGGCAGAGAATGCAGCGAGTGGAAGAAAGCATGCAGTAAGCACAGGCATGCACGCGTCTCCCCTAACGCACATGCAGAGACTTCTCTCACCTGAGTTTATGGGAAACGCCCTGCGCAGCTGACCAGAAATCCGATGTTGCAGAGAGGAGCGTGGGTCGGAGGGAAGGCTGCGGCCTGGGAACGCGCCGACTGGAGGCCGTGCCTGCCCCACCCAACCTCGGACTTCTCAGGCCTCTCGGCTCCAGAAGCATTTTGAAATTCTTTAAGAAGCAAGTTTTCCGTGGGCTGAGTGCACTTCGAGGGCCCTGGCCACACTGAGTTGAGCTTGTGGAGCTCCTCCCTGAGGCCCAGGAAGGTCACGGTTTCTGCCCCACGGCCGTGACTGTGCCTGGAAGGCCCTGGGAGCAGCCAGGGAGCGCCGTGCTTGCCCTCCACAGAGGCCTCCTGCGGGGAACAGGGCAGCTTCCAGCCGGCAGAAGGCGAGTGAAGCAGAGTGAAGCACACAGAGCCAAACCATATCACCCCCACCCCGTGTGACTGAGTTCAGGGCCTGCTTTTGAGGCCCAGGGTCAGCCGCGGACTAGCAGGAGCTCCAATCCCAGCAGTGTCAGGGCGTGAACTACAGGAGGCCGCCCCACGTAGCCCGCGCATGCGCACTCTCGCGGGCACGCTCATCCGCGCCGTCGCTCGCCTGCGCCTGCGCTGACCCAGGTGCGCTGACCCAGGTGCGCTGGACCCAGGTGTCTGCCACCGCCGCCTCCTGCGCCTACACCCCGAGAGTGGCCGCTGCCAGCAGTGGCATCCGGGCTGTCCCAAGTCATCCTTAGTCTGTTTCAGTTTCTTTAAGAAGCACTGGCTTTGAGGGATGAAAACGTCCACATGGATGTAGAGTCAGATGTTTATGGAAGATTTGCGCCCAGTGCAATCAGCTGTTGGCTCTTCCTGAAGATCACTGGGATAATCTTCCTGGGGTCCGAGTACAATACGCCCGGCATACACTCTCCCATGCATTAGGGTTTTTAAGTTGGATAACAAATATATTATTAATCTAACAGAAAAAAAAGAGACTTTAAAAATATAAGTGAGTAATTTGAGAGCACCCTCAAAACATAATGTTATCTAAAACAAGGAAATACTGCTTTCTCCCGACTGGCCTCATCCTTCCCTTGCAAAAGAATATCTGTCTAGACCCACACTGCGGAATCCAAGAAAAAGTACATATGGAAAGTACGTTCCACTGGGAAGCCTGTGGGAGTGTGGACGGGAGGGGTGGGCTGGAGGCCACAGAGGGCAGCTGCTTCTACTTGAGGGGTATGTGGGGCCCCCTGGCAAACAAGCTGCTGTTAGGGCGAAGAGGGCTTTCCTCAGCTTCTTGGCTAAGCACTAAAAACCCAAATCAGAAATGAAATGAATATATTTTAACTTTAACCTATGACTATATTTGAGCTTGCTTGGTATAGTGATATGAAGTGTAGTGCAAACAAAAGTCCCCAACTCGCTAGACTGTTCCCTTCTAAATGTTTCTGCTAGACTTCAGGATGCTTTGATGCTAGAGTCCCCACTCAGGAATGCCTGCTTCACAGGCATAAGCCTCCTGCTCTACTGTGAACCCCACCGGTCCCCTTACCCAGCAGGTTCATGCGCAGTAAATGCTCAGAGCTGCACGGTGAACTAGATAGAAAGATATGACACCCTGGAAGGAGAGCTCTGGAAGGAGAACCCTGTTTGTTTCCCCTACAGAGGACATAACTTAGATTCCCACAATGCAATGATCAGAAGAGGCTTTCCTATTGACCCAGCTCAAACTCCTCTTTTCTCAAGTAAGGAAAAGGAGGCTCAGACATTTTGAGTCACTCACCCAGTTTCACAGAAGGAAACAAAGGCAGGCCCGAACTCAGTCACACAGCAAGGCTGCTATGGTTTGGCTCTGTGTCCCCATCCAAATCTCATCAAGAATTGTAATCCCCCATGTTGAGGAAGGGACCTGGTGGGAGGTGATTGGATCATGGGGATGGTTTCCCCCATGCTGTTCTTGTGAAAATGAGTGAGTTCTCAGGAAAGCTGATGGTTTTTAAGTGTGCCACTTCTTTGCTCTCTGTCTCACCTGACACCATGTAAGATGTGCCTTGCTTCCCCTTCACCTTCCGCCATAATTCTAAGTTTCCTGAGGCCTTCGCAGCCATATGGAATTGTGAATCAATTAAACCTGTTTTGTTTCTAAATGTTCCGGTCTCAACTAGTTCTTTAAAGTAGTGTTGAAACAGACGAATCCAGGGGCGCTGCTGGTCTGGAGCCTGTGGGTTTTGTTCTTATTCCCTCTCCTATACAGCATAAGGCCTGTCCCTTAGGGAAAGCCGAACACACCCACCAGTCTCTCTGATATGCCTTAGCATTTGGCTACTAATAGTGGAGCAAAGGCTCAGGGCAAGGATCATGTTTAGCTTGACTCAAAGAAATTAGATGCTGGAGGAGCCCATGTCCCCTTTGGCTGGGGACTCTGAGGAAGTGGAGGGAACATTTCACAGGAATCTGGCAAATTCCATCACCTCTTTCACATTATCTGTGGCTCACTCTGTGATTATGAAGTTAAAGTGATTAAACCATTCCCGAGTAGCCCACTGCGTAGATTTTTACCGATGCATGTAGGTCCCTTATACTCTGTGTGAGTGCCCTTACCTACATGACACAGGTGTCCAGGTGCTATGCAAAGGCACAGCCTCCCCTGCAGCCCATGCCCCAGGCCAACAGCTGGTTCACAGCCTCCACTTGTATCAGATGCTGCCACTGACAGGTGTCAGCTTTCCAGGCCTAGGTGGTGCACCCCAGTTTTTAGTCAGGGGCCGTTCATTTCCTTCTGCTTGTGGCAATCTTCTGCCACAGTTGCCACACAGCGAGCAGCTTCAGCCAACAGGAATTTGGCTTCAGGGACAGACTCCTGAGCCCCTCCCAGGGGCTTTGCCTGGCACTCTGTTTACCATGAGGATGTGATGTCCCCAGACAGCAGCACCCTGGCAGCAGCTGACCTGCCCCACAAGGGGACACACAGGGGACCCCACAGCCCCACCACTGCATCCTCATCCCCACCTCCCGACACTGGAGGCTGCACCGAGGACTCCTCTTGCATTAGGACCCCCTGTGCTTTACTCAGAAATCGGGCTGAGGACAGACACTCCCCACTCAGGTTCAGCAGCCTCAGGAGCAAGGGGTCGCACCTGAGAACCCGTCCATCACCAAGGCTGCTGGATTGATCCCAGGCCTGTCTTTGGAGGGAGACCCAGTCCTGCTGAGCAGGGGCTGGGGACACAAACAGACTGAGGCCAAGACCTTGGTGTTCCTGGGCTGCCTGGCCCCCAGTGTTGGTGGATTTCAGCAGTGTGTGCGACAGCCACTGGAGTCCACAAAGGCCTTGGGGGTTACTCCACTTCTTGTTCTTTGGTGACAAGTGACACTCCACAGTGTCATAAGGAAGAGAAAGAGGCTGCCCAGAAGGGGCCCAGGCTCAACCCCAGGAACTGCAGCTCCCTGGGAACATCCAGCCTGACCCCCAGGAGAGGAAGGGACGCTCGGGTCCTCTGATGCCCAGGGGCCCTCTGCGTGTGGAAGGCAGAGCCCTGATGCGTCCCTGCCTGAGTTCTTCCTCCTGGACAAGGAAGACAGGAAGAAGACGGACGGTGCTTGTGCACAGGTGAAGAAACCCAGACATGCACTCCCAGCACTTACCACCCACAGCCCCAGCCTTCTTCTCCTTGCCCTTGCCCTGAAATGCAGATGCCTCAAGAGCAGGCATAGGGTCCTCTTAGCTCTGACCCAGGGCTTCATCCCGTGCCTGGTACACAGTGGGTGCTTAATAAGCGTCCATGACTGCAAACATGGAATGCGGGAAAGGCAGAGCAGGAAAGACGCGGCCAGCGTCACATCTGCAGATAAGTGCCAATAAACATGCAAATGATAGATCTGGAAATGCTCTTCTTACTTTCCAATTCAATTCCAGGAACCCAGGGGGTAAATCTCTATAAATTATAGTGAAGTGTGACTTGTAAATAACATTTTTCTGACATCCCCAAAGCATTGCTGCATCTTTGGAGTTTATAAATTGTTGATGTAAATGAGTTTCTATAACTATTTCATAGTTCAAAAAAATAATACTTTCAGCAGGATTGGGAATAAGGTATACTTCCAGGATTGGGAATCAGGTATACTTCCAGGCTTAGGAACGTGGTGACTTGGGGTCTGGAAGGGCTGGTTGTAATTTGGTTGATCTCGTGCTCTTGAGAGTCAAGCAAGTGAGGTCTCTTGGGAGGGTGGAGCCCATGAGTGAGAAGGGCTCGGTCACTGACCGTCACCTGCTCCCTGGCACCTTCTCTGCTCTGCATCTCAGGGCTGCACTGGGAAGAACTGTGTGGTCCTTGTCTTGCTCACTCACTGAACATGAGCCCAGAGCTTTACTTCCCAAGTACTGGGAGCTGTGCTAGGGGTTAGAAGCACTAAAATGTTCAGGACCCCACCTGAGCCCAGGAAGGACCGCGCAATTGAGTGAGACTGGCCTGGCACACCAGCACCGCACAATACAAGTGTGGGAGGGAGCATGTGCGCTGCCCAGGGGATGCTGCTGGAGGGAAGCTTAGCTTCCAGGATGCCTGAAGGATGCCAGAGGGTCACTAGCAGACATGGCAGGAGATGCTGGGCTAGACAGAAATAAACTCATGGAATTGGAATTACGAGGACAAAGTACCCTTAGGCGATTGCCTAACGCTCAGCATGGCTAAAGTTTCCATCTAACAGTGGTCAGGCTGCAGAGGAGGCTGGTGGTCTGGGGTCGCGGAAAGGGAAGGGAAGCCTTTGGTTCTGTGACCACCTGGAGTCCTCCTTCCATTCACAAACTTGAGGAGAGGAGTCTCATAAGGAAAGAGAAGTTAAAGCACAGTCCTTTCCCACTTTGCAGACAGCAATTCATGTCATTGCCATTAAGAAAAATGCAAACCTCATCATTTACAGTTAAGGAGCTCCGTAGGAAGGGATTATAATGCAAGGGACATTGTTAGCAAAAGACACTTGTGAATTGGACTCACCTCTCCGTGCATGGCTCCTTCAGGAACCACGCAAGCAGGTGTTGTTCTAAACTGCATTCCTGAAAAGTCCTGTATGGACACGGAACAATTTATTTCTAAGGGTGCCTGTAGGACTAAGGTCGAAGTCTCATGTCAAAGGCTTCAAGACCTGGGTCATTTCACTATGGTGGTATTTTCTCCTCTCACGCCTCATACTGTTGTATAAAATAGGTGAAAATAGTTTTAAGTGGAAATAATCTCTGATTTATCCTACCAACACACGTGCACACAGCATAAGACCTGACTCACATAGCACATGTACATATACACACATACACATACACAGGTGGATACACACAGAGACCTCTTTGAGTATGCATGTGACAAACATGTTCTAAATAAAATATTAGCAGCCTAAACTAGCAGTGGTTTAAAAACGATATATTGTGACCAGGTAAGTTTTATTGTAGGGGTGCAAAAAAGTGTTCAACACTAGGACAACTTGATAAAAATCTTTACCTTAATAGACAGGAGGATGAAAACCATGTGAGACAATGATAAACTTTACATGGAATTCTGAATTTTTTAAGCTTTAGTGAGTTAGGAGAAAGTTCTTTAACTTCCTACAGGTATATACCTATACCCGTATCTCAATGTGTGTACCTGTGTGTGCATACACATATGTGTGCCCATATATAGATACATGTAGATATATGTATATAATCAGCATGTCTCACCGTACAGTCATTTCTACACACTGAAATCAAATAGCCGCAGCACATGTTGAACTGGATGCTGGCACACTGCCAGGAACACCACCAATCTGCCCTCTCTGGCATCACAGTGCAACCCCGGCCTCCCCACCAGGCAAGCAAACACCTCTTGTCATGAGACTGTCCTTGTTTACGGTTGATGCTCCTACGTGACTGCAACCCTTCTTATTTTACAAAGTGACCTGATTTGAATAACAAATATGTGATCTTACTAGCTAAAAAATAACATAAAGTTACAATATTAAGGAAAAAAGTCCAAACGTATTTTTTTCTGATTTTGATAACTTTTCAAAAAAAAATCAGGATAATCAAATGAAAAAAGAATCTGAATTCATAAGAAAGCTCAATGTCTAAATATATGTTTAAAAATATAATTTCCTTCTGTAGGGCAGCAATAGTTTAGAAATACAGTGGAAAAAAGATCCTAGCACTAATAATAATAATTGTAAAACACAGGAGAAAGTTAAAAAACATGAAAGGAGATAAAGAATTAGCTAAGTAATTAGGGAGACATCCATTCTTCCAGATGAGAAGACTCCATATTAGAAAGATGCCCAGGCTGGGTGTGGTGGCCCACACCTGTAACCCCAGCACTTTGGGAGGCTGAGGTGGGTGGATCACCTGAGGTCAGGAGGTCAAGACAAGCCAAGCCAACATGGTGAAAACCTGTGTCTACTAAAAATACAAAAATTAGCTGGGCATGGTGGTGGGTGCCTGTGATCTCAGCTACCCAGAAGGCTGAGGCAGGAAAATCACTTGAACCCGGTAGTGGAGGTTGCAGTGAGCCAAGATAGTGCCATTGCACTCCAGCCTGGGTGACAGAGCGAGACTCCATCTCAAAAAAATAGTAAACAAATATTCCCAAACTAATCTATAAATTAGACTAAAGCCTTCTGCCCTGTAAAAAAGTCACGTTTTACTTGAAATGTTTATTCCAAACTTCTACAATAAAAGCAGAAAGTTCTATTTGTGATTATTATATGTCACAAATTGGTCTAAAACCTTTCCCACATATAGTAAGTCATCTGATACCACCCTGTGAAATGGATACTATCACTGTGCCCATTTTATAGATGAGAATACTGAGGTATGCAGAGGTCAGTCACTCTCAGCTTCTAACATTTGTGAACAACACTGATGCTCACCACCCCCCAAAACCGCAACCATAGCATGCTTTACCATGAGGGAGTTGAGCCATGGAGATGCCCCAGGCCAGCCCCTTTCCCAGGATGGATGGCAGGGACAGCCCAGGTCACATTTTGTGTGCTCCTGCTGCAGAGCAAGCATGCATAGAATGAGCTCTCACCAGCCTGCCTATGGCTGGATGCTCAGGCTCTCTCAGGACACAGGCACATGTTCCTCCAGCACCTCTGCCTCAACCACACGAAGACAAGAGATCGTGGCAGCCTGCGGACTTTTACACAAATCGATTGTGTGACTGTGTACACACAGTCCTTCACTTCAAGAAATTATAACCATCCTCTCCATTCCCCAGCAGAAAAATAAACAGGTATAGAGATATAAGATACAATTTATTAATTTAAATAAATAAATCCCTGCTCTCCAGCTACCCAGTGGAGTATCCTGTGGCACTCTGTCTTCCGTTGTTGCAGATGCTATCGAGTTGTCACCTTCAAAGCCATCACCGTGTCTTCCCTCTCCAGGCCACAGTCCAAAATTCAACCTGCTCTGGGACTAGCATCTTAGGCTAATCAGTCACCACCACGTCTTCCTTGAGTGATGGTAGGGGATGGGGTCGGGAAAGCCTGAGAAGATTTGGACCCAGGTCTGAGCCACACACCCTGGAATGCTCCCCTGGTGAACTGAACCTATTTCCAGGAAGATTATCCAAGTAAGGAAGGAGAATCGAGCCACCAAGGATTTGACAAGAGGACAATGTGCTGTAGTTCAGAGTCTGAGTCTTTAGGAACCACAGAGCCTTTGCCTTCTCTGTGCACTGCCTCAAGGTATAGTTCAGCTCACTCCAGGCCAAATGTAAGGGCCTGTGTTCTCCTATAGTCTTAGAAGGCTTGCCTTTGGTTTGCAAGCCACATTGTGAAAATTGGCTCTGGCTTCCCTGGATGCAGAATAACTTTCAATCAAACTTAATTAAAGCAAGGCCAGTCATATTTATCTTGCGTTTTCTCTCAGGCAGTGTTTTTCTTCTAATTGGGACTTGAGGGCATCCCCGAGTCAACGGTGCCCTGGGCTATAGAGCAGTGGCCGCTCCTGGCAACCTGACAAGCGGCAAGGCTCTCCTGGGAGAACACAGGCCCGCCCGCAGGTTCATCCAGAGAGGCTCCACTAAATCACTTCTGTCCCAGCCGGGGAGATAATTTCCAGCTTGGGGTTTATCTTCAGAAGAACTCTGACATTCTGAAACTGCCCCAACAGCCATAACTCTAGACAGTGACATTGTCTCTCTGTGCAATTGTGCAAAGTTCCCTCGATCTCACCGCTGGCCAGCTAGTGGTCCCTGTCTCCTGGAAGCTCTGCCAGCTCATCCACCCTGCTAGTCAACTCCAGACAGGGTGGATGGAAGGACATGCTTATCCAAAGAAGCAGCCCTGCGCTCCTGGTTTGGAATTTCCATCTGAGCCCCGTGTACCTAAGAGGAAGAAAGAGCTTGCATTGCTAAATGCACTGTCAGGGCTAAGCGTTTGCGAGACTCTGAGCTACCTGGGCTGCCAGCCGACGTAGCTCATGCTATCAGACTGCCTTGGAGCTCCCATTTCTTGTGCTATGGGGAATCTTTTCTGCAAAGTCTATGAATGCCTACAGTTGACTCTTGCTCCCTGGGAATGGCACTCTCCCATGCTTCAGTGGTCCAGGCCTTACAAGGGACCAACAGCCATCTAGTGACTGGGACATGTTACATTGTTCCAGGCCTTTCCCAAAGACGCATTGGTCAATATGGCATGGAATTCCTTCCTCGAGTTTCCAAGATAAATGGCCTCCCCCTGTCCACATGGGATTTTTGTGTTCACAGCTGTTTTCATTTTATTTTGTGTCTGGGATTTCACCAACATCATGTAATTTTCACATTTTCCTAAATTGAGCTGTTTCAGGAACCTCTGTTACTGCTTTGCTGCTACAACACAGGAGTAGTCTCTGTTTTCCTTAAAGGGAAGAATTTTAAAACTTTGCAAGACAGCTTTGTAACTCATTTTCAGGTTCTTGTGCCTTTTGGATATTCAGCCATGCTCTTCGTTTTGAAATGCAGTGTTTTCCATGTGACTTGAGGATGAATAGCCTTAATAAATTCCATTACTCTGAAGAACAATAAAAATTACAGGTTGGTGACACTAGCACCATGTTAATAACATATTTTATTTTGCCATGTCATAATTATCCCTTGCCTCTTGGCTTGACTGGCTGATAGACGGTCTCCCTGCAGACCCCGCCTGGAACTCCCTTGCTGCCAAGGCTGGACATCCCAGGAGATTGTCTTCCTGAATTTGGGAAGTACAGAGTCAACTCTTCTATGTCATCATTGCCAGGACAAAAAACATCCCAATCCCAGGAGCCTCTAAAATTCCAACCTCAAACCAGCAACTGGTCCTTTTTTCATCCCAGTGGAATGATTTGCAATCCTCAATGACTGCATCCATTTTCCTGTTTATTTGGTTATTGGAGACCCAAGATTTTAAACCATGAGTTGATCAGACTTAAGTTAAAAGGGTAATATTGAGGATATAGAAATGATTTAATAAACTTTGAAGTTCTCAAAGAAGTTCTGAAAAACACAATTGGATGGCAGCTTCTTAAACATCCTCAGCCAAAAGCAAATGAGTTGTAGTACCCAAAATCTGCTCTTAGAACTCCCTAATTTACATATATGCTATCAGAAGAGAATTACATTTCAGATAACAAATTAGAAGGTTTGAATACACAAGAGGTATTAGAGAAATGTCCTATTGGTGACTTTATTGACTCTTGTCTTCATCTGTTGAAGTCCTTGTTGGGCGAAGAAAGGTTTGTATGGGTAGAAAACCCACAACATAGAATTGCAGGCTCCAGAGCAACCCCAGCCTGTCCACAGGACACTGCAGGATGGGCCATGCTTGTGCTGAGCACCACCAGTGTTTAAGACCGGCATCCTTCCCTTCTGCTGAACGTCTTAATCTTTTGGATGAATTTTTGTTTCTTCTAATCATCCACATTTCCAAAGGAATCTTCTGCTCCTGACGCATATCTAATTAGAATAGGTCCAACTTTACTCACTCCTAAAGAAAGTCTCTCCTTTTCATTGATGCCATTATGCTATGGAGACACCCACCAGACTTTTAAACACACAGGTATCCACTGGGTATTGATCATAAAAGCTCACAACATTTTTGAGCACTTGCCATGGGCCGGCCAGAGGTTCTGACTGGTGTGCAGCATTGGCTCGCCTGTTCCTCACAGCAGCGTTGGCTCACCTGTTCCTCACAGCAGCAGAATAAGGCAAGGATCTTTATTCATCCCATTTCTCAGGTGAGACAGCTGAGGCCTAGAGAGGGAGGGAACCTTGGCGAGATATCATAGTTAACATGGAATGGAGCCAGGTGTAGGCCTGACTTCAGAAGCCTCTCTCAACCAGCAGGCACCACTATCCCTTTGGGTGCCAGGAGGAGGTCAAGGTCAGAATCAGGACACCTCATCTCCAGCTTGAGGGCACTGTTGATGATCTCAGGGATGCTCAGGCAAACCTGCAGCTCCACTGTACCCCTTGTTTATCTGCCAGGAGGAAGGTGAATTGTCCTGATGTGGCAGGTGTGCCCGGGAGGAAGCAGCAGTCAGGCAGCTCACGCACACTGCAAGTGCCTCCCTTTACCATGCCCCATTGGCTACAAGAATGTCGCATGCAGATCATACCTGCACAGCCTTTTCCATTCTGACAATACCTTCTCCGTTGCATGCTGCTCCTCCTCCCAGACGTGTTCATATGTGCTCAGATATGGAGAAGAATGAAACTTTGAAGTAGAGAATGATTTCCAGGTTTCTGGTTCCACATGCAAAGAGCTTGGAAGCAGTCATTCCGTTTTAACAATAAGTAAAAATCTGGACAAACTGAAACATTGACAACTCTTCTTAGATCCCTCAGGGAATTTAGGTCACAGAGAAAAACCATTGCTCCCAAACTGAACACAGACAGTTCAGTACTGATATCACAACTTACTGGAACAGAAGCCTAAGAATTGAAGCCTCCACAGGAACCAGTGCTGGAGCAGAAAAACCTGAATTCTAATCGGTGAATTCCTAGAGGCTCAGTGTGGAAGTCTGAGAGTAAAAAACTACAAAGGGCCTTAGCCGCTGGGATGCCCTCACATTTTTGTAAGTTTGACCTCCAGGAGCTCTGCCAGGTTCTCATAGTGAGTAGCAGAAATCAATCTCCTTGTGCTTTCAACAGGGGAGAGAAAAATAACCATTCTGAAACATGCAAGAGTCCTCATTCTTAACAATACCTGCCACACCAAGAAGCTATTTAACTAGAGATTAATGTGTTTAGGTTCTATCATATCAGAACTGACTTGGAAGAAGAAAAATGTTCAACTCAAGCCCCTTCTAGTCTTCTACTTCTACTTCTACTTCTACTAGAAGGAGGGAAACACCCAACTCCAGCTCACTGTAGACCCCTGTCTCACCTAAGGGGAAGACTGAGAAACACCTCTGAAGTCCACAGCCCAGAGACACAGGCTCACAGAAAGACTGAGCACTACTCAGAGGACTATAACATGCTTCTTCTTCCCCTACACCTTCCTACCACATTAGTAAAGACCTGTGTACACTAGTTCCTTTTACCTGGTACATCATGCAAAGCTTTCGAGAAAAAAAAATTATAACGCAAGCTAAAGAAAAAAATTTTGAAGAGACAGAGCAAGCATGAAAATGAGACAGGGATGCTGGATGTTGGCAGAGATGTTGGAATTCTACTGGGAATTTAAAATAACTATGATAAATATGCTAAGAAACCTAAAGGATAAAGTAGGCAGCATACATAAGCAGACGGGTAATTTAATCAGACAGATTAAAATTCTGGGAAAGAATCAAAAACAAATACTGGAAATTTAAAAAAAACCTATCCAAAATGAAGAATGCCTTTGATGGGCTTATCAGTAAACCGAACAGAGCAGGGGAAACAATCTCTGAACTTGAGGATGTATCAGTAGAAACCTCCAAAACAAAAAAAGCAAAGATAAAAAAGACTAAAAAACTTGCACAAAAACAAAAAACCAGATCAGAATATTTAAAAATTGGAACAGCTACAAATGATGTAACACATGTGCATGAGAAACTCCAGAAGAAAAAGAAAGAGGAAAAACAACAGGAGAAATATTTGAAACAGTAATGACTGAGAAATGCCATCAAATTAATACCAGACACAAAACCACTAATCAAGGAGGCTGAGAGAATATCAAACAGGATAAATACCACACGCACACCCCCCCACACACACACCCACAACAAAACAAAATTGAAAAATAAAACATTATACCTAGTCATAATATATTCTAATTACAGAAAGTTGATAATAAAAGAAAAAATTGTGGAAGGAGCCAGAGGGGGTAAACACCTATGGAAGAGCAAAGGTAACAATCAAATCTAATTTCTACTCAGAAACCATGCAAGCAAGTAGTGAGTAAAATATGTAAATGCTCAGAGAGAAAATAAAACAAAAGCCTACCAACCTAGAATTTTTTATCCTGCAAAGTTATTCTTTACTAATGAAGGAGAAATGAAGATTTTCTCACACAAACAAAAATTGTAAAAACGTGTTGCCAGTAGACCAGTCTTTCAAGAAATGTTAAAAGAAGCTCTTAGCTCTGTCGATAATTTAAGGTTATAAAATAGATCAACAACTCAGATCTGCATACAGAAAGAAAAAGCATTAGAGAAGGAGTAAGTGAAGGCATGGCAAAACTTTTATTTTTGTTCTTCTTAATTGGTCTAAGAGATAATTGTCCAAATTAATAATCTTGTTAATTTATTTGAATATATATGTGCTTATACATAAGTGGAGTAGATGACAGTAATTACACATGAAATGGAAGGGATGAATTAGAATTACTTTGTTATTAAAGGATTCTTGCACTATGCTTGAAGTGGTATAGTGATATTTGAAAGTGGACTTGGATTAATTGTAAAAATACATGACAAACTTTAGAGCAACAAGTTAAAAAGTAAAAAAAAAAAAAAAAAAGCATAACTAATGGACTAAGAAAAGTGAGAAAACAGAATCATTCAAAATGCTCAATTAAAACCATAAAAGGCAGAGGAAAATGTGGAAAACAAAAATAGAAACAAATAATAAGGGCAATAAATCAAAAACAGTGACATATATAGTAGATATTAATCTGACTACATTAATAATATAATTAATATATTAATAATAATAATCACATTAAATGTCAATGATCTAAATATACCAGTTAGAACACAGAAATTATCAGAGTGGGTCAAAAAATAAGACCCACTCCAGAAGTTATCTACAATAAATGAATTTTAAATATTAATACACATATATATTAAAAATAAATGGTTGGGCACTTTGGGAGGCTTAGGCAGGCAGATCACCTGAGGTCAGGAGTTCGAGACCAGCCTGACCAACATGGTGAAGCCCTGTCTCCACTAAAAATACAAAAATTAGCTAGCCATAGTGACATGCACCTGTAATCCCAGCAACTCAGGAGGCTGAGGCAAGAGAATCACCTGAACCCAGGAGGCAGAGTTTGCAGTGAGCCAAGATTGCGCCATTGTACTCCAGCCTGGGCAACAAATGCCGTCTCAAAAAAAAAAGGTTGGACAATCGGAAATGATAAGGGAGATATTATCACTGACCCCAAAGAAATACAATCATCAGAGAATACTATAAACACCTCTATGCACATCAACTAGAAAATCTAGAAAAAATGAATAAATTGCTGGACACATACACCCACCCAAGACTGAACCAGGAAAGAACTGAATTCTTGAGTAGACCAATAATGAGTTCTGAAATTGAATCAATACTAAATAGACTGCCAAAAACAACAATAAAAAGCCCAGGACCAGACAGATTTACAGCTGAATTCTACCAGAGGTACAAAGAAGAGCTGGTACCATTTCTACCAAAACTATTCCAAAAAATTGAAAAGGAAGAACTCCCAAACTCATTCTATGAGGCTAGCATCATCCTGATACCAAAACCTGACAGAGATACAACAACAAAAAAAACTTCAGCACAATATCTTTGATGAACATTGACACAACAATCCTCAACAAAATACTGGCAAACAGAATTCAGCAGCACGTCAAAAAGCTTTTTTGCCACGATCAGGTAAGCTCCATCCCCAGGATGCAAGGCTGGTTCATATACACAAACTAATAAATGTGATTCATCACATAAATAGAATGAAAGACAAAATAATTATCACAAGACCATGATTATCTCACTAGATGCAAAAAAAGTCTTTGATAAAATTAAATGTCACTTCATGTTAAACTCTCCCCCAAAAAACTAGGTATTGAAGAAACATACCTCAGAAGATTTAGAGCCGTATGTGATAAACCCACAGCCAATATCATATTGAATGAGCTAAAACTGGAAGCATTTCCCTTGAAAATCAGTACAAGACAAGGTTGTCCTTTTTCACCACTCCTCTTTAACACAGTGTTGGAAATTCTGGCCCGGGCAATGAGGCAAGAGAAAAAAATAAAAGTATTCAAATAGGAAAAAAAGAAGTCAAGCTACCTTTGGTTGCAGGTGACATGATTCTATATATAGAAATCCCAATGGTCTCAGCCCAAAAGCTTCTTAAGCTAATAAGCAACTTTATCCAACTCTCCAGATTCAAAATAAATGTGCAAAAGTCACTAGCATTCCTGTATACCAAGAGGAGGTGAGCCAACAACCAAATCACTAATGAACTCCCCATTCACAATTGCCACGAAAAGAACTTAAAAACCTAGGAATGGCTGGGCACGGTGGCTTACGCCTATAATCTCAGCACTTTGGGAGGCCAAGGCCAGTGGATCACCTGAGGTCAGGAGCCCAAGACCAGCCTGGCCAACATGGTGAAACCCGTCTCTACTGAAAATATAAAAAAATTAGCTGGGTGTAGTGGCACGCACCTGTGATCCCAGCTACTTGGGAGGCTGAGGCAACAGAATTGCTTGAACCTGGGCGGCGGAGATTACAGTGAGCTGAGATTGTGCCATTGCACTCCAGCCTATGCAAGAGAGCGAAAATTCATCTCAAAACAAAAAAAATATACAGCTAACAATGGAAGTGAAGGACCTCTTCAAAGAACTACAAACCACTGCTCAAATAAATCAGAGATGATACAAACAAAGGGAAAAACATTCCATGCTTATGAATAGAAAGAATCAATATCATGATAATGGCCATACTGCTTAAAGTAATTTATAGATTCAAAGATATTCCTATTAAACTACTATTGAAATTCTTCACAGAATGAGGAAAAAAAATGTTAAAGTTCAATAGAACCCACAAAAAGAGCCCACACAACCAAAGCAATCCTAAGCAAAAAGAACAAAGCTATAGGCATCATGCTACCTGACTTGAAACTATACTACAGGGAGACTGCAACCAAAACAGCATGGCACTTGTACCAAAACAGGCACCTAGACCAATTAAACAGAATAGAGAACTCAGAAATAAAACTGTACACCTACAACCATCTGATTTTCAACAAACCTGATGTAAGCAAGCAATAGGGAAAGGATTCCATATTTATTTATTTATTTATTTATTATTTATTGCTTTTGAGACAGAATCTCTCCCTGTTGCCTAGGCTGGAGTACAGTGGTGCAATCTTGGCTCACTGCAACCTCCGCCTCCAGGTTCAAGTGATTCTCCTGTCTCAGCCTCCAAAGTAGCTGGGGTTAAAGGTGCCCACCAATATGCCTGGCTAATTTTTTTATTTTTAGTAGAGATGGAGTTTCACCTTGTTGGCCAGGCTAATCTTGAACTCTTGACCAGAAGTGATCCATCCACCTCTGCCTCCCAAAGTGCTGGGACTTATTAAATAGGGAATCTGGCCCAGCATGAGCCACCACACCTAGCCAGATTCACTATTTAATAAATGGTGCTGGGAGAACTGGCTATCCATGTGTATAAAATTGAAACAGGACCCCTTCCTTACACCACATACAAAAATCAACTCAAGATGGATTAACAACTTAAATTTAAGACCCAAAATTAAGAAGAAAAACCCAAAATTCCAGAAGAAAACCTAGGCAAAGCCATTCAGGATATAGGCACAGGCAAAGATTTCATGATGAAAATGTCAAAAGCAATTGCAACGAAATAAAAATATTGACCAATGGGATCTAATTAAACTAAAGAACTTCCACACAGCAAGAGAAACTATCAACAGAGTAAACAGACAACCTACAGAATGGGACAATATTTTGCAAACTATCTGTCTGACAAAGGTCTAATACCCAGTACCCATAAGGAACTTAAAAACATTTACAAGAAAAAAACAAGCAACCCCATTAAAAAGTGGGTATGGGACATGAACAGACACTTCTCAAAAGAAGACATACATGCAGCCAACAAACATGAATAAAAGCTCAACATCACTGATTATTAGAGAAACGCAAATTAAAACCACAATGAGATGCCATCTCACACCCATCAGAATGGCTATTAGTAAAAAGTCAAAAAACAACAGATACTGGTGAGGCTGTGGAGAAAAAGGAATGCTTTTACACGGTTGGTGGGAGTGTAAATTAGTTCAACTGTTGTGAAGACAGTGTGATAATTCCTCAAAATCTTAGATGCAGAAATACCATTTGACCCAGCAATCGCATTACTGGGTATACACTCAAAATAATGTAAATCTTTCTGTTACAAGGACACATGCATTTGTATGTTCATTACAGCACTACTCACAATAGCAAAGACAAGGAATCAACATAAATGTCCATCAATAGTACACTGGATAAAGAAAATATGATACGTATACACCATTGAACACTATGCAGCCATAATAAGGACTGAGATCATGTCCTTTTCTGGGACGTGAATGGAGCTGAAGGCCATTATCCTCAGCAAACTAACTCAGGAACAGAAAACCAAATGCCGCATGTTCTCATTTATATGTGGGAGCTGAATGATGAGAACTCATAAACACATGGGGAGAGGACAACACACACTGGGCCTGTTGGAGGGCAGGGGTGAGAGGAGGGAGAGGATAAGGATGAATAGCTAATGAATTCTGGGCTTAACACCTAGGTGATGGGCTGATCTGTGCAGCAAAGTACCATGGCACACATTTAATTATGTAGCAAACCTGCACATCCTGCACATGTACCCCTGAACTTAAATAACAGTTAGGAATTTTTTTTAAAAAGGACGGATGGTCTCCATAAACATTTTTACAATAAAAACTGACTTATCCACTGCCACAAAACACACACACGCAAATAAATAAATAAATAATAAATGATTGGAGAAATGTATACTATTCTAATATAAAGCAGAAGAAAGTGGAAATAGCTATAAAAATTTCATATAGAACCGAATTTACAGATTTGAAAATTATCATAAACAAAGGCCATTACCTAATAAAAATTGTTAATACTCCAAGAAGACATAACAATCTTCTGCATACATGTGCTTAGCAACAGAGCATCAAAATACTTGAGTGAAAAACTAAACTGCAAGAATAAATTCACGCATCCACTACCATAGTTAAAGATTTCAACATGCTTTTATCAGAATGGACAGATCCAGCTCAGAGAAAATCAATAATAACAGTCTTAAACTCAACAGCACATCAATCAACTGGATTTAATTGACAACTATAGACTACTTCGCCAAACAACACCAAAATATACATTTTTTTCAAGCTCTTATGGAACATTTACTAAAATACATCATATTCTGGGTCAGAAAACACATCTAAACAAATTTTAAAAAATCATACAATGTCTGTTCTCAGATAGCAATGAAATTACACTAAAAGAAAATAACAGAAAGAAAATGGAAAATCTCAAAATAATTGGAGATTAAAAAACACACTTGTAAATAACACAGGAGTCAAATTTTTTAAATCTCAAAGGAAACTTTAAAAAAATTTTTAAATGAAAATATAATACAATGTATCAAAATTTGCTAGATACAATAAAAACAGTGTATCAAGTGAGATCTATAACATTGAATGCATATATTAGAAAAATAAATATCTAAAATCAATAATCGAAGTTTCCACTTTAGAAAACTGGAAAACAAAGAGCAAATTATATCTAAAGAGAGCAGAATAAAAGAAATAATTGGAACTAGAGCAGAAATCATCGAAATTGAAAACAAGAAATCAATAGAAAGTACCATCAACTACAAGAAAAGCTGTTTCTTTGAAAAGATCATGAAAATCAACAAGCCTCTATACAAGATAACGAAGAGAAAGAAAAGAAAACAAAATTTACTGCTACCAAAAATTAAAGAAAGCACATCACAACAAATACCACACACATTTGATAACCTAGATAAAATGAACCAATTCTTTGAAAGACACAATCTGCCAAAATTCACAGAGGAAAAAGTAGACAATCTGTGTATATATACAGTTGTTCCACAGTCTCCTTGAACAATTGGTTCCACAACTTCCCACAGATACCAAAATTCATGGATGTTCAATTCCATTATACAAAATTGTATAAAACTATATTTATATTTTTATAAAACATAAATTTATATATAATATATAAATATATGTTTACATACTTTTATCCATTATATACAATTTGATTTACTGTTTTCAATTTCAATGATTTCTGTTCTAGCTCTAAAAATTCACAGATGCTCAATTCCATTTTATATAATTTTGGTATCTGTGGGGAGTCCTGGAACCAATTACCCAAGGAGACTGAGGAACAACTGTATATATACATAGATTCTCCCATACACTTTAAATAATTTCTAAATGATTTACAATACCTGATACAATGTAAATAATACTTAAATAGTTGTTATGCTATATAATATTTCAAAAATTGTATTATTTTTATTGTTGTGAATTTTATTGGTTTTTCAAATATTTATGATCTGCAATTGGTTGAATCTGCAGACACTAGATTTTCTCTTCTGAAAAAGATCCCAAAGAAGGCTGACTATATGTATAATTGAATCTATAATTAATAACCTTGCAAAACAGAAAGCACTAGGCCCAGATGGGTTCACCAGTGAATTCCACCAAACATTTAAAAAAGAAATTATATCAATTCTTCACAATCACCTCTATAAAATAGAAGTACAGAGATTACTTTCTAACTTATTCTGTGAAGCAAGCATTGTCCTAATATTAAAACCATCTAAAAATATGACAAGTAAAGAAAGCCACAGAGCAATGTCTCTTATAAATATAGCTGGAAAAAATCTTCAACAAATTATTAGCAAGTTGAATCCAACAATGTATTAAAATACTTATATACCATGACTAAGTGTGATTTAGCTTAGGAAGGATTCAAGGCTGGATGAACATTTGAAAATGAATTAATTTAATTTATCACATTTACAGCCTAGAGAGGGAAAAAATCACTTTATCATATGAACAGATGTAGAAAAGGGATCTGACAAAATCCAAAACCCATTAATTTTTATAATAAAAAAAGTTTGAATAAACTGGGATTAAAAGGTTAATTTATTCAATTTAATAAAGTATATTGACAAAAAAACCTACAGCTAATATCATACTTAATGGTGAGAAACCAGGAGTTTTTCCACTAAAATCAGAAACAAGGTAAACATTTCTTCTCTCGTGACTCTTTTTCAATATTGTACTAGTAAATGCAATATGCCAAGAGAAGAAAATAAAAAATGTACAGATTGAAAAGGAAGAAATAAAATTGACTTAGTTCACAGATGATGTAAATATCTATGTAGAAATTCAGAAAAACTCAACAAAATCTTCTGCAGCTAATAAGTAAACTATAGCAAGATAGCAGGATATGAGGTTAATATACAAAAGTTAATTGCTTTCCTATATACCAGACTGAACAAGTAAAAATTTTCATTGGCAAATTAAACTAAAAATGTAATACCGTTGGCATTGGCACCCAAAAAGGGAAATATTTACGAATAAATCTAACAAAACATATACAAAATCCTTATGAGGAGAACCGCAAAACTGTTCCAAAAAAAAAAAAAAAAAAAAAAAAAAAAAAAAAAAAAAAAAAACAAAGAGAAACAAAATAACTGCAGACAAATTCCACAATCATAAATAGAAAGACTCAATATTGTCCAGATGTCAGTTCTTTTCAAATGATTAACAGAGTCAATGCAATCCCAGTAAAAATTCCAGCCAATTATTTTGTGAATATTAACAACGTGATTCTGAAAGTTTTATGGAGGGCAAAACACCCAGAATAGTCAGCACCATATTGAAGACAGAAATAAAGTTGGATGACTGATACCATCCAACTTCAAGACACTATAAGGCAACAGTAATCAAGATAGTGTGATACTGGCAAAATAATAAATAGATCAGTGGAGCAGAATGGGGAGCCTAGAAATAAACCCACATGAATGTAGTCAACTAATATTTGCCACAGCACTGAAGGCAATAAAATGTAGAGTCTTTTCAACAAATGTTGATGCATGTGAATGCCTTTTCAAATACATCACCAAAGGTGTGATCCATGAAAACCAAGAATTTATTAGCTGGACTTCATTATACTTAAAATTTTCTGTTCCGTAAAAGACAATGTCAAAAGAATAAAAAAACAAGTCATCGACTTGGAGGAAATATTCATGAAAGACATTCTGATAAATAACTCATCAAAAATATATAAAGAATCCTTAAAATTCAACAATATGCAAACAAACAACCTGATTAAAAAATGAGCCAAAGACATTAACAGGCACATCACCAAAGAAGATAGGTAGATGGCAAATAAACATATGAAAAGATCTTGAACATAAGAGGTTATCAGTCAAATGCAAAATAAAATAACTAGATACTACCACACACCTAATACAATGATCAAAATTCAGAACACTGGCAAGATAGAATGCTAATGAAGATGGAGAAATACAGGAACTGTCAGTTATTGCTTGTGTAAATGCAAAATGATGCAGCCATTTTGGAGAAGATTTTGGCGTGGTCTCACAAAACTAGACATACTTTTATTATGTGGTCCATCGGTCACACTCCTCAACATTTACCCAATGGATTTGAAGACATATGTATACACAAAATCCTACACACGGATGTTTATAGCAGCTTAATTCATAATTACCAAAACTTAGAAGCAACCAAGATGTCCTTCAATAGGCAAGTAGATCAATAAACCATGGTATATCCAGAGCAGGAGATATTTAGATAATGGACTATTTACAAAAAAAAAAAAAGAGATGAGTTATCAAGGCATAAACAGACATGGAGGAAACTTAAATATAAATTACTAAGTGAAAGAAGTCAATGTGAAAATGATACATATTGTATGATTCCAACTATACAACATTCTGGAAAAGGTAAATGTATGAAGACAATAAAAGGATTAGAGAAAAAGAGGGACAAATAGGAATTTTAAGCAATGAAACTACTCTGTCTACCACTACAATAAACTACAATAAACTTATCTGACTGCGGTCAAAATATCTCACTTTTGCAAATTTTTTTTTTTTTTTTTTTTTTTTTTTTTTTTTTTTTGAGACGGAGTCTCACTCTGTTGCCCAGGCTGGAGTACAGTGGTGCGATCTTGGCTCACTACAAGCTCCGCCTCCCGGGTTCACGCCATTCTCCTGCCTCAGCCTCCCAAGTAGCTGGAACTATAGGAGTTCACCACCTCGCCCGGCTAATTTTTTGTATTTTTAGCAGAGACGGGGTTTCGCCGTGTTAGCCAGGATGGTCTTGATCTCCTGACCTCGTGATCTGCCTGCCTCGGCCTCCCAAAGTGCTGGGATTACAGGCGTGAGCCACCGCGCCCGGCCACTTTTGCACATTTTTGAGAACATAAGACCATGTGAATACACTGCTAGAGCCCCTCGTGGAGCTTGGAGGAGCTGAGCATACGCAGTACCCTGAACGTGGAGGAACGTTTTCTGCAATAATTGTTGTTGTGTCCAATTGCTTCTATTAGGAGGAATTTCAACAGCACAAGACACCTAGCTTCATTCCTATCTCTATTTCCCTTGGATCTAATAACAAACCTCACTCAGAGTAATCACTCAGCAGGAGCTTGCCACAAAACCAAAATCTGATCCTAGGCAGGTTATTAAGGATGCAGAATTCTTTAAGTTCCCAAGGACTGTCATTCTTTTCACATGGCTGTACTATAATGCACATGTTACTTAAATAAACTCCCTGAGTTTCTCCACAAGGCATATCACCTTAGAATAGAGTGAAAATCAATGGGAGCTGGGATGTTTTGCACATTCAGTGCTTAAGGATAACAGTGCTAGGCTGACCTTCACCATGTTAGATAAAAGAAGAGAGAGCAGGGGCAAAGTCATTTTGGGGAAAGTATGAAAGTCTTTCATTCATACTGAACAGAGTTGGGAACACGTCAATTGCAAACTATGATTCAGAAAGAAGAACTTCCACTGTCATGGGTGCTTCTTCTTCCTGGCCACTCCTACAGTCCTGATTTGAAGGTCCAGGCTACAATGGGTCTCAGATGGGACCACCAGCTCTCTTGCCCTCATGGAGCCCCTCGTTGTGGGAACTATGCCTGCTCCATCTAACAGCTGAGCCGCCGCCACCGTCCAACAAGCTCCAGCTATTTGGGCTGGCTTCTTACATGCATGAGCTCAGAGAAGTCCTAGCTATTTCAAGGTCTACCACATGGAGTCCAGGCTCTCCTGGGGGCTCCAGCTCATCTAGTCAGGGATGTGGCATCTGGAGAGGAGGAGAGCAGAGACACTAGAGTCCTTTCATGCAGTTTCCTGGCATTCAGCCAATCTGGAAAGAATCTGCCACTGTGTTTACAAGAGCATACAGAAAACAACCCATTATTCTGATTTGTAAAAGAATCTCATGCATAGCTTCCTCTTCAAATGGCATTCGGGCTCTCTGGCCCAGGAAGTGAGCTGGGAAGACCCAGGGCATCCCACGAGGATCAGTGGTCACTGCACAAGCAGGTTTGATATTTTAAGTACTTGGAGATTTCCTTGGAGATAACACAGAAACAAAGAATTTCAAAAGAGGGGACTTAAAACTTGGAAGAAAACGTTTAACAGCCCACTGAGTAGAAAAGTTAAAAAAAAAAAAATACGAAGTCAGGTAGGAGACTCCATAGAAGCGCTAGGATGTCGCATGGGATGCCAGCAGAGGTTGAAAGACAAACCCCAAGGGACAGGAGAAAGAAAGCTTACCTGTGTGAATCAGCAAGGCAGTGGCTGAGCCCCACAAAGCAACTCCTATTTAGAGAAAGATCACAGCACAAACAACAGCTGATTAGCCTCAAATGAGAACGTAAAATGGCAAAGGCAACTGTAAACAGAGGAAGATTAAAACATTTAATAGAAGATCCAATAACTACATGTGGAACAAGCAGCAAGGTTTCTGATTCAGAGCCCATCAAATCAACAGAGGTGCTGCAACAAGAGGTGGCCATTGAAGGCACAGAGGCCTTCGCCAGGTCACAGCTGGCAAGGACCATTCACTGCAGAGGCACTCCAAGGGAAAGAGTCTAATGACAATTGAGACAATGATAAAAATCTCAAGGGAAAAGATTTTTAGGTTATTCTACAAACTGAAGGCTGGCCAGGTGAGCCAAGACAGGTGAGAACTGAAAAGGTAAACTGTTGTCTTGATGTTGCTAATAGGGTAAGCGAAGGTGCAAAGGAGATAATGAGATTGAGGAGCTGCCAAATCTCACTTAAATCTTGGTGTAGTTAATAAAAGAACTAACCACAAAGCAATAGTGCAATGCTTGACTTACCATTCTTAATGTGTTCATTACCAGTGGCTACAATTAAAAATCATACGTGTACAACAGAACACGAGCAGGAGCACAAGGAGGTGAGTTCTGTTTAGGAAGAGTCACACATACCATGCTGTGTAAAGAAAGCTTTACCCACTGGAAACTTAATGAGCGAATTTAACTATGTATTGAACCCCAACTTAGTTGCTGAGCTAAGACATCTGGAGGGCAGAAGCCTCCACAAAAAACACAGACCAAGAACTCACAGAGATCTGCCATCATAAGGCACACTCAGTGATGCTCCTATAATAAGGAAACTTGAGAGGACCATACAGCCACTAAACTTAAGCAAATGGCAGACTGAGAGAAAGGTTTTGCAATAAACATTAGGTGTGGGATAAAATACTGAATGGTAAAACCCTGATGGGGAGAGACCTGCCTTTCCATTTTGACACATTAGATATACTGGCCATTTTCAGGAATACTGACTATATAGAGTTGCTCAAAAAAATCTTAATTTTTTTTCCTTTTCCCCTATCAACATGACTTTTAAGTAAGGACTCTGGAGTCAAGCTCCCTATTGAAATACTGGCATCTCTACTTTTTCACTATGAGACTCCTGGACAAGTTTTTCAACTTCCTGAATCTCAGTTTCCTTATTCTTAAACTAAGGATAATAAAATAGCTCATAAGACGCTGAGGGAAATAAAAGGGTAAAACTACAACAAGTGCTTTGTCCTGTTTCTCTTGAGAGTGAGAGGTTAATAAAGACATTATTTTAGCATTATTTTAAGACCACGTTTTACCTCTAATATCAAGATACACTCTCTTTTAACTACCACCAAGCATCAGAAGTGGGTGCTACTTCACATGATTATACCATTTGGGAAGAACAGGCTACACAATGGCGAATGATGCATACAGAGACAGGGTGTTTGAAGGATTAGGAATACAGAAACAGACAGTGGTCTTCACAGCAAAACTCAGTCACAGTTGTTGGTAGCAGTCATTCAAGTAACTCAGCCTTGCAGTGGTGTTTTTGAGCACATCACTCCTCCCCACTTCTGTTTAGGTCACACCACAGTCATGCTCAAAAAACTAATCATGGCCCATTGGCTAGCCCATGCTTAGAAAGCAAGCACCTTCCTAGGTTATGTTAAGAAAAATAAGCAGAAAACAACATTGGCAATTGGTATCATCCTGTCTCATTCATCCTATTTAGTTAATATACTCACTTCTAGCCATGATTTTCCTAAGGTTTTTCAGAGATATGTTTTTCTACCTACTAGACTAAGCAATAGGAGAAGAAAAAACAATGTTAAGTCAACATCTTAAGGCACATCTATTAACCACTTTATTATATACAGTAGCTCTCTCCTTTACCAGAACTGAAAAGTTGTTATTTTTAAATTTCCACTTTTAGTAAAACCATGATTCAAAAAAGACATATGTAATCTGCCCACGTTCAAAGCTACAACAAGGTAAAGAAGAACTTGAGCCTTACTGTCTCTGGCGTCTCCCATCAGAACAGCTCCTGCCTCAAGTCCTTCCTCTTCTAAACCCACCCTTCGTGTCACTCTCCTAAAGACTATTTGGAAACTTTATCATTACTCTCCCAGGCTGAGACAGTCCTTTTTTTTTTTTTTTTTTTTTTTTTTTTTTAGATGCAGTCTCGCCTGAGGCCCAAACTGGAGTGCAGTGGCGTGATCTCAGCTCACTGCAAGCTCTGCCTCTCAGGTTCATGCCATTCTCCTACCTCAGCCTCCCGAGTAGCTGGGACAGCAGGCGCCTGCCACCATGCCTGGCTAGTGTTTTTTATATTTTTTAGTAGAGATGGGGCTTCACCATGTTAGCCAGGATGGTCTTGATCTCCCAGCCTTGTGATCCGCCCACCTTGGCCTCTCAAAGTGCTGGGATTACAGGCATGAGCCACCTGCACCTGGCCAGCTGAGACAGTCTTAAGAGCTCTTTGCAGCTCTAGGAATGTGGGTTGAACTCCTCAGCCTAATAGCATGTCCTGCAGGACCAGGTCCATCCCACCTTCCCAGAGCCTCCACTCCCACAACACTGGGCTCAGCAACTCCCAGCACAGAATCACAGGATCTACAGGACAATTCTCACTTCCCTCCATTTCCAAAGGCCTTCTGCATGAAGCTTTCCAACCACAAAGTCCTTCACAGTCACCAACAAGGCTGCATTTATGATGCCACTGTATCAGCTCCTCACCCTCCACTTTTGAGTTGCCCTTAGTGAAGCTAAGTCAGCTGAGCTCTGAGGACCTCACAGCAGCATCCACTACTCCCTCCCTCCCCACATCTCTGGCATGGCTTGGGAATTGTTGCTTTCTGTGTTCTGGGCTCTTGAGAACAACCTCTTGCTCCCTCCAGCATTCCCAGATCCAATCATGGGGTTGGGCGGGGGGCGCCCACTCATGGTAGTCATTAGCAAATGGTAATTGTGAAAAGGAGGAGATAATAAACTATTTTAAAGGGAAGTCGTTTCCAGAGGTAGGAGAAACCACTATATCTCTACTTTTCCTATTCATACTTTTTATTTGTACACATTTATGGGGTACATGTGAAATTTTGTTACATGTATATAATGTTTTGTGATCAAGTCAGGGTAATTACAGTGTCCATCAAGCAAGTATAACACATTTTGTTAAATATAGTCACTCCCCTCTGCTATCAAACATTGAGTTTATTCTTTCTATCTTGCAAAATGTTTGTACTTTCTTAAATGTTCATATGATTTTTTAAAAATTTCTAACTTATTTAAGTTCAGGGGTACATGTACAGGATATGCTAGTTTGTTACATAGGTAAACGTGTGCCATGGTGGTTTGCTGCACAGATCATCCTATCACCTAGATATTAAGCCCAGCATTCGTTAGCTATTCTTCCTAATGCTCTGCCTCTTCCCACTCCCTACCCTCCGACAAGCCCCAGTGTGTGTTTTTTCCTGCCTTGTGTCCATGTATTCTCATCATTCAGCTCCCACTGATAAGTGAGAACATGCAGCATTTTGTTTTCTCTTCTTGAATTAATTTGATAAAAATAATGGCTTCTGACGCTATCCATGTCCTTGCAAAGGATATAATCTTGTTTTTTTGTTTGTTTGTTTGTTTGTTTGTTTGGGGTTTTTTGTTTTGTTTTATTTTGTGGCTGCATTGTATTCCATGGTGTATATGTACCACATTTTTTAAATCTAGTCTATGATTGATGGACATTTAGGTTGATTCCATGTCTTTGCTACCCACTTCTCCACCTCCCCTTCTCCTGCCATGATATGGTTTGACTCTGTGTCCTCACCCAAATCTCATCTCAAATTTTAATCCCCACATTCTGATGGAGGAATCTGGTGATAGGTGATTGGATTGTGGGGATGAATTTCCCACTTGCTGTTCTCATGAGAGTGAATGAGTTCTTAGGAGATCTGGTTATTCAATAAGTGTTTGATGCTTCTGCCTGCAGGCTCGCTCTCTCTCCTGTTACCATGTAAGACATGTCTTGCTTTCTCTTTGCCTTTCCCAGTGATTGTAAGTTTCCTGAGGCCTCTCCAGCCATGGGGAACTGTGAGTTAATTAAATCTCTTTTGTTTATAAATTACCCAGTCTCAGGTAATATCTTTATAGCAGTGTGAAAATGGACTAATACACACCCACTCACCCTTTCCAGTCTCTGTTGCCTATCTTCCTACTCTCTATCTCCATGTGATCGAAGTTTTTAGCTCTTACATATAAGTGAGAACACATGATATTTGTCTTTTTTGCCTGGCTTATTTCACATAAGATAATCACCTCCATTTCCATCTAGATGTCTGAAAAATACATGATATTATTCATTTTTATGGGTGAATGGCATGCCATTGTGAATATATACCACAATTTCTCTATCCCTTTGCCTGGCAATGGCCATTTAGGTTGATTCTACATATTTGCTATTGTGAATAGTGCTGTAATAAACATGCAAGTGGCAATATCCCTTTGATATACTGAATTATTTTCCCTTGGGTAAATATCACGTACTGGGATTGCTAGATCAGATGGTAATTTTCTTTTTAGTTTTTGAGAAATGTCCATTCTGTTTTCCATAGAGGTTGTACTAGTTTACATTCCAGTCAACAGTATGTGTGAGTTCCCTTTTTCTGCATCCTTATCAACATCTGCTACTGTTTGTCTCTTTATTAATAGCCGTTTTGACTGGGGTAAGCTCTTTCTGGTTCTAATTTGTATTTCTTTGATGATTAGTGATGTTGAGCATTTCTTTTCATATACCTATTGGCCATTTGTATGTCTTCTTTAGAGAAATGTCTATTCATGCCCTTTGCCCACTTTTTAATGAGATTGTTTGTTTGTTTTCCTTGCTGAGTTGTTTCAGTTCCTTGAATATTCTGAATATTAGTCCCCCATTGATGTACACTTTGCAAACATTTTCTCCCATTCTGCAGGACATCTCTTCACTCCATTAATGATTTCTTTTGCTATGCAGATGCATTTTTGTTTAATTATATCCCATTTGCCTATTTTTGGTTTTGTTGCCTGTGTTTTTCAGGTCTTAGTCTTAAGTTCTCTGTCTAGGCCAATGTCCAAGAGAGTTTATTCTATATTTTCTTCTAACATTTTTATAGTTTTGGGCCTTATATTTAAGTTTTTTAAATTAATTTCGAGTTGAATTTTTTATAGGGTAAGAGATAGAAATCCAGTTTGATTCTTCTGTATGTGGCTATCCAATTTTCCAAGCACCATTGATTGAAGAGGGTGCTCTTTTTCCAATTTTCTTATTCATATTTTTATGGCTACAATGGCAGAGAGTATTTATGTCTTACCACACCTCACTGACCAGGAGGTCGTGGTCAGGAGGATATTGCAAAAAGAAGATTCTCATTTATCTATTTATTCAGGTAGGTAATGATACAGGGGCTGTGTCTCTACTAGTTGTCTGCCACTCCTGAGTACAAGAATGAGAAGGTATATGGTGCTCAAGACTGAGATGAAAAATATGTACACAATGTTGCCAGGCAAAGCCTCACTGTAAGGGATCTGATTTCCCTCAGGGAAGGAAGTGAAGACCAGCACAGCTGTGCCAAGAGTGAATCTGCCCATGGAAACCTCTCATTCTTTACCCCACCCAAATTCCAATAAACTGAAACTCAAGGACGCTCCAGGAAGCATCTTGGGGGATGTGCCCGAATAGTGATTGGCCAACAGAAATGGATACCCATACTGTCTGTTGTGGTGGTGGACTTTTTCTCCTGATGTTGTTGTTCTCAAATTCTGTCCATGATGCAAAAGGAAACAGAGAGATGTGGAGGTGACTATGTATTTTCCCACTCTTGACAGGAGAGCTGTTAAAGAACTAATGCTACCCTTCCAAAGTCTGCTGGAGAGGCAGGCTGGGTGGGGGCAGGGGCACCACTCTGAGTGCTGGATCACCTGGGTGGCAGCCAGGGGTGAAGTCAGAGGCCTTTGCTTTAGAAATAGGTATTTTCTACTCCAGTTGCTCCTAGAATGTTTCCATCCACATAGTTATATGGTTAGAATTTTTTTCAATGGATTTTTGTTTTTCACGTTTAACACCGAACTTGCCTTCACTGGTTTTTATTTCTTCCTCTTAGGAGAAATAAAGTGCCGAGGTATGAGAAGTACCTGGGGAGCAAAATCAAGTAAAAAGAAGGCCAGCATCGGCAGTATCTCTGTTATCAAATGCATAAAGCAGGATGGATGGGGAATTTCATTTGCCAGGAGTGGCAACAGTGTAATAACAGAAGTTCTGCCTCCATCCCTGCACCTGCTTGTACAGTTCAAATTAAAACCTGAAACCGAGCAAATCCCACTTCACAATGGCTTTCAGTGTTGGAGCCTGCGAATTAAAGGCCTCCATTGTTTGGAAGGATTATTTCCTTGCCTTTACTAGCTTCAAAGAAATGTGAATCTTCACTCACTTTCCTATTGATCCTTGTTGATCAGATTAACTTTGTTTTGGATTCCTACTGAAACAAAGACAAACAGATACATTTTAAGCACTTTTATGTATAGCTTTGTTTCAGTTCAGAATTCTTACTCTGCTTCTACTCCCTTGTTATAAAGATTACTAGGCAGTTGGGGGAAAATAAAGGAATTACCATAAATTCTATTCACTAAATACCAACACTTTCAGGCAAATTATCTCAATTGTAAAATACTTTGGCACACCGAGTAATTATATGCAATTAAAACCCCACTGTTGGTTTACTTTCCCTTGTTAATTTATAATGGAATTACCTGTACTCAGGAAAACTAAAAGGTTAGCAAGCACTAGAAATCAAAGACATCTCTCAACATGGCAGCAATAAAGCCAAACATTTATTCTACTCACTGGGTACTTCAGATTTCAGATAAAATTATTGAATACTTTCCTCTCCTTTAATGAACCATAAAGAATCTGAAGCACATTTCCTTGGAGTGTTCTCAGGCTCTTTGTAAATACACTGAGGAGGCTTTTTCTTCCCGCCTGCTCGCCTCTCGGGGCCATGACTCAGATACCCAGGGTTGGGATTAGGGAGTTTCGCCCTGGGCCATGCTGCTCCCCTTCTTTCCTGGTTCCCTTCTCTGCTGGGCGGCTACTGAATCTGCTTTTAAATCCCTGATTAGAAACAAACCTACAGCCTCCCCCAGTGCCAGACGAAGGGCCCCGAGGCAGGCATCCTAGGTGTTTGCCTGGTCTCAGCCCACAGAGACCCCTCTCAGCCCTCGCCTTCCCCACAGTAAACCCAACATGGGCACGGGCCTCTTCCCCTGTCAGGGGCTTGTGCTAGGACTTGCAAAACCTCCCACTGGACAGAGCCCCCAACTCCTGACTCAAAGCCAGAGTTCTGTGCAAGCAACATTAATTTATGGGGGGTAAGTGGGTAAAGATCTTTTGAGCATCAAGTTGCAACCAACCAAACAAAAAAGAGGCACTCCTTTGGGAAAATAGTAAGAACTGAGTTCTCTCTGGCCAGAATACAGAGCGTGGCCAGCAGTCCTGATTTTCTCAGGATGGAGGAATCTCTTGGGACTCAGACTTTTCAGTGGTAAAACCTGAAAACCCCCAGCAGATCAAGGCATGCTGGTCACCAGCAGGAGTAGTGTGGCTCATTTGTCCATGTGATCTCGTATAACAAGGAGCCAAATGGGGCACTGGTGGCTCCAACCATAGTTTCCCCATCTAGTGGCCCGTGGTGGTTGGACACAGATACACTCATCCCTTGTGTCCTGATGCTGGCCTGCGACGAGGCCAGGTGTTGGAAAAGAGCCTCTATATATATATACACACACACACACACACACACACATACATATGTATATATGTACCCCTGTGCCACCCAGCACTTTGTAAATAAGAAATTAATAGGGTTTTCCTTGCTAGCTACTTCATCATACACTCCACTCTCTAATTTCACTCAAAAGGCACCAGGCAATTCTCCCACTAGCATCAAGAGAGAAACCAACCTGCCAGAGAGGCTTACATTTCTGGGGAAATATTTTCCATAAATATTATTTTCTGCTTTTTTTGGAGTCTCCAGTGTAGCAGGAAGAAAGGTCCAAATGGATGGCACCCTGGTGCCAGGTGGGACTCAGCTTTGTGCAGTGTGACCTCAGGATGCACACGGCCACTGCCTCTCACCATCTGTCCAGGCCCAGCTCTCACACAGGCCCAGGAAATACCTATAGGAGTGGGGGTCGGTGGGATACATTCAGTTAAAAGCATGGGTACTAAAAAAATCACTTAAGATCAATAACTCCATGATCTCCTATTAAAATTACAAGTTATCTTTGCTTTTTATCAAGTCATAAATACATCAATTATTTTTTCCTATGCCGTTGCCTCTGAGCCTTTCGGCCATCGATCTCTGAAGGGTACCTGCCCTCCTGCTCCTCAAAGGACAATGTGAGGAAGATCTGCTTCCCCTTCTACCCAACTGCATTGGCTTCACGACAGTGAAAAACATTCCAAGGAAACGCACAACATGCTGCAGAGAAAGGGGGTATGTGGAAACACCATTGCTCACAAGGGGAGCCATGCACGGGAACCTGGGACTGGTCCAGTGATGCACACCTCATCAGTGGTTTCGTAACAGTTCACTGGAGTATGAAACTATGAGATCTTCCAAAGCTGAAATGGAACCTTTTCTCATTAAAGGCCAATCGGATGGTTTATCTTTGAGAGGTTTTTTACCTTAATGTTGATTGTCAAAGCTAAGTTATAATGAAGACATTTTATAAAATAAGCGAAATGACCCAGACATGAGCCTCAACTTCGCTGTTCGGCCACCAAGCGTCTATAGAGGGTAGCTTCACAGCCTTAGCTGATAAATGA
The DNA here is from genome assembly GCF_047675955.1 of Chlorocebus sabaeus. Classification (NCBI taxonomy): domain Eukaryota; kingdom Metazoa; phylum Chordata; class Mammalia; order Primates; family Cercopithecidae; genus Chlorocebus; species Chlorocebus sabaeus. The sequence goes on along the minus strand of NC_132907.1, from coordinate 90,744,619 downwards.
CTGAACCCTCCATGGTCAGGACTCCACCATGGTCAGGACTAGACGAATGGGCTAGAAAACCTTATGATCTGCCAATATTAAAAAGAGTTAAACACCAATAATCACTGTATTATCATAGCACATGGAAACTTTTGCAATTAACTCATTTTTGCCATGCCTCAATGTCTATTGAAAAGTGTTTTTAATGGCAGTAGCAGGAACTTTCAAAAATGGTATGCTGTGGCCGGGTGCGGTGGCTCACACCTGTAATCCCAGCACTTTGGGAGGCTGAGGTGGGCCGATCACCTGAGATCAGGAGTTCAAAACCAGCCTTGCCAATATAGTGAAACCCCCATCTCTACGAAAAATACAAAACTTAGCTGGTGTGGTGGCAGGTGCCTGTCATCCCAGCTACTTGGGAGGCTGAGGCAGGAGAATTACTTGAACCTGGGAGATGGAGGTTGCAGTGAGCTGAGATCGCGCCATTGCACTCCAGCCTGAGGGACAAAAACAAGACTTCATCTCAAAAAAAAAAAAAAAAAAAAGTCTGCTCTGTGAAATTTCTGCCATGTTAGCGTGGCCTGTGTTTTAATTTGAAAGAGAGATCTGAACACTTCTTGTAGTTACTATGACGTAAGATGAGCCTAGGAAGGTCCATCAGCCTGGGATGGAGGAAGCGTCTGCAGTGATGCCCACTTCCTTAGACTGTGTGTGCCACAGTCCTCACCCTTAAGGATCGAAGCCTGGGAGATAATCCCTGCAGGGATGGAACACCACAAGGTGCACATTTTTGCCACTGACAGCCTGGTTAGAGATGACAGTCACTAGTTGCCACTGATGTCCAGGGGGACCCAGTGCCAATGGTCAAAGTCTGCTTAGTCCAGGAGGGACATCCTGGCCCCCAGCTCAGGAATGATCCTAGAGCAAAACTGTCCAGCAGGCATTCTGCATGGGGGAAATGCTCTGCAGTCCAGTACCCTAGCCATTAGCCTTATGTGGCTTTAAAGCATGTGAAATTTGCCCAGTCAAACTGACAAATATTTAAAATGTGATTTTATTCATCAACTCTTCAGTTTAATAGTCACATGTGCTGTATGGCTACCACACTGGACAGCAGAGTTTCAGAACTTTGAATAAACAGTTGTACCAAAGCACAAAAGGAAAAAAAGATATTCTGTAGTTAAAGAAACACACTAATGAAACCAGTGACTTTTTAAACCTATCAGACATATATTTGCAACATTCATTTGCTTTCTTTTCTATTAAATACTCAATATTGGTGAGCACATGGAGAAATTAAACCCTCATAGATGAATGGAACATCTACCAATATATCACCTAACATCTATCTATCCATCTATCACCTATCCGTCTATCAATTTATCTATCATCTATCCATCCATCCATCTATCCATCTATGATCTATCCATCTATCCATCTATCATCTGTCCATCCATCTATTCATGCATATATCTACCAATTATCTACCTGTCTATCCTTCCATGTGTTTATCTATGATGTATCTGTGATTTTTCTGTCTCTCTCTATCCATCCATCTATATATAAATTTTAAGACATGCAATTGGCCATATTTATCAAGTCTTTTTAAAAGTATATGTCCTTTGTCCCAGAAATTTTATTTCTAGATAACTTTTCTAAATAAATAATTGAAGGCTCAGACAAAGATTAAGGTGCACAATTACCAATAACATCATTAAATCAAATTATAAAAAATTCCACACCTACTCAGTGTTAAAAAAAAATAGAGCAATCATTAAATAGACTGTTTCTACAAAAGGATGGCATGTTTCTAAGGATATTAAATTACACAAGAAAATGCTCATATCTTTTTAATTGAATAAGTTTGAACATAAAATAATACACGAAATACAACCCTTCATTTATGTTTATGTTTACATGTCTAACAAAGAAAGAGAGAGAGAGAGAGATGTATTTATATGCCTAATGAAAAGACAGATATGACTAGGGTCACATCTAAGTGAAAGAATTATTTCTCTTTTATAATTTACTGTATTTTCTTAAATGTGCCTAAATTATTTTTACCAAAAGAAAAAAAAATCAACGGCATTAATTATGTTAGTCCAATGGTGTGTCATTCAGACAATGGGCATTTGAACTAGTCCATGGTACCCAGGGAGCCGAGTAGACAGCTCTCGGCACTCACTCTTTCAAGCTATTTGGGTACCAGTCACGTACATTCTAGCTGAATAAATTAATTGACTAGTGGTTTAATGTGTGGGTTCTTTTCAGATGCTCTCTTCCTCTCCTGGCTGATTGCAGCTCTGCAAGGAGTCGGGTCCCATGGAAACTCTGGTTCCGAGGGAGCAACAGCATAGACACTAACACTGTAGAAAGTTCACCTGTTAAACTAATAATAGCTACCACACAGTCAAACACAAACACCCACTGATGGAAGTTGATGGACTCTGAGAAGTAACCACCTTACACCTTGCAGCTAGGCATACATTTGGAAGCTCTAGGAAGTGGAAGGCATTGCTCCCTCCTTGTGGGTCCTTTCTCCACAACTGCAGCTTGCAATGGGCAAAGGCGGCCGAGAGAAAAGATGTGCTTCCTGGAGTGCACAGTCTAACTCCTCCCCACCAGGGGGGCCAGGCAATCACTCCAAAACTGAATTCTCTGCAAACTTGTGATGACTAACTTAGTGAATCATGTCAAATTTTAAACTTTATTTTATTTTATTTTATTTTTTATCAGCTGCTGGATAATTGAAGGAGAGAAGGTGCCCGACTGACATCCCGCCCGAGGCATCAGCTGCCTTGCACAGCCTCTCTTCCCAAGACAGATGTCAGAAAGGCATGTGGCTTCCCCAGAAGCAGGGCCCTCTACCCTGTCACACTCCTGGCACTCTCTCCTGTCAGGCTCCCATCTCGTCTGTGCTCCATCAGCCTCTCCTTCCCACAGAAAGTAAACATCCCTCCAAATAAATAATTGATAAAAAATGAACTTTCAAAAAAAGTAGTGACCCTCAAATCTCACTTAGAAATTCTCATTTTGACACAGCGTTTGCCTAAACTATTATCCAATCTTTTTAGAAAACCACCAAAGTCCCAATTACCAGCAAAATAAAGTATAAATCAGACCACATTTTCCCCATATTTAACTATTTACGGAGGAAGGTGCCACTTTTTAAAACAAATAAATGGATGACGAATCATCCAGCACATTCCACTGATAGATGAACTTTCTGCTGTCAGTCAGAAGTGAACCCTAGTTTCCCTAACCCAGGAGGCATCTCTCCTCTCATACTGTTCACATCTGACAGTGGGCTGAACTCTGCCCTATCCCTATTTGGAAAGGGATTTCACATCAGAACTCACACAACTACATTCCCACAAAGTTCAGCTTGAAAGCCTAACACCCAAAAGGTCTGTTTTAGTTCCCAATTTCTACAAGATTCTACAAGAATGGTAACTGGGTCACATTACACATCTTGTATCTTACACACAAAAAATAAATGAAACAAAAACTCCCAGAACAATAGAATATGAAATACTCCATCTGTAAAAAGTAGCAGAACTGACCTAAAGAACACTTTCTTGGAAAATCTCTCTTTTTTTCTGTTCTAACCTGAAAAACATACTTTCTTAACATCAGGGAATAAGTCTAAAAGGAAACAAAGGGACAACAATAACTGGCTGCAGTGAATGAGTGTCTCTACTTGGACATACTTAGTGTGGGCAAAGTGATCTCAGGTGACAACACAGAATCTGAATCTTGCTCCTTGAAGAACTGTTTGTTTCTGTCACTGGCACCAATTCTGACTATAGGTAGATCTTTAAGCAAATGTAGTGATGTTTTAAGGATAAATTGGAGGTAAATCTTCATTTTTGAAACATATCCATGATTGTACTCATTTATATGTTGAACTTCCAAATCTAGTTTAAACTAATTGACTCACATTATATAGACTGTCTCATTGTCTTTCAAAATGGAAACATCTATTGCATAGAGGCAGGCATGTCCATAATAGGCATCACATGGGGAGAGAATCAAGGTGTTAGGGTGGGGGAGATTAGAAAGAAATTCTTCACTGTGTTGGAGAATGTAACACCGTGCTCACGCGTCTGTGAAATTCTGCAACAGTTACTCCTGGCTTTCTTTCTACTTTTCCTACTTCTCTATATTCACCTTTTCTCCTTGTCCTCTTAAAACACAAAGTGATGAGTTAAGTAAAAAAAGCTGATCATACTTAAATTGGAAAAACTTGATATTAATATCTGCACTCAGAAAAATAACATTGGATCCCTATCTCACACCATATCCAGATATCAACTCAAAATGGAGGAAAGATTTGCACATACGTTCTGAAATTGTAAAACTATTAGAATAAAACATAGAGGCAAACCTTCATGACATAGATCTTGGCAATGATTTTCTGAATATGACCCTCAAAGCACAGGCAACAAAAGTAAAAATAGACAAAGGGATTACATCAAACTGAAAGCTTTTTCACAGCTGAGGAAACAATCAACAGGGTGAAGAGACAACCTACCAATTGGGAAAATAAATTTGCAAACCATACATCTGGCTAATATCAAAAAGATACAAGAAACTCAAACATCTAAATTGCAGAAAAACAGATAAGATAATTTTTAAATGGATAAAAGGCCCAAATGGACCTTTCTCAAAAGATGAGACATACAAATGAACAGCAGGTATATGAAAAGGTGTTGGAAATAAATAATTATCAGGAACATGCAGATTAAAACCATGAGTTAGGACCTCATACCTGATTATCAAAAAGAAAAAAGACAGCAAATGTTAGTGAAGATGCAGAGAAAAGGAAACCCTTGCACAATACTGCTGGGAAGATAAAATTACGACCGCCATTATAGAAGACTGGATCGAGGTTCCTAAAAAAGTTAAGCATAGAACTATCATATAATCCAGCAATTCCACTACTGGGTACACATCCAAAGGAAATGAAATCAGCATGTCAAAGAGATATCTGCACCTCCATGTTTATTGAAGCACTATTCACAACAGCTAAGTTATGGAATCAACTTTAGTGCCCATCGTCAGATGAATGGATAAAGAAACTGTAGTATATATTCACAGTGGAGTACTATGTATCCATTAAAAATAATGATGTTCTATTATTTGCAACAACATGAATGAACCTAGAGTTATGTTCAGTAAAATTATGTGGTATGAAAGAAGGTGGAGAAATATTAATACTGCATGATCACACTTAAATGTCAAATCTAAAATAGTCAAAGTCATACAAGTAAAGAGTAGAATGGTGGTTTCCAGAGGCTAGGGAAAGAGATACTGGCCAAAGGGTACAAAACCTCAGTTAGGCAGGAAACGTATGTTTTTGAGATTTATTGCATAATATGGAGACTATAGTTAATAATAATGTACTGCATATCTCAAAATTGCTAACAGTATATTTTCAATGATCTCATTAGGAAAATATAAGCTGATGGATATGTTAATTAGCTTTAATCACTCTACAGTGTATCCAAATATTAAAACATCACATTGTACCCCATACATTTATACAACTATTATTTGTCAAAAATAAATTTTAAGAAACCAAAAACAATGTATGAAGCCCCTCTTGTGCACAGGAGTTATGCAAAGCACAAAGTATGGCAGAAAGAGAAGGCATGCTCTCTGCTCTCTGCCCTGGGGAGGAGGGCATAATTGTGGAGAAGAGAGTCTGACAGACCCCTGAGGTGCCCAATCTGTGTCTAATCCCCCTTGCCAAAGGGAGGCAGGTGTATCAAGTCAAAGATGGGGGGAATCAGTCAGAATGGGACACCCTACACTGCAGTAACCAACAGCCCTGGACTTACAGTGACTTCACGGAGCAAAGGTTTCTTTCTTGTTAATATCCTGTGTCCCTCTAGGAGCACAGGGTCCTCTGCTCACCCTCACAGGCAAGCTGATAGAGCCTTCCTTTGAACACAAGCTTCCAGATCATCAGAGCAGAGGAAAGGATACCTGCTGCTGGTGCACCAGCCTCATAAGGTGCTCTTGGAATTGAGAGACACTTCTCAGCTTGCATTTCACTGCTCCGAGTATCATGTGACCACATCCAGCCTCAAGTGAGTGAAGAAGAGATGGCCACCACATTCCCAGAAGAAGAGGCTAGGAATGTGTGATCAGAGCAAGGACCACCACAGGTGGGAATGTGCCCAGCCCTGGGTACAAACTCTGCTGGAAGATTCTTAGGAAGGAGTGTTCTTTCAGCTATAAGTGAATCCCTTTTCTTTTGCCTGTCTTTCTACCTGTTTGAATGAGTTTGTACGAGCATGTGATGCTTGGATCTGTGGCAGCTATTTTGAAGCCACAAAGCAACTCCAACAAGCTGATAACAGCAGAGAAGGAAAATAAAGAGGGCCTGAGAATGCATGACACCAGAGCACTCCCACACCTAACTCTGAACTACACATCTCCGGCTTCTTATGTGAGACAATGGAGCTACCTTTCCGTTTAAGCCTTGATTAGTCAATTAGTCAGATATTTTATTGCTTGCAGATGAATGAATCCAAACTGACACAATCACAGTTCTGCAAATAACGAGCTATGGCATAGACTTGGCAGCATTGCAATAGAGATCTAACATTCAGTGAAGAGCCCAGGAAGGAGAACTCACTTCACTGGGGCAGTTGCAGACAGTCTCTTGAGGAGTAAAGATGCGGACAGATCGGTAGGCGCCTGGAATACAGACATTGTCTGCAGAGTCTGCCTGCAAAGGACAGCACTCTTTCTTGTAACGCCTCATCTGGTCATGGTGCACTGACTGAGCATCAGGCTCTGCTCTAGTTCCTGGGTGCTAGAGACTCAGTTGATCACAGTGTTCATTGTCAATGCCATGGGAAAGCAGAACGTGGATGCCCTCACTTCTATAGTCAGAAAACCGGCAGGTTTAAAACACAGAGGCTATGGTCTCTGCATCACAGGTAGGCAGGGCCTCCCTGATGACAGGACCACACAGAGAAGGCGGAAGGGACAGGCAGAATGGGAGCGGCTTCATCAGGGGTGTTGGGTCCACTTGCGCTGCAGCAGGCAGAAGGTGGCAGATCACCTCGCCTCTGGACATCCTGGTCCTCTCTGCCAATATCTGTCACTGCATAAGGCCATCAGTTTAGACCTCTGTCATCCAGTGGGCTCTTATTTCTACCTTCGTCTAGCACAGAATATAGCACCTGACTTAGTAGGAGGCTGCAAGTAACTTGAATAGACCTCAGAATTCCTGGATGAAAGCTGCTCTAGAAACTTGGAGTGTAATTAACTATAGAAAATTTGAGAAGTTTGAAGCTGGCAACAGCAATTGAAGGAGCTTTAAAAGCAATTAAAGGAGCTTTCCTCTCCTGTCCTTAATGAAGGTAGCTTTAATTAAACTCCATTAAAATCTGGCAGTTTGCTCTCTTTAATTTGATCCATTGTGATTCGGACAGCATTGAATCAGTGCTGAACTAAAAAGACACATCAAAAGGTGTCCTTTCAGTTCACCAGTCTGAACACTGAATTCCAGGATGATATGCAAAGATAAAACAGGATGATTTATATGATTTATAGTGTGGGAAGGAAAAGGGGAGAGAGGATTAAACTTCATCAGATCTTAACAGTTGAGCAAAGAGGTAAAAGAAAACTTCCCTCCAAGTCACCAAATGACAAGAGTATTTGGAAAAATAAGAGGAGGTGCTCGGCCGGGCATGGTGGCTCACGCCTGTAATCCCAGCACTTTGGGAGGCCGAGGCGGGCGGATCACGAGGTCAGAAGATTGAGACCACCCTGGCTAACACGGTGAAACCCCATCTCTACTACAAAATTAAAAAAAATAAAATTAGCCTGGTGTGGTGGCGGGCACCTGTAGTCCCAGCTACTCAGAAGGCTGAGGCAGGAGAATGGCTTGAACCTGGGAGGTGGAGCTTGCAGTGAGCCGAGTTCACACCAATACACTCCAGCCTGGGTGACAGAGCAAGACTCCTTCTCAAAAAAAAAAAAAAAAAAAAAAAAGAGGAGGTTCTCATTTATGGGGCACAAGTAAAATCATGGAGCTTCCCCAGGAAGTATCAGAGGGAAGAAACTGTAGATGCCTGGAGTTCAGGATGTCAAGGGGCTAGTACCCCCACATGCATGTGGGACTAACTGGATCTCAGGATGTCAAGGGGCTAGTCCCACCAACTTATGTGGGACTGTCTGGAGCTCAGGATGTCAAGGGGCTGGTCCCACTGCCTCATGTGGGACTGGCTGGAGCCACTATCAATTTTCTAGGGCCTCACGCCGACCATCTTCACATCATCATGCAGAAACCCAGGGTGTTCTCTCCCTCCCCTCTCCCCAGGATGCCCCCAGGCTGTGGTCTGCATAGGTTGTGGAGAAATGTCCTGTCCACATGTGCTCATTCACTGTGAGTTTGGCCAAGACCTTCCCCAACAAGAGCCAGAAGCCCCAGGTGTTAAGCCCTGTAGTGGCTTGAACAATGGCCCCTAAAGATACATCCACAGCCCAAGCCCTGGCACCTGTGAATGTGAGCTCATTTGGAAAAAGGCTCTTTGCAGTAACTAATTTAAGGATCTCAACGTGCACAAATTATTACAGATTATCTGGATGGCCCCTAAATCTAATAAGTATCCTTGCAAGAAACAGAGGAGAAAAGACACACCCACACAAAGACGGCCATGAGCCGAGGAGGTGGAGAGCATATTGATGTGGCCACAAGTCCAGGGACACTGGGAACCACTAGAACTTTGAAGAGAAGGACCCTCCCCTCGAGCCTCCGAAGACAGTGTAGACCTACTGACAGCATGATTTCAGACTTCTGACTTCCAGAAGTGTGACAGAACAGACTTCTGTTGTTCCATACCACCCAGGTCCTAGTGTTTTGTGATAGCAGCTGCAGAATGCGGATCCCAACTCCTTCCCGCTTTGCTCCTGAGGGCCCTGAGCTGAGGCATCCTCTGGCATTGGTGTCGCTGATGGTATGTAGGAAGCACAGCGACACAGCGGTCTCCCAGGTGCCCTCAACCAGTCACTCCAGTCCTCACAAGCAGACACATCTGGGCCTCTGGCAATGGCAGAGACCAGGCGAGGCCCTGACGGTCCACACGGCAGCTTCTGGGAGCTCTGAGCAAGGCTGGCGGGCCTCAAGGACACTCACAGAACCAACCCTTCCTCTGGCAACCTTTCATGAGGTAGCTGCTTTATGCAGGGCACTCTGCCGGCCAAAGCTCATCTCAGGAAATTCAGAAGCCCCAAAGTCAGTGAACAGGCTGTTTCGACTTCATACTTGAGCCTCCTGAATGCTGCATCCAAAGCCCAGCTCCACGCCATCCTTGTGGTCATCACTTAGTAAATATTTGTCCAGCGACAGTCTTTTGATCTTTTCTGTAATCCTGCTTAAGGAAAACTGTGTGTGCCCTTGACAACCTGGGGCCAAAAATCCACAGTGGGAAGTCATTGAGGTTTTCAGTTTTCAACACACATAAAGGTAATTTTAAAAAAACGATTATTCACATTATTTTGAGGGTTTTGTAAAGCCCCTGCTACGTTTTTTGTGGTGTTAACTGACCGGCTGAGTTTCTATTTGGGTTCCCGTTATGGTTAGGTCTTCTCCCCTGGGTCTTGCCTCCTAACTGACTGATTATACTCTGGGTACCACTGCCCTTAGACATGCCTGGAAGACCCCATGATTCCAGAATCATCTTATTCCAAAGACCAAACACAGGAAGCGAGAGCGCTTTAAATGTAAACTATTTTGCCTTTTTGCTTTTCTATTTATTGAGAGTGTTTTGTGATCAGAGGAAATACAAATATTAGGTAACTATCTACCCTGAAAGAAGAATTCCAGAGTATAGGACTCCATGAATTTTCAAGTAAGACTCAGGAGGATATGTGACAACAGCAAAGAAACTTGGATGAAGGTAAGACATATTTTAAGTTCTTCTGTGTTTTAGCTTCAAGGTATATTGCCCATGATGTACCTAATTTATTAGGTAATAAGATTTCCAGGCCAATGCTGGGATTGGATGGTCAATCTCATACCATGGCTGAGGCCAGAGCCAACTTGGGTCAGGGCAAGCAAGAGGGAAAAGATGGTCTCAGCCGTACTCACCAACCATCCCTGAAAAGGATGCTCTATCTCTGGTGACCATATTTTATCTGCACCAATCCCATTCCAACCCCAATCTCACTGAAGTTTCTGGAAGGAAATGCAATCAGATTGTGACATAAAGTCATTAAACAAGCAAGCAGACAATGCGGTATAGACTACATGCTCTAAAATCAACTCTATTGATGTAAGGTTGTTTTGCCCCAAAACTGACCCTTTAAGCATGTGGCCATGGGTAATCAAGGTAACTAACACTTCCTGCACACCTCCCTCCTGGTCACTCAACAGATGTTGGGAGACACAAAGTAGAGGACATCTGTTCTGCAAACAAAAGTAGCATTCTCATTCATTGGTGATATGGTTTGGATTTGTGTTCCCACCCAAACCCCATGCCAAATTGTAATCTCCAGTGTTGGAAGTGGGGCCTGATGGGATATGATTAGATCATGGGTACAAAGTTCTCAAGAATGGTTTAACACCATCCCTTTGGTGCAATTCTTGTGTTAGCAGTGAGTGAGTTATTGTGAAATCTGGTGGATTAACAGTGTGTGGCACCTGCCCCCTCAATCTCGCTTGCTCCTGCTCTGGTCATGTGACCTGCCTGCTTCCCCTTCACCACGATTGTAAGTTTCCTGAGGCCTTTCCAGAACCCAGGCAAGCAGATACCAACATCATGCTTCCTCTACAGCCTGTGGAACCATGAGCCAATTAAGCCTCTTTTGTTCATAAATTACCAAGTCTCAGGTATTTCTTTATAGCAGTGCAAGAATAGACTAAATACAATTGGCTTTGGTTGAGTGGGCATGGTGGCTCATGTTTCTATTTCCAGTACTTTGGGAGACCAAGATAGGAGGATCATTTGAGGCTAGGAGTTTGAGAACAGCCTGATCAACATAGTAAGACCCCATCTCTCTCTATATATGTAGATAGATAGATAGGTAGGTAGATAGATAGATAGATCTCTCTATGTATAGATAGAGAGATCTATCTATCTATCTATCTATCTATCTATCTATCTACATATAAAGAGAGAGATGGGGTCTTGCTATGTTGATTCAGACCCTGGTGGGCACTGAGTGTCAGGCCCATGGCCCCTCTCTGTTGGGCACAGCCTCCCAGCCTCCACCTGTCCAAACTGCACAGTCTCTACCTTCCTACCAGCCAGTCTTCGTTGGCCCCGGGGGCAAGTCAGTGGCTCCTCCCTTGGCCATGTATCCTTCATGCTGCCTGTACACAGTCTCTTGAGCTACCACTCCACAGGGGTCCATATCCAGAAGGGCCCATGGGCCAGGACATTTAGACATACAGCAGATTGCCCATTGCACGCATTGGCTCCTGTTGCCTTGGTGTTCAGCTTTGACCTCCATGGGGCTGGCCCAGGAGACCAATGCCAGCAGCAAGCATCTCACCATCCTCAGAAAATGCCCTGTGCTGCTGCTTCATCTTCCTCTTCTTCCCAGGCAGGGCTTCCCAGAGGTACACCCTCGGCCCCTGCACCCTTCATACTTTGCCAGGCTTTCCCAAGGGAGTGACAGAAACATGTAGGGTGGACAACCCTTTGCAAGTGCTGTGGTGCAGCCTCACCCTACACGGGCCAGTAGTTCCCACACCAGGAGTTTCCATCCCAGGGAGGTTCATGCCCCAAAGATCTCAGGTGAGCTCACCCCTGGATAGTCATAAAGAAGGCATATGGATACTTTCCCAAATCAGAAGGCTTAAAAGCAAACACCCTAGAGAAACTCTCACACAGAGACACAAAAAGGCATGTGCACGACCAGCTCCTGCAGCACCACATACAGTCGTTACTAATTAGAAACCATTTAAATGTCCTTTACGAGGCAGGTAATTAGATAAACTACAGCACACACATGTTCTGAGATCCTGAGCAACAATTTTTAAAACATGGTGAAAATCTGTATGTGCTGACATGAAAAAACAGGCAAGACATTGTTCAGAGAAAAAACTCAGGTTCCGGCCAAACGTCATGTCTTCCAGGGCTACCTATAAGAGGGCGACATTTTACCATAGAAACTCCATGGGGGCTGGGGAAGGAGGTCCTTGTAACTGAAGGTGGGCGAGGGGCCAAAGCCCATCAGGCTGGGAGGGGCAGCATGACCTTCAGGCAGAAAGAGAGACAAGGCACGGATAGCATGAGGTGCCGGAAGCCCATGTGCTGGGCACCAGAGCTGGAAAAGGACTACCCTGAAATAAACTGGAGCTAGGTCAGAAAAGTGGACAGAAACCAAACCAACAATTTGGAATCCTTTATGTCTTTGCTTAGAAGTTTGGACTTACTTTTTAGACGATGGAGAAAAACTTGATAACTATCATCTTGACGAGAATAATTTGGTCAGTTTACCATGTACAGAGATCACTATTGAAGTAGAATGGAAGGTACATGAAAATGGAACCAGACTGAAGGCAGAGAGATCTTTTAAGAAATGATGACAATAACCCAGTCTGTTCATGATGTCGGTTTAAGTAAAAGAATGCTACCATGTAGGGTGATCATATAATTTATTGTCCAACCCAGGAAAAACTAAAAAAATGAAATATGGTAGCCAGGGAGACATTGGGAAAGAAGGCATAAATTGGGACTGTCCCAGGTAAACTGGAATGTATGATCATCCCAGTAATAGGAGATAAAGAAGAGAAACACTGGGATGATATCCGTACAGTCACGTATTACCTGATACCTCCATGAAAGCAGAAGCACATCTCCTTTTCTGTTCACCATTTACCATTTATCTCCAAAGCTGTTCCATTGCCAGGAACATCATGGTGTTCAATAAATAACCTTTGAATAAATGGATGTTGAAGAAGCTAGAATTGAAGATGGACAACTTATTCACACCTTGGGGTCCCCAGGGGACAAATAAGATTTTCTGAGGAGGGTGCACGGGATGAGGAGAGGGGAAAAACAGAACGTATGAAAGCATGGAAGTTAGGAAGTAGGCAAAGAAGAAACTAAGGGAAAGTTAGATGGAGAAGGAGTGACCAGAGAGATAGAAGAACCCCTTAGAAGGGGTTGTATCAGTGACGGTGGGTGTCAGAGCTGCAGCCATTGAAGCCTGACTGAGAAGTCTGCAGCAGAATGGAATGAGATCCCTTGGGTTGCAGGACCAAACTGTGCTTCGAGCACTATTTCATGGAATATATTCTTTCAACCCCTTGAATCCCAATCACCTCAAGTGCTTATTTAAAATTCAGATGTTGGAACAAATCCCACACTTAATGAATCAGAATATCCCTGAGCAAGATCCAGGAATTTTAACATATTTTCTGTGGGATTCCGAAGTTTTAGAATCCTAGGATAATATATGGCCTTCCCACTTGGATTTTGAAGACCAAGGAATAAAAGATGAGCTTAGAAAGGAGAAGACAATTCTGGGCTGAGAATTGTAGGTTGGAAAAGTGAAAGCAATAAACAGGAATAAACAATGGATCTGGGCCGATGCCAACCACACATTTCATCAAGATCACTCCTCTCGTCTGAAGAAAACAGTGAATGACATTAAAATAAACTTTCTAGGAGATGAACAGAATAGACCCACAGTTACTAATTCCTTCAATCTTCACTTGATGTATTTCAACCATGAACATGAAGACATACGATATGTAAGGAGATAAAGTCTTCATTCTCTTGTGAAGATGAAACTCAGGATATTTTAGTAGAGTAATAAAATAAAGGTAACTCTGATGGCAAAATGACTAGTAAACGCGTGAATGAAAGAGTGATGAAAATAATGATTATTCAAGGCTCTGATAATAACCCAGATAGGCAATTCTATGGGCTTGGACTGGGGAGGGATGAACATGGTCTCAAAGATGCTTTCGAGATAGAGTTGGCAGATCATAGTAAATGGATGTAGGCAGCATGTAACAGGGGAAATAAAACAGGCTCCTGGACTGCAGGAGAAAGCATTCACTGAGGTGGATGATGGGAGGATGCAGAAGGGAAGGGTGAAAGGTGATTTGTCTGGGAAAGAAAGTAGAACACATGGTAATCAGGCATTTGGAAACTTTCACAGATGCACCTTTCTGGTGTCAGGCAGGGGGATGATCCCTTTTATGTGTCAACTTTGCGGGGCCACAGGGTGCCCAGATTCAACGTTACTTCCGGATGTGTCTGGAAGGGTGTTTTAGGGGAGATCACCATGTGAGTCAATGGAGTAGACTGCACCCCCCACCTCAAGATGGCAGGTATCGTCCAGTCCCCTGAGGGACCGGAAAGAGCAAACACAGAGGAGGAAAACAATGAGCTCTTTTGCTTCCTGGCTGCCTGCTGGAGCTGAGACAGATCTTCTCCTGCCCATAGACGACTCTCCCGGTTCTCAGACCTTTAGACTCAGCCTAGAATTACACCATGGGCTTTTCCTGGTCTTCAGCAAATCATGGGATTTCTTATCTTCCATAATTGCATGAATCAATTCATCATAACAAATTTCTTTTTATATATAAATGTGTGTGTGTGCATGCATGTGTGTGTATATACACACATACACGATTGGCTCTGTTTATCTGGAGAACCCTAATACAGTTTGTAAAAGGGAGGGTTTTCCTTTGACGGGTTAGCTCAATGACAAAAAGGAAAGATGTAATTTAAGGGGCAAAAAAGAATTTTTAGAACCTCAACAGCAATCAAGTTCTTGAAATAAGCAAATTTATGTTACAAACTTGCAGGGTTTCCACTCATTAGAGAATAAGTCACAAGGAGTGGGGTTTTATCCTTGTGTGATGATAGATATTCCCAGGCACGGACACAAACACAGAGTTCTACAAAATCATTTCCCTTCTGATAAAACATACAATCATCATGGAGGGGAGAATGTTAAGGCTAGTGTTTCAATGCAGCTCCTTTTATTTAACTAATTACACAACTTGGTTACATTGTGACATAGTGAAGTTAGGGACAAGCTACTCAGAAATTGACTACAGACTTGAAGAGGATTTAGACTACACCACTGTTTAGGGAACTGCAGCAGGAGCACCTTCCTGTCCTTCCTCTACACAGATGAAATCAGCTTGACTACTGGAAGCTTGGCAGAGTGTACTTCCAGGCGAAGATTCCAAGGGGCGTTGAGAAAAAGTTCTTAATTAGCATGGAGTTTGAGCTGTATGACAGATGATAATCAATTAGATATTTTTCATAGATTGTGCATGTGTGGCATTAGCAAACAAACCATGCAGATAGGACCATTTTTTTGTTCCTGTGATATCTAATTATTCCTCCTGTACATGACTATAATGAGTTTTGTGATATAAGACAGGAGGAGCGTCATTCTACTTTATAGGTACTGTTTTCGCCCTCCCTCATGAAGAAACTATTAACACAGACTTTGTGATACAGCATGAATGTTTTGATGCCAAGGGAAGGCTTGCAAATAAATTATTTTCATCAGCGTTCATAGTAATAATAATGGTAATTACCTTTACTTGAAAGTATTATTTTCCTTGTTAATTTCTGTCATTCCAGATTTCTGTTTAATTTAACATTTTATATATTGTAAAGAATCAAACAAATGCTTAACATTTCTGTAATGAAGGAAGCGAACTCATACTCTGCACATGTGCAGACGGCCGCTGAATCTGCCCTTGGAAAGGAGATGTGCTAACGTGCTGTATTTTCCAAACAATTAGAGGTGTGTGCATCATCAAATTGGCTGCAGAACTAGAATCGGAACTCTAACAATCATATACTTTAGTGATTTTTCAAATTCACATTTAGGCAAAGAAAAACACTTTGTTCAAACAAAACCTTATCTGGAAATTTGATATGTAAAACAAGGAAATTGGAGCTTTTCTGTTTAAAGGACAAGGAGAAATGTTCTAGTGTCCTCCGAAATTGGACTTCTCTCACCCCACCCCCCGACCCTATGTGATTTCTGAGCTTCCAATATCATTGATGGGGTTGAGATCACATTTTGCTGCTCCTGAGCCAACCATCTTCCTCATCTACTCATAGAAGTATCTGAGTGCCAGGGGACAGAGATGTCCCTGATGCACCAGTAGACGATGGGGCCAACAGTTCTCAGTCCTGGGCTGGCTCTTCACTCCCACTGGAAAAGAATGTCAGTGGCAATGCAGAATCATCTTTGCTGATGGTATTTCCACCTTGCAGATATGACCTCGATCAGTTTTGTAATCATCCTCTGACACATTAAATCCTGTCCTGCTCCTCCTCAGAGACCTCTGATAACTCCCCCTGCTCAGAGGATAAAGCCCAGACTCATTCATATGCGACTGAAATCCCCTACAATGAGACCTCGGTGTCCTTGACTGCATCCTTGATAAACTCCATGCCGCAGCCTCACCCACTGCTCACTGGTCCCTGAGACTATGGAATCCCCTTAACTCAAATTCTCTATCAAAATCCATGTCACCTTCCAAAGCCCGGTCCAAGTGGCAGGTCACTGTATTCTTTCCTCACTGATAGCATGAGTCATGTCCTCCTTTGACCCCTGAAGTCGACAGCTCTTGTATCACTGAGGGTCTAGCTAGGAGACAGAAACTGTGAATTATTTGAACAGAGAAAAGAATTCTTAACTAGGTATTGGTATGGGTTCAATTGCATGTCCCTAAAATTGATGTTAAGGTCCTCATCCTCAGTATCTCAGACCTTATTTGAAAACTGAATTGCTGAACATGTAAGTAGTTCAGCAAGAGTGCAATAAATCCAGGATTAGAACCTCAGTACCTCCTTCAACAGCCCGCCCACCGGGCCCAGGACTGACAGACTTGTTGATCTCATGATGTCACCTTTCCAACACTCTCTTCTCCCACACCCTGTGACAGTCCCCGGCTCTCTGCACTTCTAGGGGCAGCTCACCATGTTACAGGGCCATCGCCAGCACAGTTGTTACCAGTGCCCGGTAAAGTGAGGTCACACTGGACTAGGGTGGGCCCCCGATCAAATATGACTGATGATCTTATAAGAAGGGGATATTTGAGCATAAAGAGCCCACAGGAAAAATGCCTCCATCTGAAGCTGAAGGCTGAGATTGGGGTGAGGCATCTGCAAATCGAGGAATACCAGAACTCCCAGCACACCCCCAGCAACTGGCAGAGAGCATGGCTTTGAGATCTTTGAGCTCTTCCCTCGCAGCCCTCAGAGGAACCCACTCTGCTGCCACCCTGATCTAGGACCTCCAGCCTCTGGAATTGCCAGGCAATAAGTTTCTGCTGTTTAGGTTCCCTGTCTTGGTACTTTGTTACAACTGCCCTAGCAAATGAAGACATTATGATGGATTTTCAACAAGCTAGCAGAAAAGGGGAAGAGCCAACATGAAGTTATGGCAGAGGCAATGTGGGAAGCAGCTGCCACCCCTTAGCTAGGGGGCAAGGGAGAGCAGACAGATGGATTGGAGGAGTGCAGGGGCTGAAACTCAGGCCTCTAAGATGAACATTCTGCTGGGCTGGTATGGTGCTGTCTGAGGGAACCTGACGGTCTGACTTGGTAAGTGCTGGACACTTGGACTACTGGACCAGCTGCTGCCTGGTGAAGTCAGGTGGCAGGGCTGATGCGGAGAGTAACAGGAAGTGACCTGGGCAGGAAGGGTGAGGCTGCTGTGGAGAAGTGAGTTTAGCAGAGCCTGGCATTGTGCAGCAGAATGCAGAAGGGGGGCTGGCAACTTGGAGATGGACACATCATAATGGCCTATCCCTTCTAGGACTTACTTTTGCCTTATAGAATAATTAGGTGTTTGTATGTGTTTCACCTAATTGTCTAACTTAGACATGTAACATAGATACTCGGACTACTGTCTAATTGATTTCAGCTTCTCCCAGAGCAGAAGATACTGTCTATTCCTTATAGTGGTTCCCTAAAGCCTTCAGGGAATGAATGAACAAAGGGAAAAGGAGGAAGGGAGGAGTGAGGGGGGACAAGAGGAAAGAAGGAGGGAGGCAGGACAGGAGGAAGGAAGGAAGGAAGAGAAATGGGAGGAAAGAAAGGAGGGAGGAGGGATAGGAGGAAGGAAGGAAGGAGGAAGGACAGGAGGAAGGAAGGAGGGAGGAGGGATGGGAGGAAGGAAGGAGGGAGGAGGAAGGAAAGAGGGAGGCAGGACAGGAGAAAGGAAGGAAGAGAAATAGGAGAAAGGAAGGAAGGAGGAGGGACGGGAGGAAGAAAGGAGGGGGAGGGACAGTAGGAAGAAAAGAGGGAGGTGGGAGGGAAGGAAGGAAGGAAAGAAGGAAGGAAGGAGGGAGGGAGGGAAGGAAGGAAGAGAAATGGGAGGAAGGAAGGAGGGAGGGAAAAGCAGTCAGGCACTGGTAACAGCTGTGCTGGCGACGGCTCTGTACCATGATGAGTTGCCCCTAGAAGTGCAGAGAGCAGGGGACTGTCACAGGGTCTGGGAGAAGGGAGTGTGGGAAAGGTGACGTCATGAGATCAACAAGTCTATCAGTCCTGGGCCCAGTGGGCGAGCTGTTGAAGGAGGTGCTGAGGTTCTAATCCTGGATTTATTGCACACTTGCTGAGCGACCTTCGACAAACCACTTAACTCAACCCTAGAGATAACGTCACACAGTCCTCAGTTTGTAAAATGATCACTGATCCTTTGCCACTGCTATCACAGCCACAGTGGCAATGTATCTGCTGGCAGTGAGGCGCAGCAGCTGATAAAACACACAAGGGGGCTCAAATGTTCTGTTTTTATGGCAGTTTTTTCTTGCTTAATGTACATACAGTAAGCATCGACTTTGGGACCGAAGCATATTCACATGATGGGCTACTAAGGGTTTCCTCTTTTGCAAAATCTAGGAAATGGGGCTTAACTGATAACTTTGAAATGTGCGTAGTAGAAATGACATCAAATAGTGCAATTGGCACATCTATTGCATAGAGTAAAAGCAGCACGCTGGCCTCTTTGGTTTATGAAGACATTCTACCAGCTGACTATCCTGGAGTCAACAAGGAAGAAGTAGAAGTAGCTCGGAGCCCAGGATCAAATTCATTTTCTCAAATCGAAGCCCCTTCTTGTCTAGAGAATCTGTAAGGCAGACAAAATTCAAAGTCTTTTTATACAGGAATACACTGTATCAGGGTGGCAAATTTAACCTTCGATAATAACCAATATTGGAAATTTTTAATGTATGGAATAATATAATTATCCTAGACATGACGTATTTTTATTTTATTTTACACTGAAGAGGGGAAAGGCTAGAGCTTCTTCTAAGACCTTTTGCCCCAAAGCTAAAGAATATATTGCATTGCGAGCAATGAACATAGATCCAGCTAATGAACTCTGGTGTTGCTTTGGTGGGAGAGGTATAGGTGATCATGGATGGCAGTGGGAAGGTGTAGGTGATTATAGATGGTAGTGGGAGAGGTATAGGTGGTCATGGATGGCAGTGGGAGAGGTATAGGTGATTATAGATGGTAGTGGGAGAGGTATAGGTGGTCATGGATGGTAGTGGGAGAGGTATAGGTGGTCATGGATGGTAGTGGGAAGGTGTAGGTGATTATAGATGGTAGTGGGAGAGGTATAGGTGGTCATGGATGGTAGTGGGAGAGGTACAGGTGATTATAGATGGTAGTGGGAGAGGTATAGGTGATTATAGATGGTAGTGGGAGAGGTATAGGTGGTCATGGATGGTAGTGGGAGAGGTATAGGTGGTCATGGATGGTAGTGGGAAGGTGTAGGTGATTATAGATGGTAGTGGGAGAGGTATAGGTGGTCATGGATGGTAGTGGGAGAGGTATAGGTGGTCATGGATGGTAGTGGGAGAGGTATAGGTGGCCATGGATAGTAGTGGGAGAGATATAGGTGATTATAGATGGTAGTGGGAGAGGTACAGGTGATCATGGATGGTAGTGGGAGAGGTACAGGTGATTATAGATGGTAGTGGGAGAGGTACAGGTGATCATGGATGGTAGTGGGAGAGGTACAGGTGATTATAGATGGTAGTGGGAGAGGTATAGGTGGTCATGGATGGTAGTGGGAAGGTGTAGGTGATTATAGATGGTAGTGGGAGAGGCATAGGTGATTATAGATGGTAGTGGGAGAGGTATAGGT
Organism: Chlorocebus sabaeus; assembly: GCF_047675955.1. Lineage (NCBI taxonomy): Eukaryota > Metazoa > Chordata > Mammalia > Primates > Cercopithecidae > Chlorocebus > Chlorocebus sabaeus. The sequence goes on along the minus strand of NC_132907.1, from coordinate 90,724,519 downwards.
GATTATAGATGGTAGTGGGAGAGGTATACGTGATCATGGATGGTAGTGGGAAGGTGTAGGTGATCATAGATGGTAGTGGGAGAGGTATAGGTGATCAGGGATGGAGGTGGGAGAGGTATAGGTGATCATGGGTGGTAGTGGGAAGGCATAGGTGGCCATGGATGGTAGTGGGAGAGGTATAGGTGGTCATGAATGGTAACGGTAGAAGTATAGGTGGTCATGGTTGGTAGTGGGAGAAGTATAGGTGGTCATGGTTGGTAGTGGGAGAAGTATAGGTGGTCATGGATGGTAATGGGAGAGGAATAGGTGGCCATCGGTGGTAGTCGGAGAAGTATAGGTGGTCATGAATAGTAATGGGAGAGGTATAGGTGGTCATGAATGGTAGTGGGAGAAGTATAGGTGGTCATGGATGGTAGTGGGAGAGGTATAGGTGTTCATGGATGATATAATAGGCTGAATCATGCTCTGCGCAATCCCCAAATTAATATGTTGAAGCCCTAATCCTCAGTATACCATAATGCCAATGTGTTTGGAGACACGGCTTTTAAAGAGGTGATCAAGGTAAAATGAGGCCATTAGAATGGACTTTAGTCCAATTGAACTGGAGTCCCCTCAAAAGGAGGAAATTTGGACACAGAGAAAGACACCAGGGATGCCCACGCACGGAGTGGCCAGGAGGGGACATAACAAGAGGCTACTGGGCCACTTCTAAGCGAGGGAGAGACCTCAGAAGGAACCAACCCTGCCAACAACTTAGCCTTGGACTTTAAAGCTGCAGAGCTGGGAGAAGATGAATGTCTGCCATTGAAGCCCCCAGTCCCTGGGACTTTGCTCCAGCACTCCCAGCCAAGGCACACAGGTGGACAGGATTCTGCAGGCCTCTCTCAAACCTGGCTCTACCATTGGTGGCATCTGAGAAGGAAATCACTGACAAGGGGGATGCAGAAGGCCTCCTTCCCCCAAAGAGTGATTGGGAAGGAAGCTGCTTCTCCCCTAAACCTCCAGCAAAAGTGTGGGTCTCCCCTAGGAGCTTTGGGTGACTACTCTATGGCGACTTATTAAAATGTAGATGTTCTCTCCGCAAGAGATTAAGCTAACCTATCCCCGTCAATTAGCAAACCTCTTAGGTCATATTAGAATCTTTGATTCGTCTGCCAGTCCCTCAGTTCATTCCCAAGAGAATGAACCGCAGGCCCCGTCAATCTTCACTGAAGGTGATGCGAGCCCAAGAATGGGTAATAGGTGGCATGGAGGGTCAATCCAAGCAGCCTGCCATCAGTGTGAGGACCTTTAGGGCAGGATCTAAAATGCAGGGGTTTGGGAAGGGCATCTGGAGGAACACAGAGGACTGAGAAGAGGAACTTCCCGACCTGGGGATTTTGCCTAGTTTGGACTCCTCTTGGTCACAGGTGTATTATGTTATAGGGGCCAAATTCCCCACTGGAAGTGTGTCTGGGAGAAGAAAATGTTTCCTCTTTCTCCTCTCTTCTCTTCCACCCCCCATGCTATTTCCACCTTTCACAAGCATGCATGCACCCACACAGCACCCAAGGCTGTTGTAAGATTGGAAGGTCTGCAGGCCTTTCTTCATGTCCTACAAAAGAGAGGATGGGAGTGGCGGGGGCCTGGCTAAGAACCCCAAACTAGGGTACAGCTCTGGAGATGACTTTGGGTGACAGTCATGTAAGAGGCAAAGTCAGAGCAAGAACAGATATGGGACCCATAGTTCAAGGGATATTTTAAGTTTTCCTCCTTAGACTCATTTCATACCCCAGATTTTTCTACAGCAGCAGTCTTGGAATATGCTGGTAGACTCTAAGTGTCTTCAGAACATCCCAGAAACTTTCCCTGAACTTTCAATGTCTGTTAGGCTTTGAGACACTACGCTGTGCTGTTGAGTTTGTGTCCCTAAAGTCTGAAGAATAGATTTTAACCTGTGGGCGTAGGAGGTCTGCTGTTGCACACATTCATTAAAAACCCGAAATGTGCTATGTTTCTGCTTGAGAGGTGTTTTGTAGGCATGTATTTGTCAATGGATTTTTAAAGAGATTTGTAGTAGGTAGGCTTTTATCTTTAATAATGTATAAGTGGTTGAGGGCTGATATGAAGTCATTGGAGAGAGAACTCTGGTCTAAATTTTAAATATTTTTGGAAACATCAAACACAAATACACCATTTAGTATTTTCCCCTTCTGCCATCACACACATATAAATTCCTTTGAGAGTTTTACCCTGAAGTCTTCTCTAGATTTGCTCAAATTTGGGAAATGTATTATCCTTCCTAAGCTAGTATCTTACTTCCTCTCTCGTCATTACTGTCTGTTGTTATTGGGAAGAATGTGTGAAGTAAATTCATAAATAAGCTTTAAGTATGCATCCATGTAGATCTGGTTTTTTGAATGAGAGATGCTGCTTTAACCATAATTGAATATAATTAAGTGGATAGTATATTTTAACCACTGTTGGTTGTTAGAACATCAATTTCAGATGCACAGCTATGATAAAAGTCAGGTATTCTAAAAAGAAATAAAAGTTCAATCAGTTTTATCAACTGGTTGCATTTTGTAAACCCCTTCCTCCTTGATTGAACACTATACTAATAATATTTGATATTTATGTGTCAATAGTTCATGAGCTTACCATTAAATTTTTTGATTATTGAAATATTAATGAGAATGGCAGTGGAATTCAACCAAGTTGATTTGAGTTCTTCTTATTTCATATCTTCTTTTCAGGAAGAGGGTGAACTGCTCTCTGTTCCCTCCATAAACCCATGTGTAAATTTCCCTGCTGGCATTTCATCATGCACCAGTGACAGAAAATTCTTAAAGTTGCATTAGATGTACCAGCTGTTGGCATTGTGTGGAGACAAATTGCCTTTGGAGCCTCTCAAAGTTGTCATGGCTTAGAGTTAGTTGTTCTTGCTTTTGTTCTCTTGCTTTTGGAAACCAAGAGGAAATGAGGTTGCCCAACAGTTTAAGAATTAAGAGTTTAGGTCAGAGTCTGGGATGTGGTACCTTTCATTGCTGTAAGTTAAAACAAACAAACAACAAACAACAAATCAACAACTCCCTGACAGACTTCTTGTTGGTAGTCTGAAAGCCTCAGGGATCAAGAGGAGTTCCGATGGGAGAGACCCAAGGAGCGCCTGGGACTTGGTGACCTGACTGGAGTCTTCTGAAGGATGCATTATTTTGTTTTAAACACTTTTAGAAAACGAGTTCACTAGTAGAGAACTGTCCTGACTTGCACCAGGAGGGAAAAATGGCACTGAAAGCAACATGAAATAAGTTTTAAGATAAACTCGACTCACATTTTAGTCAAAGGATATTAATTTCCAAAGCGACTTGGGCACACACGTGTACCTAACAAGAGTGCACCTCTGTGTGGCCAGGGTCATGCCCGCTGCCCTCTGGACTCTACCCACCAGACTCTAACCACTGTCTTAGTTTTTGTTGGAGAGTACAGTAACAGTCATACTCAAAGAGTTAAAATAGAACCCTTACGCATGCCTGCTTTTAAACTGTAACGTCCTCATAACAGAAGTTCTTATCGGAGGTCTGCACGGCACTTGGCAAACAAGACTTTCTACCTTTTAAACAAATAATTCATTAGGTAATTAAATTCAAGTGAGATTACTCTAATTAAATATACACTGCTGTTGAATCATAATTTCCATGTGGCCTAGTTAAAGATGAACAATCTCTTGTTCCTGACAAAAAAAGAAAGCTTTAGAAGAATTCCCCATGGCTGGAAGAATAGATACACACGCACTCCACAGAGGTCATTTCAAGAAGGCGGAGATACAAACATAACGCGGAGAGGGGATGTCTCCCTGTCTAGAGATTCCAGAGCAGGTTCAGCTTAAGGCTGCGGGTTAAGGTTAGAGGGACAAGGAGAGAAGCCACAGTGATCCCAGGGCGCTGGGTCACTGCAGGTGCGCACAGCCAGGGATCCTGGCGGGAGCCACGGCTGTTTCAGCTGCATCCGATAGGCCCCAAGCAGGAGGCGATTCCGAGGCCAGAGCTGGCCCAAAGACCAGAGGACCCGAACAAAATGAAAAGTCACTTTGTTCCCCACGCCGTGCTCAGCCCGGTCTCCTCTAATGACATTAGGAGCCGCAGCCACGACGGCGCTCACGGGGGCGCAGAAGTCCCTGCTGGCTTTGATCCGCGCCTCTCCGCTGCCGAGAGCTGACAGTCGGCTGCGCAGCGGCCCCGCTTTCATTTGTCAGACACGCGTTCGCCGGTGTACCCGCGCAGGCAGCTACACCTGTACTGAGAGAATTTACATCGCCTTGCTTCGGGATGGCATTGATTTGGGACGGGTGAAATACAAACACAAACTAATTAAAAACTGCATAATGGAGCCCTACAGGAACAAGGCAGAAAAACAAATAAATACAAGTGCAGCTGGCACAGCGATGGTGCCTCTGCCCCCGAGCAACCGTCTGGTGACATCAAATTAGAAGCCCTGAGAACTCTCACACCGTTGCTGTTGTTCATATTGGAGGCATAATGGAAATGATCTGGTTAATTAAGGGGAGGTTTATAAAATATTTACGTGTGTGCACACGCATGTAATTCACTTCCTTCGACACTGGGGACGGCGTCGGAGCGGCACTCCAGGCCGGGCCACTGCGGTCCATTCCTCTGCCCTACGTTTGTGGGAAATTTAGGCCCAGTGCCGCAGCTTTAGGGCCAGGGTCGCATTTGGTCCGCCTGCCGCGTTCTCTGGTGCGGTCCCCACGCTGCTGAGGAACTAGCTCCGCGATGCCTGCCGTGGGGGGTACTCCCCTCAGCGTGAGACCGTCCTGCGTCCTTCGCTTCTGGGCGTTTCCTTCTGGGGTTTCCTCCTCCCGCCTGCCCAACTCAGCTCAGCTCGCCACCGCGTCCCCGCAGCTGCGCCCTCGGGGCGCTCACTGTAGACTATTCTTGGACCCCAGGGGCCACCAGTCCCTGCCCGGCGTGACAGGAAAGCGCAGATTGCACACGGGGTCGGAGCCTAGGGAACCGTGGAGTCGCAGCCGCCGGACCCACCGGGGGTCTCAGCCGCTGGGGATTGTCTGACTATTGCTTCAATGTCGCCGACCTGGGTGGCCTCCCAGCTGTTGCTGAGGGACGGTGCGAAGTCCTAGTGCGTTTTTAAGAGTCGGGGCGCAGCGCCGGACTGGGGTCCGCGCTGCAGCGCCAGGTCAGGCCGCCTCCGTCGCCACTGAGCCGCGGCCCAGCGCAGAGTCCTGCCATCTGGAGCAGACAGTGGCCAGAGTGAAGGCAGGAGCCCAGGCCCGAGCTACCCGTTTGCATCCCGCGGCGGGTCTGTATAGCCTGATCCCCGGCGCCAAAGGCTGGTCCCACAGACGGCTTCCGGGAGTGATGCGTCCCCAGGAGCATCCTCCGCTTCCTTAGCGACCCCCGGATTGCAGAGCTTCAAGACCAGCGAACTGTTTCCCAAGAAATAAAATTGTAAACGAGGAAGCTGTTGGGTGTGTTTAATCTTGTCCTGATGTAAATATGCCCCAGGAGGGTGGGGCAGGGCGGGTGGAATCCTCACTGAGGGTTGGGAGAGAGAATAGGGAAACGATCTTCTCCAGGAATAACAAATCCCTCCCACTGAGAAAACTGACTCATAATAATAATGATAACAACAGCAGCACCTTGCAAGTAAACTTTCCATCAAGCCTTAACACCAGCTTAAAAATCTGGTTAGCTTAAACTGCAGTTGTACACCAACGCCCATCTGCCTCCCCTACCGCCTCCGGCCTTTCCTCTCCTCCCCGCCCAACCTCCACCCCTGCAGCCTGCCCCCTGCGCTGCCTGAGACACTCGCGCACTCTGCACACGCCGCTGCACCCAGAGGCCTGCGTCTGTCCAAGTCCTGGACGCGCTGAAGGTCCCGGCTTCCCAGCAGGGGAGTCCCAGTTACCCCCCATTGCCGAGCTTCGCGGGATCTCGCCAGCCTCCTGGGCCACGTGCCTTGGGTCCCCGGAGCACCGGGGCCCAAGGGCTTCCGGACTGGATCCCCGGCGCTAAGCAGGAGGAGCTCCGATTCCGCTGCGCAGCGACCCCTAGACCTGGTTTTGTCAGGCTCCTCGTCTTTGTCTCTGGCACAGTGACTATGGGGGCAGCCACCGGGTGCGGCCAGCTTAGCCAGGAGCAACCTCTGGAGCAGCCGCAGGGCCTGCCTCAGCCACCCCCTTTGGAGGCAGGAAAAGTGGCTGAGGGGCCAACAAAGTGGTTCTCTCCTAGTTCAGAGATCCAGCGTCTCACAGTCGGGGGGTGTCGGTTTCGAAGACCTAGCTGAGGGAGCCACACAACCTCCCATTCCAACGTCCATCCCCTTCACCTGGCACACCTACGGCCACCAGAGGGATGGTCCTAGATGCCAGTGATGCTGAGTCCGGGTGGGGGCAGGGGCAGTCTCTTTGAGGGAAAGTTCAGACTTTCTCACGACATTTTTAAAATGTCATTCAAATCAGGCCCATGGGTTCCAGATGCCCAGCCCTTCTGCCTGCTCCAGCATCTGAGGCCCTGGAGCCCTGAGCCCCACTGAAACATTTGCTTCTGAAAATGAGTGGCAGAACGAGTGGGAGGAAACTCTCCCAGGAGAGGCTGAGCCAGGAGATTCTAGCTCCTTCTCCGCCTCTCCCCCTCTCTGATGGGATGCTTTGGTGGCAATTCTCTCTCTCTCTTTCTCTCAGTCTACCCTGCTTCCTAGTATCCTAGGTGAAAGTTTTTGGGCCAAGGGCCAAGGAGAAAGAAGAGAGGAGGTGAGTTTGGGCCTGCCAGGCTTTGCTAGAACTTCCTAGAAAGGACTTCCTAGAATTGGTTTTAGGCCCAGGGGCCTGGAGTGCAGCCACAGGCCCTGGCCTTGGGCAGAGAATGACCACAATCTCCCCTTCTGCACCTTTGCAGGGCTCGGGGGGAGCAAGTTACCCAGCTTTGCTTGTGCCACTTCCCCAGGAACTGTGCAGTCCTCAGGCAGGATTAACAGGGCAGGGGAGCCTCCAGGTGGGGCCCAGCAGCGGCCTCCCCACCCAGCTCCCTGGTGTTTTCAGGAACCTGCAGTCATTTTGTGATGGCCCATGGAGGTGATGCAGCCAGGGCACAGAGGAGTGGGCTGGTTGAGAGTCAGCATGAAGCCTCCACTCCCCTATTCCTGCCTCCCCACAAAGCTCTGCCAGCTGCAGAGGGACCTGAGGCTTGCAGGTGGGGTGGGCAGTGGTGCTTTGTGTGTTGGAAGGAGGCAGACAAGCTGTAGATGAATCCCAAGGCTGAGAAGTGTCTCTGGACTTACATCGAACCTCATTTTCCAGGTCACACAAGAGGGTGTATCTCCCCTGTCACCCTGAAATGTGACACAAGCTTGCTGAACAGGACGAGGTGGGTGGGGCTGGCCCACTTCTCACACAGTGAGTCACATGCAATGGATGGATTTGTTTTGGGTATAGAGGAGAGGAGGTTGAAAATCGGAAATCTGTCTTAGGGTTAGAAGGTGTCTGGTGGTGGGCTGGGGAACAGGAAAAAGCTGCAGTTAGGGGCTTCCCGGAGTTGTGTCACCAAGAATCCACTCCGCACCAACCCTCCGCGCCCCCACAAACCCCGCCTGGAATCTGTAAAAGCAGGAAAGGAACCATAGAGGTTGTAGGCGGATTCCGGAGTTTGCAGGGGCGAATTGAGCGGGGGAATCAGCATGACTAGGAAACAATCTGACTCAGAGCAGGGAAATCAAGCCCGATGTCAGAGCTGGTTATTAGTAATTACTACTATCATGGGCATTATTGTTGCTAATTATAGGCGATGTCTCTCTGTCTGTCCTCAGGTCCAGAAAACCGGAGCCCTCCCGATGCTGCTGAAGTCCCTGGGCCTCCAGGCTCGGTGAAGAAAAGGAAGCGAGGCAGGGGGTCAAGGGACCGCTAGGCCGGTGTCCAGGATACGGGTGGCTCAGCCCAACAGCAGAACAGCATGCCGACTCTGGCCCGATGGCCGCCTTCATCCCATAGCCCCAACCCGGCCTAAAGCGGGGAAGACGCCAGAGTGCGCTGCTGAAATTCCCGCGGGGTGCCCTGTGCTGGAGAGCGGCAGCGGGGTGAACTCCCGGCCCCGGCTCTGAGTAGGAGGTGGTTCGCAAAGTGGCCCCGGGAGCCGGGGCTGGTACCCGGTTCCACGGCACCGTCCGGACCTCTCCAGCCACGAGGCGCAGAAGTGGCCAGCCAGGGCCGTCCCAGGCTCAGGGAGGCGAGGAGGCCCGTGCACTTGGCATCTTCTCCCCGGAGCGGCACAGCCAGGCCCGCGGCGACACGGAGCCCCTCTCAAGTGCGCCGCGCCTGGCCGCGTCCTGTCGCCCGACGAGGCTGAGGATGGAGAGGGGAGACGCAGGGAGAAGAGGGACTCGGGGTTGGACCCAAGAGGCCGCTCAGTTCCCGGTCTGGCGGCGGCGCCGACTCGGGTTCGCGCGTTCCACACGTTTCCCGTCTGCCTCTGCACACCTGGTGGACAAACCCGGCATCCAGGCCATGCCGCCTTCCCCCTTCGCTGGGGCGCGCGGGATGCTTCCTTCCGGCTGCCAGGGGGCTTTCTGGGTGAAGAAAAAGCCCCTCCCTTCGCATCTCCCCCACCCCTCCCTCCGAGAACCCGCGGCGCCGACTGCGCCTGCTTCCCCTGAGCTAGCGACTTCTCCGCGGGGTTTGCCCTCGCTCAAAGTTTGCACAATTGAAAGAGCCCTCAGAGCTCGGCCGCTCCCCACTTCCCCAAGGGCGGCGAGGCCGGTCATTGGCAGACGATGGGTTGCTACCTACTAGGTGCCCAAGGGAACCCGCATCTGGAGTCGGGGGTGTCACGCCACGCCGGTTCAGCGGCTCGCGGAGAGTGTCCGGGTGCACTTCTGCCAAAGATGTTCCCTGGAGGCACCGGACGCGCGGGACTCGGGGGAGAGGCCGCTCCCTGCCCGCTGTCACCCGCGCCCAGGCCGCCGGCCCCTTCCCCGCTGCCCAGAAGGTAGAAAATCAGACGCCGAATTGTTTTTGTTAAAAAGGGGACACACCTCGACCGCGAAACTGCAAACCCGGTGTCAGACAGCTGTAAACCCGTGTCGACAGGTTGTCAGACAGCCGCGGGGGCTGGTCGGGAAGGAGCCCGCAGCCTCTGGGCCCACACCCCGCCGCCCCGACGCGCGCGCCCACCGCAGGAGGAGCTGGCCCGGCCGGCGCGGGGCACCACGTGCTCGCGGGAGGGGCGGGAGCGGCAGGCAAGGGCGGGCGGGAGGCAGGGAGGGGGCTGGAGGGGAGCAAGGGGCGGGGCCTGCGCTCAAGGGGATGCCAATCAAAGCATCAACTTCAAATTGTGTCTGAAAGCCCCGCCGCTGAGCGGAGGGCGGCCGCCGCAGTCGGCGCGCGATCGCGGATCCGGGCGCAGCCGGGAGCCGGGCGCCTGGGAGCACCGGGCCGAGGAACCGCAACCGGCCCCCATCTCTCGGCCCGCCCGAGCGCGCCCGGCTGGCCGCCAACTCCTCCCTAGACCCCTCGCGGCGCCCCCTGCAATCCCCCTCCGGCCGGCCTCCGTCTCCCTCTCCGCGCCTTTAATATTCGCCCGCTGCGGCGGTCGCCGAGTCCGCGGACATGTCCTTCCCGCAGCTGGGCTACCCGCAGTACCTGAGCGCCGCGGGGCCCGGCGCCTACGGTGGCGAGCGCCCGGGAGTGCTAGCCGCTGCCGCTGCTGCTGCGGCCGCCGCTTCGTCGGGTCGACCCGGGGCCGCGGAGCTGGGCGGCGGGGCGGGCGCGGCTGCGGTCACCTCGGTGTTGGGCATGTACGCGGCGGCGGGGCCGTACGCGGGCGCGCCCAACTACAGCGCCTTCCTGCCCTACGCCGCGGATCTCAGCCTCTTCTCGCAGATGGTGAGTACGCCCGGCCTCCCGCGCTTCTCCTCTGTCTCACCCGCGCCAGGGCAAGGGTGGCGGGTCGCCCGGGAGGGAGAGACGACGGGTGGACCTGGTCCGGACGAGGAACTAGAAAGGTCCGAGGGCAGGTTCCAGGCGGCCGAGGCCGCGGCCCCCGGGGACGCAAGAGGGCGGGGAGGCCGGGCGGGTGACGGCTGGGCCATCTCGGCCTGGGAAAGCGGAAGGCCCGGGCCAGGAAGCGGGTCGCGAGAGTCCAGAGAGGCCGCAGAAGCAGGCCCGCGGAGTGCTGCCCGCGCTGGAGGTCGGGGGCAAACTCGCCTGGCTCGGCCAGGGCGCCCGGGCAGGCCCACGGGGTTCCTGCAGCTCGGCCCGGCGTACTTTAGCAGGACTTCCCTTCCTAGCCGCGGGTCCCGCTAGCGCGGTCTCTTTAGTTTTCGAACCGAGTCTGGAAAACTTGATTTTCTCCCTCTTTAGCAGCTCCGAGATAGTTGCATCTGAGTTTGCCAGACAGACCCCTTTTAAGCCTAGTAGAGTCAATCAAAATAATGTTAACAATAGGGTCCAAGGGATGGAGAGCTCTCTCTATGGCGTGTGTGCGAATTTGAGTTTAAACAAAAATTAAGTTGCAATAATGTTTTGGTGTCTGAAACGGTGTTTGATTTTACTTTTGTAAGTTGCCAAAGTTTTCATTTCATTTGCACCGAAAGAAAAGCACTTTTCTTCCTTCGTTACATAATTGAGGTTTAAAGAAAACAGTGTCCTTTGGTTTAAAATAAATGGTGTCCTCTTAGTCTCCCCTCCCAGTGGGTGTTAGATGGGGGGTGGGGGGGAGGCGGCTGCACCCTTAATTCTCCGCAGGGACATTGGCCTGTCTGCCGGTCCAAATGATCCATTTTCCTTGGTCTGACTGCAAGGTCGGTGCTTAAACTTCGGACGGCTGGTGAATGGTGCTGTGGGCGCGGGGCCCTGGGAGGCAGCCCCCTCCTGGGTCGCTGCCCGCGGGATAAAGCAATTTCCAGGCACCCCCGATATCTCCCCGCTCCCCGAAGGAGAAGCGGGGAGTAAACACCCGTCAAGTGTGCACAAGCAAAGAGCGAGTTTCCCTGTAACTTTTCTTGTAGTTTCGAAAGAAAGCGGCCCGGCTGCCTTTCAGGTCTCTTACTATGGAAAAAGATCAGCCCCCATTTTGTTCCGGCAGCGGGGAGGCCGGAACGCGTTGAGAGATTTACAAGGTGTCCTTTCAAAAAGAATTCCCAGTGGAGACGAGGCTGAAATGTCTTCTTTACAATTACAACCAAAATAATTAGAAAAGCACAAAGTACATTTATTTTGCAACGACTGGGTAAAAACGAAATCTGACCGCAGAAACCTTTTCTCTGCGGCCTCGGTCACCAAACTAATTAGTCCAAGAAATCTTCTGGTCTTCACAACTTTCTCGGAGTCCGGAGCTCCCTTTGCTAGCATTGCAACTCGACCATTTTTACATAGAGGATGAACATTTTTTACAGAAATTGCGAATGCAGTTGTGTGCCATTTGGGAACCCTGCCTGTATTTGCAGGGAAGGGAGGGAGCTTCAGTGTGAGGACCTGCACCCTTTGTGGAGAGCTGGGAAAGGGAGATGTGTGCTGTTTTAAGTTGTTTTTCTCCTCTAGAAGGATAATATGTAAAAATTATTCCCACCCAAAAGGTGTGTGTTTCCTCCAGCTCTCCCGCTGGTTCTTAGAGAGTAAACTCAAACCCAAACCCTGATTCTAGGCCTAGGTTTCCAAGCCATTATAATTGGGTGTTTGGAAGTCAAAAGATAAAATTGTATTTGAATGTCTGTCTGGGCAATTTATGGTAATAATGAGGCCTAATGAGGTTGTTAGAAAGATAAAATGTTATTTACCAAAAAACCTGATGGGATAATTTGACTTACTGTGTTTTACTACTGATGATAAAAAGAATATTGATTGCAAATAAATCACGGCCTCTAAATGCCTGCAAACAGTTTGTGTTTGCTCCCTCCAGATCAAAGTCAAACTTAAGAGATGAAGTAACTGAGAAGAGGCCTAGGATACTGAACCAGTTCCCCTCCTGGCCGCCGGTTACTCCCAGCCCTTGCGTTAATATTTTACAGGCTAAGACTTCCTTTTGTATTTAAAAAAAAAAAAATGGTGTTTTTGTTATTGTTGTCAATGATGGCCAGGATTAAAATTTCAAATTACCTGACACCACTAAAGACATTTTACTGTGGGTACACTATTATATGCAGATTAATTTGGAAGGCAGAGGGCTGTGCTTTAGTTTTAAATTGCTGGCGGATTTAGACCGGTAGAAAACAGGGGATGGTTTATTTTGATTGAGCCCCCTCAGGGTAGCAGAGAGGAGGCTTGGGCTCCAGGCCCTTTACGTTTGGAGAAATGGCTTTATCAGCTCAGTTGAAAGGTTTTACCCTCTAGCTAGTGAAAGATAAACTTGGAAATGCAGGTTTCTCCAGCGGTTGGTGGCGGGAACACGGGTCGCCTAGGGAACTTGCAGGGACCGCGGCTTCTGTTGTGCTTGTCTGGAGATTGCACTGTTTCTGGAACTTTTCTAGAACGGCAAAAAAGATCTCAACGGTCGGTGAAAGGGCAGTTCCTGAAGTCAGCTCGTGGTCCTGGCTCCCCTTCTCCCCAGCAGTGAACTGGGGGTGCCTTCCTGATCTTCCCAGCACAGCAGAGCCCCGGGAGGCGCTGAAGCCCACTGGAGCGGCTACTTCCCACTTTCCCATCTTGGAGACTTATCTCTCTCTTTCTCTCTCTCTCCCTCTCTCTATCCACTTCCCTCCTCTCTCTCCTCGATGGCTCTACCCTGTGGCTGCAGGGCTCGCAGTATGAACTCAAGGACAACCCTGGGGTGCACCCCGCCACCTTCGCAGCCCACACGGCGCCGGCTTATTACCCCTACGGCCAGTTCCAATACGGGGACCCCGGGCGGCCCAAGAACGCCACCCGCGAGAGCACCAGCACGCTCAAGGCCTGGCTCAACGAGCACCGCAAGAACCCCTACCCCACCAAGGGCGAGAAGATCATGCTGGCCATCATCACCAAGATGACCCTCACGCAGGTCTCCACCTGGTTCGCCAACGCGCGCCGGCGCCTCAAGAAGGAGAACAAGGTGACATGGGGAGCGCGCAGCAAGGACCAGGAAGATGGAGCTCTCTTCGGCAGCGACACCGAGGGCGACCCGGAGAAGGCCGAGGACGACGAGGAGATCGACCTGGAAAGCATCGACATCGACAAGATCGACGAGCACGATGGAGACCAGAGCAACGAGGACGACGAGGACAAGGCCGAGGCTCCTCACGCACCCGCAGCCCCTTCTGCTCTTGCTCGGGACCAAGGCTCGCCGCTGGCAGTAGCCGACGTTCTCAAGCCCCAGGACTCGCCCTTGGGCCTGGCCAAGGAGGCCCCAGAGCCCGGCAGCACGCGCCTGCTGAGCCCCGGCGCTGCAGCGGGCGGCCTGCAGGGTGCGCCGCACGGCAAGCCCAAGATCTGGTCGCTGGCCGAGACAGCCACGAGCCCCGATGGCGCGCCCAAGGCTTCCCCGCCGCCGCCTGCGGGCCACCCCGGCGCGCACGGGCCCTCCGCCGGCGCACCGCTGCAACACCCCGCCTTCCTGCCCAGCCACGGACTGTACACCTGCCACATCGGCAAGTTCTCCAACTGGACCAACAGCGCATTCCTCGCACAGGGTTCGCTGCTCAACATGCGCTCCTTCCTGGGCGTTGGCGCCCCCCACGCCGCGCCCCATGGCCCTCACCTTCCTGCACCTCCACCACCTCAGCCGCCGGTCGCCATTGCCCCGGGGACGCTCAACGGAGACAAGGCCTCGACCCGCAGCAGCCCCACGCTCCCAGGTACAGCTCCAGGGGGCCGCATCCATCTGTACTCTAGCTGGGAATGCAGAGGCCTGGCTAGGTGTGGTAGCGTGGGGTGCAGCATGCGCCGGGAGGGTACCAGGCAGTGACCTCTGAGCACTGGGGCTGTGCTTAATCCCTGCTTCAATTTAGAAAGCCAGACAAGGCCCTGGGGCTCTCCCAAGAGGGCTTTGCCCTACCGGCGGCCTGCTCAGGGGTGGTGGTGGGATGAGGGATTACGTTTCTCGGCGAATCTGCCTGAGCAGCAGGCAGGAGTTGCTGGGAAGGAGGCCTGGGCCCTCTCCCGCCCGTCTCTCTGTCCTAACTTTGCCTCTTCCGATCTCTCGCAGAGAGAGACCTCGTCCCCAGGCCAGATTCGCCGGCACAGCAGTTAAAGTCGCCTTTCCAGCCGGTACGCGACAAGTGAGTGCTGTTTGCTTTTGCTATGGGAGAAGGCGGTGGGGAGGGGGAGGGGGAGGAGGAGTGGTCGGGACCCGGGCGGAGCTGGCTGGGTGGCGGTGGGGGTCGCGCAGTCCTTGTTGAAGGAGCGCTCCCCACCAGCCCTGGGCGCCGGGCGAGCCAAGGAGACTGGAGTTTCTCCCGAGCCGGGAGCCGCGCTGGCTGTCGACCCCGCCCCCAGGGCTCCGCTGCTGGAGCCGGCGACGCCCGGCGCAGCGTCCCCCACTCACAGTGCCCCTGTCTTCTTGTCTCGCTGTGTTTCCCATGCAGCTCTCTGGCCCCCCAGGAGGGAACGCCGCGGATCCTAGCAGCCCTCCCGTCCGCCTGATTAAGGGTCTTCTTTTACTTTTGCGGGGAGGGGGGAGTGGGGAGGAGTTGGGGAGGGAGGGAATGTGGGAGGAATTAAGACAAATATTTCAGACTGGTGTAAAGGACAAATATGACAACGACGTCAAGGACTCCCATCCATCGCTTTCTGCAGACAGGGGCTTGTTCGGTCCCGAGCTCGCGTCCAGGCGGCCAGGCCTCTGCAGGCGGCTCCGGCGGCTGCGATTATCGGGTTCGGTAAATGCCCCCACATGCTTGTGTCTCTTTCCCCCCTTTTCTGTATATAGAGTGATTTCAGATTGTAAATAGCGCGTCAGCGAACTTGTCTAAATCATATATTTTTGTCTAATAAACTAAATGAAATGATGCCCCCTCCCCGCTCCTGCTGCAGTGTGCCTGGCCAGCGTGTGTGTGTGAGTGTGTGTGTGTGTGTGTGTGTGGCAGAAAGAGAGAGAGAGACGGGGAGAGAGAGAGAATTGGGGGATACCCCGGGCGGGGCCCAAGGGCCTGTGGCTGGGGGAGAGGGGCTTCTCATGGGGGGCTTTTAGAGGCTGTTTCCACCCAAGAGGCAGGTGCTTTAAACATCTCTTGGTTGTTTGTGGTTGTTGTTGAATTTTTAAATATTGTCAGTGAGGCAGTTTCTTGCTGGCAGTTCAATTGCTTTCAGAAACATTTTTCTGAGACATAATTTTCTCAGGACATAAATAAGTTCAATTTTAGGCAGTTTTACAAAACGATTTTATAACATCGGTAAAAAGGGAGGAAAAATACTTTTTATTTGCGACCCCAGAGGAGAATTTCGGATTAGAAATCAGTTTATAACTAGTTGTCTCAACGGTACATCGTGGCGCCTGGTCGTTTTCTGGGTTGAGTGTGAAAATAATGGAGTACGAAGTATTGCTTTGCATGTATTTTTAGTGGTTTGGTTAAATCAAACACCGGGAGAAATTGGAAGGCCCTTTAAAACTCCACAGATGGGCCGGCGCGGATGCGGTGCGGGGGTTCTCTGCGGTGTGAGGTGTGAACGAGGGACTGAGGCTGCGGTGGGAAGCGAGAAAGTTGAGGGGGCTTTGGTTTCCCAGGGACGCCCTTTCACACTTGGGCTCCACGGACTGCGTCCTTTGCCTTCAGATGCGCGCACCGCGGGAGTCCAGAGGAAACTGCCCCTAGATGGCCGCAGCGGGGAGGCAGCTGGGAGCAGCGACGTTGGGAAACACTCGCGGCGGGGCTGGCCTCGGGCGCGCGCGGGTGGGGAATGGCCTGGGAGCCTGGACATCGCTGCGGATCCGGAGACACCAGCATCAGTGGGTTCGGAGCCGGACACGCGCCAAGCGCGGCAGCCAGCACTTTCAGGAGGCTCTGCGGACCAGGCGCAGGGGCCTTCAGGGCTCAGGCGACTCTGCGTTGAATGCCTGAAAACTGAGCAAGCAAACATTTCCAAAACTGCCAGCGAGGATGTGGGCTGCTGGGAAAAGCGGTCTGGTGGGGACAGGACCGAGTCCGAGGTCAGAGGGACCATCCTTCGCTCGCACCCCCAGCCTGTGACTCGCCCTTCCCGACCTGCTCGAGCGAGACCCGCTGGCGCCAGTGCTGCGCGTGGGGACTCCGTGCACGGCCGAAGCTAGGGGGAAAGTCGGGGCACTGGGGTCTTTTCAGAGGTTCCAGGAAAGAGGGAGGCTCGCGTGAAGACTAGGAGGCGCCAGTCCACGGCTCCTACCGGACCCCGACGCCCACATCCTTCTACAGCCCTCCACCCGGTTCCTGGTCCCTGTAGAGGGGAAGGTCCTCTCCCGGCCCCGAGGCGGGAGGAAAAGCGGCGAAGAGGAGGCTCGAAGGGCGCCGCGTGGGGCAAGTGGGCCGAGGACACGTGGGGGCGCGTCGGGGAGCGAGGAGTGGGAGGGGTGGGATCAGCCGGGAGGAGCGGGGCCGGAGCGGAGTGGACCGCGGGCGGACGGACTCGGGCCCAGCCCCGGGGAGCAGCTCCGCAGTCTGAATGGACGTGCTCCAGGCGCCCTCTATGGTCCGAAAGCGGAATGCGGCCTTGACCAGCGCCGATCTCGCTCCTGGGGTGTGGCGCAAATCTGGGGGCGCTGGGCCTTGGGGCTCCGCGGGCACGAGCCTGGATTTGTAGTGGTGGGGACCACTTTGTGTTCCAGGGCTGCAGCCACTGGTTCTTTGTGTGTGTTTTGGGGGAGTGCCGGGCCTGCAGGGTAGGCTACTGGCATTTGGATGGAGGGAGTGAGCCCTGGGCTCTGTGTGGGGTGCTTTTATTGTCCAGTGCCTTCCTCGCTAAATCACAGAGGTGTTTCTCACCTGCCCTTGGCCCTAGCCCTTCGTGGGTCATCAGAGCCTTGGGCTCATCATTCCAGAGGTTCTGCAATGGGGTCCTAGAGCCTACTCTGACTGCTGGGCCCAAATGGATCTTGTGTCCTCATCCAGACGGTGTCTCTAGAGAGGCTTGACCAGCTGTGTCCTTCGCCTCTGATGAGGAATTGTGTTCCCAGCCACACAGACATGCTGCTCAAGCAACCAATGTGCTGTGAGATGCCTTCTGGGTGACAGTGGAAACAGCAGGTTGGATTCAGGTGGGCCAGAGTTCTCTGTCCCTGGGCAAGCTCAGCTCTTTATTCACCTGAATCAAATTGGATGGCCTGTCCTGGCACCTGCTGCTTTGCACACCCCTATTTCCACCCTTTCCTAATTTTTTTTTAATGCAAGACATTTGGGACCCCACCCCCACCCCCAGCCCCACTCCCCAGGAACTGCTGCTGAGGTAGCTGGGCCAGCACATGCTCATCCTTGGGAGTGCTGGCTACTGAGCTGCAGTGGCCTAGAGTCCATGAATGGTCTGTGCACCTTCCTGAGAGCTCAGTTTTCCATACAAGGAAACCAGATCGCCAGCCTCGGAATTATTTTTCTCCAGTGAAAACTTAGAAATGAATTTGTAATGGAGCATTGAAGGCATTTTTGTCCTTTGTGCACTATTTGTTTACATCTTTCCAGCCATGGGAGCCATCTAAGTGTGCAGGGTCCCATGGAAGCACCCCACGTGCCTGGTGCTTCAGCTCCTGAAAAATCTGGAGTGGACATAGAAAATCCACAAATATCCTTTGCTTCTGAAAACAAAGTGCTGTTAGTTCTGGAGGAGCTTTCTGCCTGAGGAAAGGGGCTTCCCTACCTCAGCAGTGCCCAGGACGGTTTCAGAAGTGGCAGCTGCTCTCTGGCCAGCAGGGAGGAGACAGTCCCTGAACAGACTAAGGGGAGACTGTCCACAAGACTAATTTCCAGACATAGGGTTCCCCTCGTCATCAGAAATGGGTGTCCTATTTCTGTTCCAGGTTCCCTTTTCTGGTTATATTGGGCTTTTTCTGGAGGGTGTGTGTGCGGGGGGGAACAAGACACAGATCTGGTCCGGGGCTTCTGCGTTCTGTGTTACAGTCTTGGCAGCCCCCAGCACAAAGGTTGAGCTGGAGTCTCTGAAATCTCCCTGCTGCCACCATCCTGCCCACTGTCCTCCGATCAATTACATTCACCAGCACATTTATCTCGCCTGCAATATGGAGAATTCATATTCATATCTCGGTTTTAGTGGTCTGACACTGATTAATGTAATACGCGCCTCGGCTCCAAGGGGTGCGCCACCGATGAATCATGCCCTATAAAGTTTCAGTCGTCCTTGTAGACGGGACTCTGCCAGGGAGCAAGGAAGCTGGAGTGAGGGAGGGAGGCAGAAAGGAGAGAGGACAGGGTGGACCGTAGCACCCAGGGGTACCTGGGACAGGCACTGGCCTTTGGCCTTTCAACGTGGAGGGTTCAGGCAGGCCCTGTCCTCTCTGCTTTTGAGCCTCTCGCCTGAGAGGGGAATCCTAATTCCACCTCCCCCGCCACCCCAACCATGATGCCAGTGGGTCACTGGTCGCCTCTTCTCACAGAGGCAGGGTCTAGGGTGGGGTTGGGGGAACCAAATGGAGATGGGGTTTGTGAACTTCGCCTTGGGACGACTGGACCACTGAATGCCCTTCTCAAAACGACAGCACCTTGTTTGTTGGTGGGGACTGCAAGTTGGAGGTGGAAAAAAAGGGAAGGTAGCAGAGCCTAGGGAGGGTTGTCTGCAAGGCTGGGGGAGCATTGGCCCCACGGAGGAGCGGAGCTTCGTGGTTTCCTTGCAGAAAGAACTTGCAAGGCCAGAGGAGCCTCCTGGGGTCAGTGGCCACCGCCTCTCCAACACGGGCCACACTGCACGACCCAGCACTGCCACAGGAGTCAGCCAGGCTCTGAGCCTCTGGAAAGGCAAGGGAGGCTTTGCGGAGCCGGACACTGAGTGCCTGGTGACTTCTCTGTCCCCACAGAGGGCCCTGCCATCTCACTGGCCCCCAAGTCAGTGAGTGTGCTCCCAGTGCCCGGTGACTTCTCTGTCCCCACAGAGGGCCCTGCCATCTCACTGGCCCCCAAGTCAGCATGTGGCACCAGGTGGGGAGGGAATGTAGGGTGGCCCTGGGGCCGTAAGTCCAAGTTGGCGGCCAGGAGACAGGGCAGAACAAACAGTGGAGGGGGTGCATTCTGGGGGAATTAAAAAGCCCACCCACCTTTAGGCATCCCTTGAGGCAGCAAGCATGGGGATGCGTGGATGTGTGGAAGAAGCGCCCCCCACTCAGGGCACCCAGCCGCCTTGCCCACTCCGATACTTTTTCTGTGCCTTGGCCGCCCGCCCCAGCGCAGGGACAGCCCCGGAGCAATAGGGGCGGCTCCAGGGAGTGGCCACGCTTTCCAGGTCTTCTCCAGCGCTCCTCACCAAGCCAGCGGCTCCAATTATGACTCCTGAGCTGAGAGGCCTGCCAAGGTCATCCCGCGGGGACCGCTGGCCGCCTTTTGTACCTGGCGACTGGCGGCTGGGCCCCTTCCCTCGTCCCAGAATGACGTCTGAAAATGGACCTCTCAGGGCGAACATGGACGGGATCAGAACAAGGCGGTCCCGACCCGGTGACTTCAGCACTGCGAGCCCTGCGCCTGGGGGCCCTGGGTATTTTGAGGGGCCCAGGGAAATGGTTTAACTTTTTTTTTCATATAAAAATACCCTGTAATTTTTGGGTCGAAGAAAATGTGTTAATGTATATCAATATATTTATCTTTATACCTATGGAGTGGTAAAACCAAATTTTTAATAAGTTTCTCCTGGAGAAGGTGTCTTAGGCCTACGGAAGTCACCACGTGGCCTGGGACTGAGGAGGCTTCAGGAGCAACCTGAAATGTTAGGATTGCTCTAAATGAAGAGGAAGAGAAAAGGAGGCCTTGAACCCGGGAGGGAGCAAGGGATGGAGCTGCGCGCTTGGGTGGCAAGCCATGGCAAGCCAGGGAGCTGGGACCCAGGGCTGGGCCGCGCCGCAGGATCCCAGGCTGTGGGCCTGAATGGTGAGCACGCGGAGCACGCGCCCCCGGAGTCAGCTCGCGTTCCGCGCCGCCCCAGCTCCGCACCTGAGCCCCGCGCCCGAACCCCGCGCCCCTCCGCGAGCAAAGGCCGGCCCTGGTCCTTTCTGGGCAGTGTGGAGGGTCAGGCCCACCCTGGGAAGAGGCCGAGCAGTCAGCGCCCCTCCTTCCCCTCGGGCGGGGCACAAGTGGCCGCCTTCTCCGCGGCTGCTGTTGGGCTTCTGAAGACGCAGCGAGTGTCTCTGATCCCCTAATCCATTTATCCAGGGTCCTGAGAGCAATGGCTGGGTGCGGGGACACAATGGCAGGAGGTGGTGGGCGTGGGGGGAGCTCAGGCACTCAGCTAGCGCCACCATCCTCGCGCCCCACCCTAGACGCTGAGCCACGACCCACCCTCCACGGGTCCCACGACCTCAGGCAGAACGCAATGGTGGGAGGGACGCCAAGGCTGGTGAAATCTTCCAAATTGAAGGGCTTTTATTTTAAATTCCGATTCCCCTTTGAAACAGCCCTTTCGGTGAGGGAAGAAGCCAGCTCGGTTTCTGCGCGCGTGTTTATTATGATCTACCTGTGAGCGCGGCGCTCTGGAAGGTCACCCAGGCTGCGGACGCCGTGATAGCGGGTGACAGTCTGCAGGATTCCCCAGCTGGTCACTTACCTTCTTGGTGTGTGTGTGTGTGTTTCTCTGTCTTTTCCTGTTTGCTGTTTGTCGCTGCTGTATCTTTGCTTGAATTTTAACTTTGCTGTATCTTTGCTGAATTTTAAACGTATGGTTAATTGCCAGAGCCTTGGATAGCTGCAGCAATGACTGAAAATATTAAATACATCTGTGAGATGGTGGGCAAGAGAAATCAAAACAGGTGCTCTCTGCAGTGAATGTTAAAAAGATCTCACAATGAAGTGATTAACATTTTTATGAATAAAATTAATCACGCATTAAACTCTGCAGCACAGTACATCTGAGAGCCAAATGTGGACCTGAAGCCCTCTTTCTTACACCCAAGAATTTGGAGGCTTCCCTGGCCCACAGCAAGCATTCAACCATTAGGAATTTCAGAGTATTTATGAGAAGATAAATCAATAAGATGTATCTAAGTTTGAGCTACCCCCACCCAAAAGAAAAACCCTCCAAAAATGCCTCCACCACCACCACCCGCTCCCCTCCCCTCCTTAACACCCAAACACAAGGCAACATTAAAAAGCAACCAGTATTTTTTTTTTTTTTCTTTTAGCAAACTCTCAACCAAAGCAGGCCATTTCCATTCTCAGATATGCACATGGGGTGTGTGGCCCTGGGTCAGGGAGGGCAGGCAGGGCTGATGCGGGAGGAGGGGCTGGAGTCCCGGGGCTGCCAGGGCGGCTTTTCCCTTCCTGACCCCCATCCTGGGCCCACCGTTCTGGCAAAGCTGATCAGATTGGAGGGCGGGTCTTCTGCATTATTAAAATTTCCACTCTTCCAGATAATAAAGTGTGATTTCTCCTCTCTCTGTCTCCCCTTCTGCCTCCTTTCTAATCTCTTGCCACTGTGGTTTTGGGATTATTCCAGCAGGCTGTACAAAGGGAAGCGAAGGCATCTGAAGTGTCACTCTACAGCTGTGCAAAGTAACAGCATTTCCATTTTGTTGATGCTCCCAGCTCATGTGTGCAGCAGAAGGTGAAATCAAAGAAGCCGGTCTTCCTCAGTTGTGCACATTATTTTTCACTGCTGTGGCGAATCTCTCCGAGCTCCGTGAACCAATAAAACAACGGTCCCTGTTTGAGTTGATATATTAATATTTACTGAGGATTTGCAAGGTTGGGGTTAAATGTCAGCAGATTGCGGGGGCAGTCCTGTGGGGAATAATTAAACAAATCTCACAGCAGTTCAGCTTTCTAACATCTTTATTAATCTTTTTTCTCCTTCCCTCCTGAAAGAGTACATTGAAATACTGCTTTTGCAACCTTCGAGAAGATTCAGAATAAGCTTAATAATAAAATACTGTGTTGGCGATGTGTGCCCCTGACGGTGTCCCGGACCCTTCCCTTCCAAATGTTAGTGGGTGGGGGAGAATCTGATGTGTGAATCATCCCAAGCTGTTGTGATTCTCACCTGCTCTTCTATCGAATTTATCCTGACCAATTTGCCAAACACAATAAGACTGTTCCTGTGATTTGATCCACGCCCTGGCTATGCCTGCACGGCCCAGTCTGCTGAGCAAGGTGACTGCAGGCTGCTTGTTCCGACGACTGCCTTCTTTAACGTGATTACAGCGTGCACTTTAGTACAAGTTCGACAATTCTCTTTAATAAGCTTCATAATTAGTGTTGGGATGCCTCATTACAAGTCATAGCCTGTAGCAGTCCTAGGCCACACAGCCCTCTGCAATCTGATTTATTTTTTTATCAGGCAGCAGGAGCTCTCTGGAGTTTTTGTTTGTATAATGGGGGCCTGCATTAGGCCCCCAGTGTAAAAATACCACCAGGATATTAATTGCTTCTGTGTGGATTCACCACAGATGTGTCCTGTTGATCAGAATAGTATATTTTTTAGTTTGCTGTCCTGCAGTGACTTGTAAAAAAATAAAATGAAAGCCAGCAATGCAAACATATTAGCATCCATGTAGATTCAGGGGGCATAATTGAAAACATGGGGCTTCAAAGGAGGATGTCCAGGGCAGGTTCGAGCTTCTGGTAAGAGTTTTTTTCCTTCCTTTCCCTTTTCTCACAGCTCTTATTTGTTTAGAAACCCATGTATTTGTGTATTGCCTGTAAAGGACACCTCTCCATGAAAAGCACAGGGCTAGCATCTCATTTGGTTTCTGGCTGAAAGATTACTCACAATGAATACACCCCAGCAGAGTGGTGGATTCCCCCGACACCCACCCCGGCATTGAGACCCCCGCAAGCTTCAGCAGACAAGGGCCTGTCTCAAGTGCACTTCTCGGCCACCCCAGAGGGAACACAGTGGATGCTAGGTGGTCAGCCTTGTGGACACTTCGAGGGTGCCATGTGTGTGCCACATATTTGCCCCTGCATGACCCTGGCCCCTGCATTGCTCCCTAGGCTGAGACAGAAATACATGCCAAAGACTTCCTTCCGTTTCTTTGCCCTGGCTTCACACCACTTGACCAACTCCTGATTTCTGATTAGGCTGTGAATTTGCACCTCCAGCTCTGAACACTTAAAGGATTTTTTTTTTTTTTTTTTTTCGAATCTTAGTCCCTGAATTAGAATGTGTTACTTCTGTGTTCTCTTCCCAGCACTGGACAGGTCGTTGTTGGTGCTTCCGTGTGGACAGGTCACATCCCGAGGGTAGACATTTTGCTCCTGTATTCCTTTGTTTGTTCTTTTTCGTCCAGGAGTTTCAGGGGCATCATTCTCCTCGTCCTTCTCTTTTGAAGTCTCTTGTGGTCCGCCGTCTGCTTTCCTTGCTCGGCACGGTGTTGGGATGGAGTTCGTCAATTTAACTTCAGATAACATCTTGTTTGTGAAAAAAAGAAAACTAAAGATCAATGTAACGATGATAGTGAAGCATATGGAATTGTGCAGGAAAATAAATAGGTTTACTATACACAAGAACATACTACTCTGATGGTTTTGTTTTATTTTATATTTGTTCTTTCTCTGGCTTTAAATGCTCCTGAAGACACATTTGGCATTTTTGCGCCAGTAGCAAGGATGTGCAGAGATGTGTTGATGGAAGAATTCTAGTGGTCCCTATTAAAATTCTATAACTTGCCATACTTCGACTTTCTCATCACCAGTGAGCGTGAGCTGCCAGAGCCTACAGGTAGGCAAGGGCTCCTGGAAGGAGAGGCATGAGGAAACCTTGCCAAGAAGCCAGGGGAAGCCCCAGTGGGCACTCCCACATGGCATTCAGACAGAGGGTCCTCCAGCATCGTGGGCTCAAGAGTTGTCCAAGTGCGTGTTTGTGTGTGTGGTGGGGTGTGTGTGTGTGTGTGAGAGAGACAGAGAGAGAGAGAGAGAGAGAGCGCTAGCTTTCAGGGTGGGGATTTGGGGGAGGAGGCCTAGAACTGGGTTTCTCCCTCTGGGTAATCTACTCTCTCTTTATCCTGCTCCCAGATACCTCTCACCCTCTGGAGAAGACTCTTAGAGAAGCTTGTTACAAATGCATATTCCTCAGCCACCCCTTCCTGAATTTCTGTTTCAGCAGGAGTGGAGCGGGCCCAGTAATGTGCATTTTAAATCAGGGTCTTAGGATCATTCTGAAGCTGAAGGTGTAGCTTAGGCTTCGACCCTAAGCTGCATTAAATGACTTCGTGCTAGAGAAACCCCCACTAAAAGAGTCCAGTGTCTCTGGTTTATTAATACTTGAACTGGGATGGAAAGGTTTTAACTCATTGCAGAGTCAAACAAATCAATCTTTAATGGTAAGCATTATTTCTACTCAACAAAGGGAGGGGACCTCTGGGAGCTCTCTGCAGTGCTCCCCCAGCCGGCTCCTGGGGGAGGGGCCTGGTCACTGTGGACACATTCTGGTTGTGCAGAACCCACAGCGACAACAGATCATCGCTGATGTCCTACTGTGTCCATGGCCATCAGGGCCATTTATCAATTCCCAGCAGTTAAAAAGGGGATAATGCCATGTTGCCTGATCCCCAACTTACGGCTGGAACTGAAATGCATGACAGATTCATTTGTCAGCCAGCAGCAGCGGTGGCATTTTGGGCTCTCTGTTCTAGGGACGGTCCATTCCAAGGGTCTTCTCTGCGATGGAGGGTCGCTGATTATTTGTGACATAAATAACCTTTACTCATGCACATTTTCCTTTTTACTGTTCATGCAGTTGTTAATTCCAAAAGTAGATGGCAGTTGTCCAAGACGTAATGAAATGGATGCCACGAGTGAGAGTCTCTCATTTGGTGAACGAGGCTGGGGAGCCTTGATAGAAAGTCCACATCGAAGGAGGCCCCCAGGGAAAGGAAGAATAAAATAGTTATTATAATAAAAATAATGAAGTAGTGGGGAATAACAAAATGTTGTTGAATACTGTGTTGTGAAGGAGACCTGAGTGCTGACCCCAGGTGGCCTCCAAGATAGGACAAGGAACACAAAACCCAGGAGACCTTCCCAGGGGAAAAAAGCAAGAAGATCACTACGCCCAAGGCACTTGCCTTCCTCTTCATTTTTCCTCCCTTTGTCATCCACATAGAAAAATAAAGATAGAAAATAATTTATTAGCCAAGTTTGAAAACATGGATTGATGTTCATTTTATCTTGGGAAATACTCCTTACTTCTAAGAAGGAAGATTTTTTTTTAACTGTGTTAAGTAAGGTGACTGGGCGCAATGGCTCATGCTTCTAATCTCAGCACTTTGGGAGGATAAGGCGGGCATATCTCTTGAGCCCAGGAGTTTGAGATCAGCCTGGGCAACATGGTGAAATCTTGTCTCTACTAAAAATATAAAAATTAGCAGAGCATGGTGTCGCATGCCACTAATTCCAGCTACTTGGGAGGTTGAGGCAGGAGAATCCCTTGAACCTGGGAGGCAGAGGTTGCAGTGAGCCCAGAGAGCCCCACTGCACTCCAGCCTGGGTAACAGAGGGAGATTCCATCTCAAAAAAAAAAAAAAAAAAAGATTCTTCCAATCAAATCAAGAGAAATGTAAGGAAATATATAGATGTGGTCAGGACCATCCTCAAAACATCTGAACTCTCTGCTTGGTTTTCTGACTTTCCATGTTGTAACTCATGCCTTTATTTAAATATTATTTTGTTATTTTGTAAGATGCCATGTTTATATGGAGGTTGCAGAGAGCCAATATCACACCACTGCATTCCAGCCTGGGTGCGAGAGCAAGACTCTGTCTCAAAAAAAGGAAAAGAAAGGCCCCCCAAACATTTTGGGCGTCAAATATCTGTTAAAAGCAAACATTTTGATAAGGTAAGTATAAATGAAGCAGAAACATATGGCTTTGATTTTTTTTTTTTGAGATGCTTACTTTGAACCCCAAGTATTTTTAGAAAGTTTGAGGTGTTCAAACACTGTGCAGTTGGGTACACCCATCCATAATTTTAAGGGGCTGAATTCAATGCACATGTTTCAGATATATTTACAATTACCAGAGTCAACTGTTCATTCTGGATCGCTTTTGATGTGGAAGAATTCCTCTGGGGCTTTAACAATCACTGTGCAATCTCTTTTCCCTTTTGGAAGTAGAAGGGTGTAACTTCCCAGAGTTGCATAACCTCCTTGTCCCTCACATTGCGTACTGACTCCAGCCTCTTGGCTGCTAAGTGCTAGAGAGTATCAAAGTTGAAGAAATGCCTTACCCATGGTAGGAAGATGTTACTGTTGGAGGGAGAGTCCAGAGATCATCAGTGCTGGTCATGACTTGTGACTGTCAGGTAGGAATGAGAGTAAGCCCTTGTTCTCATTCCCTGCCTTCCACCTCCTGAAGGGCTCAGATGCAGGAAAGTTCTCTGGAATTTCCGCTGTTGGGTGCGTTTTACTGATGGCATTTTAATTTCGATGAGTCAAAAATCAGTGCTGGGGCATGTGTTATGTAAAAACAGTTCATATTTTAGAAAGTTGAAGCCTATCTCCCAGCCCTAAAGAGATGACTTTAAAATGACTTCCCACGAGTGTCAACACATGTGCGCCGGCAGATGGAGGAGAACGTATTTTAGTCCTGACTTAGGATCATCAACATTCCTGAACCTGAAGGAACGGTTGTGGGGTGCCAGGCGTTCTTTGTAGTCGACACGGAGTAATGGATCTGGTGAGGCTGGAGTTACTATTCATGTAATTTTAAGGCTGGTGGCACTGGGGCACAGAAGTCACCTCGGAAGCTCGAGGTCTATTGCTTCTGAATATAACCCCCTGCCCCCTGCCCACTGGCATGGGAGGAGGTGGGGCTCTTGCCATGCCTGCCTGGTGCGTGACGGTGTGGCTGTCTTTCTGATCCTTGAAGGGCTGTGGGAGCTCCCCTGCCATGGGAGCCTCGGTGTGCCCTGCTCCCTGACAGCCCTCTGTGGCCCCCAGCCCCTGCCATTGCTTCACTAACCCCTAGGGATGGGGCAGATCTGTCACAATAGTTTCCTTTTAAAATTGGATTGCAATTTTCTCTCATCAATAGGCAATACTATTTCTTTTCTTAATGATGTCTTTTCACACCAGAATAAGACAGGCAGGAGTGTTGTTAGCAACCTTCCTTTTGTAGGAAGAAAGCACTTATTTCTTGATTGCCACAGACATCTGAGTTCTACGTAAAACAGGTACCCATGGTTCTCAGAACTTGCAGTTGGTTCCATCTTCCTGGTTCTCCAGTTCTGCTTTCCAGTGACAGTAAAGATCCTGCTTACTCCTGTACTGCCACCCCCTGCCCGGTGTGTACGGGATGGAAGAGGAGACCCGCAGCGCCGTGGTATGCATAGGGCTGCCAGTGCACGCATTACTCGTGTTCCTCTCAGTGTCACAGTGAACCCTTGCGGGGGAAAGTCTCCCATTGGGACTGTGCGCCCCCACCGGCAAGGGCTAAGCCATCTCCTGCCTCCATGGGTGGGTGAATGGAATGCCCTTGGCCTTCAGGACTGAAAGTCCTGGGCCTCACAGAATGCTCTGCTTACAGGGCTACAGGGCTCAGAGCCTACAGGGCTTAGGCTCGTGAGCTTGGAGAAAACAGCCCAGGCTTTGCGTCAGACCACAGTGCCGTACAGGGCCTTGGTCCTCTCTTTCTCTTGGCTTCTGTAGTTGTGCAGTTGGACCACTAAGATTTTAGCCTCTTCTAAAAATGCACATTTAAAATAATATGATATCTATAATTCTTCTCAAGTAAGATGCTGAGCAAATTGTAGGCTAGCCACAAATGCTGATTTCCTTCCTCCTCTGTACACGAGAGAGAGAGAGAGAGAAGAAATCTATTGTCATTTGGTGTAACTTCCCTGGGGATGCATATACTTTATTTAACAGGACTTTCAGGGGCTAGTGATGGTATTTGCTGGATCTTTAGAACTAAATGTCAACTCACAATGATGACCACATAGCTTCTTTTACTTTCTGTTTTCTTTCTTTTTTTCTGAGACAGGGTCTCACTGTCACCCAGGCTGCAGTGCAGTGGCACAATCTTAGCTCACTATAATCTCAAGCGATCTTCCTGCTTCAGCTTCCTGAGTAGCTGAGACTACAGGTGCACACCTCCATGCCTAGCTCATTTTTACATTTTTTCATATAGAGATGGGGTCTCACTATGTTGCCCAGGCTTGTCTCAAACTCCTGGACTACAGCGACTCTCCTGCCTTGGCCTCCCAAAGTGCTTGGATGACAGGCATGAGCTGCCATGCCAGCCTGCATCATTCTTTACAGGCAGATGCACCTGCTGCTTCATATTCATGCCTTTGATGCTTCCTCTCTTGATGGCTCAGAGGCAAACACAGATGAAACCTCGTGTGCATAGGCCAAACATATATATTCATTACATTTTTCAAAGTTCTTTATGAGTGGGATTTCCTGTAGTACCTGAGGACCATCTTGATTTACTCTAATTCCAGGTCTCATGTTCAGATTCCCCCCCTTTTTTGCTTTTGTGACTTATCTCTAATCAGGGCTCTCGATGCAGGAGAAGGGCTGAGTGTTTGCTGCTGACAGTTTGGGATAGCGTGTGTGCTCGGCATGGGAAGGAGAAAGCTAAGATGACACCATTGGCTGTTTTAGGGTCATTTCATGAGGAGTTAGCAGATTTTTCCCCTTTTATTAAGAGGCTGGAAGGAGTACTGCTGTGGATAGAAGTCCAGGAAGACATCAGCTCTTCTAAGGAACAGTGTTCTGGCAAGAGAGGCTTGGAGGGAAGATGTTAGGAGTTTCCAGAAATGACCCAAGGAGGAATCATTCAAGAAGATGGAAAGCATTTGCTATAGTGTTGTGGAGGGCATTTTTCCACTGGGGTAATTTGCACATCTTGATGGCTTCCGGTTTCTTCTGATTCTCAGAGGCTGTGAATTCGTGCTAGAAGCAACCTTTTTACATTCTTTAGGTCTTCATCATCAAAATTGCTTGTGTGTGTGTGTGTGTGTGTGTGTGTGTGTGTGTGTGTTTCTGTTTACTCAGGTAAGTTTCTAGCCTTTTAGTTCCCTAGTGTTGCTACCCTAACTCTGCAGTGTGTCCTGCATCCTGAGGACAGGACCTGGGATGCCACCAACACTGTGCCCGACAACTTGTCCTTGATGTTCTGATGCAAAGCCAGAGGAACAGCTGTCCAGCTCCAGCCTGATTTACAAACACAACCCAGGCGCCCTTTGGGGAACCATGCAGAAGAGAAAGCAAAGGTGAGTCAGGGTTTGTGAAGAAAAGGCACTCAGCAGCCGAGAGGCAAAAAGCAGAGGAACCCATGTCTTTCAGTCGTTTGCATCAGTCTCTTTGTCTCTCTCCCCTGAAGTTTGTGTAGCTCCCCACACCCCAGGAAGGGCATCTCTGAGAGTGTCTTCCTGGTGACAAGGCTCTGTGGGAGCAGCAAGGGGCAGAAAGGCTGACGTAGAAAAGGAGGAGGCATGGCTGCCCCAGATGGCTCTGCAGACTGAAGGTACAGCCACCATGAATATGACATCCACCCTCGTGATTGTGGCCGGGTTTTGTCTATGATGTGAGGGATCTAGCAATGGTTCTAAATGGTAAGTGACATGTGCACGTAATGTCTGCATGTGTGTGTGGCATGTGGGTGTTGGAGGTGGTGTGGGAGGGGCACGGGGAGAGATGAGGATCAGCGTTGCTAGCTTGGTTCAAGTAGACACCAGAGCGGATGACGGAGGCCTGTGAACCTATGTGTTTACCGAAGGAAAGTCTCCTGTCCCACATGTCTTTGTCTCATTGCTATAACCTCATGGACCCTGTAGGGTACACAGAGCTCATTTTACTGGTAGGAAAATGAACCCCGCAAGGCTAAGTGGAGTTGCTAAGTACCCACAAATCAGTCTACGAATGGAGAGAAGAAGGAATTTGCTAGTCAGGGCCACCTGTGACCAGTGTGAACACGAGACAGCATGTATGAGGAAGTGACTCCATGTTAGCACATTCCCAGAGTCTTCAGGCCCCCTGAGAAAGGTTGCCAGTAAAGGGGGGCAGAGGGCACCTGGGAGATGTGAGCAGGCAGGGCTTCAGCATTGGCCTTCGGGTCTCCAGGGCTTGGCACGCTCATGACAGATTCCACAGATCTGCCTGCTTCCCTTTTCCTGAGCTCAGCCTTCATTCCCTGACTCCATCCCTAAGAACTCGCACATGCCCCAGCAGGTCATCCTCATTGACCTTGAAATTGGGCCAGAGTGGTTGCGTGTGTTTCTCCTCCCACTCTGAGCCTCTCAGCATCTCCTGGCTTGGCCACACTGGTTGCGGTCATGATGCTGTCAACCATCACCACTGTCCGGATCCTGACAACTCAGTCTTTGGACCCTTTGCACATGAACAGCTTTGTTTTCCTGTATCATCTGGACTCTAAGCCTTTCTCATTCAGAGGGATTTTACAAGGACCTGTTGAAATTCACTTGATGAATAGCAATTGCTTTGATTTTGGACCAATACTGGGCTCCATACCTAAGTGCATTCAAAGTGTTCTCTTTGCAACTGAGACCCTGTGCCCAACTGCACTGCTTTCTTTCTGAGACTGGGACCCTTTTAAGCGTAGAGGTCTTTCTGCAAGTTACCCAGCCAGCGTCCTATATGAAATGGAACCTGTGGAAAGCATTGACAATGGTGATGCCTCTGTTTCCTCATCTCACTGAGCTGCATATGATGCCAAATGGCTTAAGGATGGTTTTGGACACCCTTGTGTTCAAGAGCTACATCAACTTTAGTTCTTTATTTAAATTAAACAGTTAATTTTGGCAGTGGTAGGTGATAATGAAGGGTAATGGAATGTGTAAGCAGCTAATGTCTAAGTTCCTGAAATTATGGGGGCACAGGTAGGAAGCTCCATGGGGCAAAGTGTGTTTACGAGGCTGGACTGCGTGGAGTTAATGAGACAGCCACATCCTCCCTTAGGACTCTTCCTTATGTGCAATGTTTGTCTTTCAAATACTCCATCGGCTGCACCCATGCACAATGTTCCCACTGAACAGACTTCCTTCTCGCAGTATTTTCCTTACTGGGCCCTTTGCAAGAACATTCTACAGGGATTTCCCTGAATTTGAAATCTGAGCTCATGACTTTAGAGACAGTGCTGGCTGACTTCATTCCAGGAGGACTGAGCTCTTCCATTTTCCAGCAGTCATGGCGCATTCTGTGGTCGTTTTCCAAGAGCCTGTGGTGGGTTGTCCTGTTTCTGCTGGTGGGAAACCAATTAAACACAATTTGCTATTTGCCTTTCACCCCTCAGTTCATCATGAGAGCATCAGTCGGCTGAGTGACTGCCGTCCCCCAGGAGCTGGGAGAGAGGGGGTCTTGAGGGAGTTCCTGGTGATACTGCATGCCTGTGGGTTGGAGATCATCTCCTATTTGTATCAGATGGAATATGCTGGACCAGAAAAAAGAACAACTGGGAACTGTGTTCTTCCAACTTTGGTTTCTGATCCCTCTAGTTAATGCCATCCATGAAAACAATTAACTTCTCTATATTTCAGGATCCAGGCAGGACCTTGTAGGAATCTTATTTAATTATGTGCTATATTAATGTTATATTGATTATGTTATTGCCTGTAAATCCAGTTGCTTAATAAAGCTGCAGTCATTTTGCAATAAAGTAGCATTTGCAGTCAATTAATGGGTGTCTGGGGGGTGGAGAGCTATGTGAGGGGCGTCGGTGCTAAGAGAACACGTCCTTGGGCTGAGCACCCGAGGAACCCACAGAGAAAGCCAGGGGCGTGTGTGTATGTATGGGAATGTTTGTGTGGGTAGGTATAGAGGTGCATTAAGTCAAAAGGCAAAGCATGTGCCCCGTGGCACTTATTTTTAGCTCATGGAGTTGGATATTTATGAACGGCCGACTGTATGGCCCAGCTCAAAAGGGGCACTGAGGCGGCGTCCATCCAGGGGACAGGACAGTGTTTGATTTTATAAATACCAGTAAGTGATAACTGCCAGTATGGAGAGCATGTGAAGGCTAGGGAACAAAGCACACTTTGATTGCTCATCATGCTAACATCCAAGTTGGAGGAACATATCCTCCCATTCAGAGGAAATGCCATCGCTCCTCTGACGATCACATCTGCCACTAATATCGTTCGGCATGTGGTCCGACTTTTATCTTTCTACCAAAATCTCATGTCCTGATTTTTACATCTGATGATAAATCCAGGTCACTACGAAATAAGTACAACTATTTCTGTCTCATCTTTCGTGATGTGTCCAAGATGTGTGTTCTCATAACAGAACAAGAATAAATATTAAAGTCTTATGAGTTTATTTTTAAGAATGCACCCTAGCAAATAGAAAATAATATATGCTCTAATTCAGATAGATAGTTGATGTTTCCCATAAATGGCAGTGATATGAAAATCATATAACTATACTCAAGTAATTTTATTTGGAGGCAGGCAGATAGTTCTACCATGCCAATTATTTTTTGACTTTTTAACATGCCTGTCTCTTTGACCATAAGGATGATGTTTAAAAATGTATAAGCTAGTGATGAAAAAATGTGGTTTATGACAATGAAGCACACATCAGTGACAAACCAAATAACTTTCACCCGGGAATACGGAAAGCACTCAAGCTCCGGGTCTCTAAGCCTCCCTAACACCAGCTCCCACTCTTGTCAGGGGCAAATAACTGTAAATCACAATATAAAACCCAATATTTCCTCCAAAGTTTCTGTGGGACCTTCTGAGAATGTGGGTTTTTGTGTTATCTTTTCTATGCCTCTGTCTCCCAGATGTCTCCTCATTCCGCAGGCTGGGAGCACATGGGCCCATCACTGCACACGACAGGTGCTCAGCGGCTCTGGGGGCTTCCAGGGGCGAAGGGCTTCTCAGTCTCAGGATTGTCCTTGCTGCTTCACTGTGAGGCTTCCAGGTTTCAGTGCACTCCAGAGTTGAGTGTCCCTATCAGAGAAGGAATGTTCCACGTTAAGCCAAATTCGTGTCTCCAAGGCTGTTGTTTCTTCAGCTTGGAGGACCAACTCCCCTTGTGACAGTTGGTGGGCACTGGGAGCTAAAGGAAGATGAGAGGAACAAGCCTGGAGTGGGCAGCCCATGACCCCCGAGGACAGCACAGTCTTTCCGTCACCCACAGCTGGCATCAGCCCAGAGTGGTTGCAGGGAGAGGGTGTTTAGATCTGATCCTCGGGATCCTCTCCGATAAGGAAGTTTAGCATGTGAGGAATAAGAGGCCTCCAGATTCCACAGGATCCTCAATTGTTTTGTCCCCTTACTGTTACTGCTGGAAAGAATCACTGGAAAGAGGTGGTCACTCCAGCTTTCCTTACAGCTGCGATGTGAATCGAACAGAAATACCACCACATTGAAATGAATGTATCCTGACATCCTGTTTCCTGGATAGGAACTGAAGAGGACCTTGAGTGAAGTGGGAAGTAGAAGCCAAAAAGAACTAGGGTGGGGGCAGGTTCCAGAACCCTCCCCCAGCTCTGCAGGGATCTGGCCTTTCAGAGAGCTGCCCAGCCTGTGTGGCAGCCATACTGTGATTCATGCAATGAAGTTTTGTGGTGTCCAACTGTCTCTGAGCAGCGGAAGGAAAGGAGATAACGAAGCTCATGTGTAATCATTTGTACCTGTCTAATCACTGCCACAAAGAGGACAGGAGCTTCCTACCCACTGTCAGTTTTCTGAAAGCCAGAGGAAGTGTCAGTGGATACAGGAACTTAAACCTTGGAGGCCATTTCTCCATGGCACGGACCCCCAGCTCAGTCCCGAAGAGACAGAGGGAAGCGGCCCTGCACCCAGCACTCCCTGCAGCCTCTGGTGATCTGCCAGTCATCTGTGAACCCAGGCACGCCAGGGGGGCCCCGCACTGCACCAAGTCCACCACAGCCTGCCTGCCAGAGGCCACGACGTCGGCCTTTTGAAGCACAGGACCTGCCTGCCAGAGGCCACGACGTCGGCCTTTTGAAGCACAGGACCTGAACAGCTGCTGACTGTGTTGGAAGGTGAAAGCTGCCTTTCCAAGTCTTCCTTCGTTCTCAAGGCTCTCTGGACTTAGATCCTTAGCTCACATTTTCTTTTCAATCAAAGTTTTGCCTAATTTACCACGGAGGACGTCACAAGAACTGATGTCCTTTGGAATCAGTTGAGAGAAAGCACTGGTTCAATGCTGTACGTCGAAGCAGGAACAATTGCTGCTTTGTCCTGGGGCGGTGCAGAGACACCAAGTGAACCCCTGACTTCAGGGGGTTCACAGCGAGGGCGGTGGGAAGGCCACGTGGCCCCATGAGGATGAAGTGGGACAAGAGCTTAAGCTGGGGTGGTGGCTTCCAGATGACACAGTAAGAGAAGGGAGGCCAGCTTGACAACAGTTTGTGATGGGTCTGAATTGTACAGCCTGTATCTTAGGGGACATTTCTGGAGGAACCTCAATAGTTTCCTAGCAAACAGTACTTTGGACTTGGAGTGGGCCTCTCTCATTGATATTGACCATGATTTTTTTTTGCATGCACTTTGGTGATAAATTGCTTTCCCCTCCACTCTCTCTGTTAGCCTAGTGGTTTTCTCCCTGCCACAAAGACATTTCTCAATGTCTGGAGACATTGATGGGTGCTGACAGTGAGTACTGCTGGCATTTAGTGGGTAGAATCCAGGGACACTGCTTTGCATCCTGTAATGCATGGTACACCTTCCCCTTTCTGCAGCAGAGAATTATCCAGCCCCAATGTCAGCAGAGCCAGAGCAGAGAAGCTGAGTAGCCCCTCATGTGCATGCTCCTTCCTTCATGACTGTGGATGGAGAAAGGCCAGGGCTCCAGCCCCGGGCCCAGCATGCACGCGAGAGCATCTTCTGCAGGTCACGGTGTCTCTGGGCCTCTGTCTTCCTATCTGCAGAGTGGACATAGAGGACCTCTTGCCTTTCTTCAAAAAGTGTCATGGGGAGGGGACGTGCAATCCCAGGGCTGAGCATCATTTTCCTCTAGGCACAGGAGGAGTGGGGATCAGATAAGTTGCAACTGTAGAGGCCATGCATTAGCAGAGGCCTGTGAGTGAACTTTGTTTTGCTGATGAGCAAATGCTGACATTGCCCCAGTGCCTGAGGCTGGAAGGCTGAAAGGCAGAGCCGAGGGCTCCGGCCGCTCCAATGGGCATCCATCCACCACTGTTATCTCCCTCTTTTGTTATTTCCCCAGCACTTCTTTTTTCTCATAAAGTGTCATATTCATATCTAGAGATCACTCATCCAAATTTTAATTTCAACCTTTGATATTATAATTTGATAATGAATTTAATCAAGGCACTCTCAGATGCAAGACCTGGCCCTGTTTTCCTCTACACACTCACTGTGTGACCTTAGTGACCATCACATCTGGGCCTCAGTTTACCCATCTGGGAGCCAGTGCTCTCTTCCTGGTTCAACAGAGTGTTGTTTGGACTTCTGAATGGGCTGACTGTCCTGTGCTTGTGTTTCTGGTGAAAGATACTGAGCTGGGAGAAAGACATCACTCCTGTTGCAGCTTACACAAGACATTCATCTCAAGTAAAGGAAGCTTAATATTTGAATGCTCCCAGATGGCCAGATGTTAGCAGTCAAAAAGAATAAGAACCTTACATTTGAATTTCATGAATTAGGTCTTCTGATCAATGGCCCACACTCAGTGTCTCCAGAGGGCACAGCCAAGGGGTCCTTGCAGCCCCTCTGTAGAGAGCACGTTGACCACCACATGCCTCTCAATGTGAATTAAATCCAGCTCTGGTTTGTAAAAGGGTGAACTGTCAGACATCTGAGGACAAGCCCTTTGAGTTTTTACATTGCTTGAAGAATATTCAGGAAGAAGAAAATCAAAGAGTTGGGAGTACAGACAGAATGAGTTGGGCAGCAAGGGTGACACCTCAATGCACAGCGGCCAATGCTGTTTTCTCCCCTAGTTCAGGAGGTAGCTGCACAGGAAGACTTCACCTACACCTGCCAGGGTCATCCCAGGGCCTAGGAAGAGGGTCTGGCACTCAGAGCTCAGAAGCCTGTCCGGCTCACGCTGACCAGCTCTTCGGGCCTGGTGATTGCCGTTCACTTCTGTTTAGTTATTGCCATGGTCAGCATGATATTTGCAGAATATTATCTATGTTTCTGAAAAGGCGGAGGCAGATAGAATTCCTTTCCCTCCTTAGAAAGCCAGCGGGAAAGGCCTTCTGTTCCCCAAACTCTTATGACATACAGGGATAAAATCTCATTTCACAGCTGGGCTGATGGGCCTAGGACCTACCCTGATTTTCTGAAATGCAAAGCACTACATTGCAATGACTGAAAGGTAAGAAAGATGTCTACAATCAACAGCCAATCAGAAAAGGAAGGAAGAAAGGACAAATTCAGTCCAAAACATTCAGAAAACAAGCAGGCCTAGCTTTCCAGGAGATGCTGTAGGAGGAAGCTTTCCCCTGGACCAGCTGTGGTGTGTCTGGGGTCAGGGGAACGGCAGCCCAGGCACCCATGTGTGCCTCAGGAAGCTCACTGGTACTCCCTTAATTTGCAATCAGGACCCAGAATATATGAGCTTGTTGGTTATGGGAACGTCTTCATCTGCACTTGGATTTCATGGCATCTACAGAGTTAGATGACCCCACCGGTGCACCCTCACGCGTGCAGTTCAGCGAAATGAGCCCACGGGAGCAGGATCTGTGAGCTCAGCCGGCACTTCTGAAATGGAAAGGTGCTATGTATTGTTTCTCACACAGCCAGCTGAAGCAAGCTCAGGCCCATGTCATGGAAAAGGTGTCATCTTCTTCATCTGTGTGTGCACAGCACCACGGACCATGGATTGAGCCACTAGTGATGAATCCTATGTTCTGCGTAGATATAACTCACTGCACCCACTGGGCTTTCTTCACAATGGACCAAACGGTGGGCTTCTAGGGAAATACTCTATTTTTCATGTTTTCATTTCAGTAAAAAACACTGACTTTGAGAGATTGCTTTAAAAACAAACTGACTAAATGATTATTTAATAGGACAGATTGGCAATCGTCACCAGCGAGGTAATAGGACTGAGCTGAAGTGCTCAACTTTCCAGAGGGAAAGGAGACCCCGAGAGAGATCCCTCCTGTGGCATCTGTGGTCATGGGAGTCCACAGAATTCGAGCTTCACCCCTCCAAACCTGGGGAAACCGATAGGGCCTGAAAGTCCAGCTGTGTTATCTCAAAGTGACTGACTTCTTTAGATCCATTGAGAGAAACAGGTCTCCCGAACGTCTGAACATCCCTGAAGGATTCCATCTTTGAGGCTGCCTCCAGACCTCAGCTTCCACTCTGGCTCTGCTTGTATGGCATTGCCCCAGGAAAACGGCACTAATTTGTATTTTTGACCCAAGAGAGTTATCCCAAGGAATTTCTTCTGTGTGTGTGTGTGTGTGTATATACATATATATGTAAATATATATATATTTTATATTTTATATAAAATACATAAATTTTATATTTTATATAAAATACATATAAAATATATATTCTTTTAAATATTATAAATATTTAAAATATAAATATTTTATATTTTATTTAAAATATAATATTTTATATAAATATTTTATATAAGATATTTATATAAAATATCTTATATAAAATATTAATATTTTAAAAGAAGGAGAAGTGAGGGAAGAATAAGAATTACAAGAAAGCATAAGGAGAGAAGAAAAGAGTATGAAAGAATTCTTGGGTTTCAGGGGAAGATCTGCCTTCATCACATTATTTATGAGAGGGAAACATGAAAACTAACCTAAAAGTCTGAGAGGAGATAATTCCTTAAATGGATTTTAATCCAAGCACTCAAAGGAAAAATATACAGGCATTAAAAAGCAAATTTCCCCAAAATTTAGCAATGTGAACATGTTTATGTTGCATTGCTAAGTGAAAAAATATGGAAACTGACTATATTTATGATTTGATTTTAATTTTGAAAACAATATATACTTTTTTATGTATTACCATATCTCTGTCCACATGAATACACTGAAACAAGCCTAAAGAGATGTTTACAAAAATATTGTTTTTTTCCTATGAAATGGTATGATAGTACTGATCGGTGTTTCTTCTTTATGCTTGAACGAAGTTTTGACATTATTAAATGAGAAAGAAAAGTTTTTAATAAAAGGTAATAGTTCAAATAGTTTTGGAATAATTTTTACTTCAAGTTATAAAATTAATTACATCAACTTTCTCAGATCTGAGTTTATCCCAGAATGTCCTTTAAAATCAGATGTAATTCTTGCGTGTGTGCACATTTCAGCCAATGAAGGTAGACGTAGAATGAACAGGCAGAGATCAAGTAGAGAAGCCCTTTCACACTATGTAGAGATGCATATTTGCAAACCATGCTAGATGGATAGCAATCCTCATGAGACTGTGGAAAGCAAAAAGAAAGAACTCCACATTCCAAGTGCCACTTAGCAATGAAAAGCCATCTCATATAAACACACTCAGCCCCTACAACATGTGTCCTGAGAGTCAACACCCTTGAACCCTCCAAATGCCTGTCTTGTGGGTGATGCACCATTTCACACACCTTAATGTTCACCTAGAGGAGAAACAGTAACAATGGCCAGGTTCTTACTGTTCCCAAACCCCCAACTGTAGTCATCAGGCTCATATCTCAGATAGTCTCCCTGATGGCATTCCTATTTGTAAAAGACAAACTTACAAAAATAAAAACTTTGGCTATTAACTGAATCTTTAAAATGATCTTTAGCAAAAGAATAAAAGGCTACTGGACAGTGAGAGAGCATTGTATTAATCCGTTTTCATGCTGCTGATACAGACATACCCGAGACTGGGCAATTTACAAAAGAAAGAGGTTTAATTGGACTCACAGTTCATGCAGCTGGAGAGGCCTCACAATCATGGTGGAAGGCAAGGAGGAGTAAGTCACATCGTATGTGCATGACAGCAGGCAAAGAGAGAGCTTGTGCAGAGACACTCCCATTTTTAACACCATGAGATCTCAAGATACTCATTCACTATCACAAGAACAGCAGGGGAAAGAGCCAACCACATGATTCAATCACCTCCCTCTGGGTTCCTCCCATGACACATGGGAATTGTGGGAGTTACAAGTCAAGATGAGATTTGGGCGAGGACACAGCCAAACCACATCAAGCGTTTTTCCCCTCCTGTCATAGAACAGGTGTCTGTTCACTTCATGCAGGAGCACCAGGATGCCTGTTAATGCCCAGGAAACCATCACAATGGCTTGGTGATAGGACCTGGGGCTCTGCCATAAACTCACAGGGTAGAAACCACAGCATTTCTAGTCACATTAGGAGGCCATACTTGAGGATAATTACAATTTCTGGTTTTCCAAATTTCATGTGCTAATTTATAGCTTTTACATCTCCCTCATATAACTCATTCTGGAACTCTATCTTTGCAAGATTCTTCTAATTATTAGCACTTGTGACTATTTTACACCTAACAATAACACCAACAAAATTAGCTGCACGGGACAATAGGAAGTGTATTGGTACACAGTGAGCTGTGGTTTCTGACTCTAGTAAGCCAGGCAGTCTGGGGTAAGCCGCTCTATCTGTCATGGAGTCAAGGATTGAGTCAAAATCATAGATATCATTGAGTAAGATGACTTCAAACTTGTTTTCCTTTGCCAGAAGTATAAAGCAGACTAACCTGTAGCACAGAAACAAAAATACATGCAGTGCACTTGTACATATATGTTCATATACATGCAGATTTACAGGCAAGGAAATGCTTCAGAAAAATATACTTGCTGGTACACGTGCAACACACTTTGTTATGTTTTATCTTTTTTTCTTTTTTTTTGTTTGAAACAGGGTCTCGCTGTCTCACTCAGGCTGGAGTGCAGTGGTGTGATCATGAGCTCACTGCAGTCTCAACCTCCCAGGCTCAACTTAACCTTCCACCTCAGCCTCCCAAGTAGCTGATACTACAGATGTGCACCGTCATGCCCAGCTAATATATATATATTTTTTGTGGAGATGGGTTTCATCATGTTCCCCAGGCTGGTCTCCAACTCCTGGGCTCAAGCGATCTACCTGCCTTGGCTTCCCAAAGTGCCAGGATTACAGGTGTGGGCCGCCATGCCTGACCTTCCATTCTAATGTTACAGCCGGTTGTGACCAACTGAATTTATGCCGTGGTCTGTATCCTGGCAAACACCTGTGCATATACTTTACAAGAAGGACTCTTACAATATGTATGACGAGGTGAGAACAAGTTCTGAGCAGTGACCCCAGCCATCAGTGTGTGTTGTGCTACAGTAAGGAGATGCCAGTCTGGAATCTCTGAAATGCTATCTGCATTCACCCTCCCATGGGGCCGCCGTCTAAGGCAGGAGTGTCCCAACCTGGTGAGCATCTCCACGCAGCTGCCAGAGTTCGGACGCACCATCTTTCTCCTCTGCCTTTTTGCAGGTGGGAGGAGACAGGTGTCCCCTCAAGGACACATAAGGTCACAGGAAGACTCATTAGTTCCAGGGATCATATGCCTGTGACCTCACCTTCAAGGAAGACAGCCCTTCCCTCCTGACCTCATTATTTCTTAGATGCGGGAGAACCTTTCCCACAAGCCTCACAGCAGTTCTTTCCTTGGGTCCGAGTCACCCAGACTGGATCCCATTCCATGTTGAATTTGTCATGGAAGCCAGGGATGGTAGCATCTTACGTTAGATTCTGGGATGGTGTGCGGGCTCTGCCTACAGGAAGCGGTGAGTGTCACTGGGGCAGGGCTGGGAGGGGACAGCCAGAGAGGATGAGGGAGGCATTGGCCACGGTGTCTG
This sequence comes from Chlorocebus sabaeus, assembly GCF_047675955.1. Classification (NCBI taxonomy): domain Eukaryota; kingdom Metazoa; phylum Chordata; class Mammalia; order Primates; family Cercopithecidae; genus Chlorocebus; species Chlorocebus sabaeus. Next base: position 90,683,715 of record NC_132907.1, on the reverse strand, counting down.
CTGACCGTTGCTTTCCATCCCTGAGATTCTATGAGACTGGGTAAACATCTCTGGAATGCTCAGCAAGCTTCAAACCTACTAGGAACCTACCTCACCTGGGAATCTAGCTGTCCTCCCTACAGACATGTACAGAGTAAGAAAGGACACACTTAGGACTCAGTTCCTCCTGAAGCCTTCAAAACCATGGCCGGCCAATGGTGGCACTAATGAGACTGAAGGATGGTCCACTGTGTTAGCGCCTCCCGGATTCCCTCTCTTATCAATAGAACCACTTCCCTCTTCCTCTCCCTCTCAAAGGCTGCAAGCTCCCCATGCCAGCTGACCACCAGAGCCAGACAAGAACCAGCCCATACTCCTGACCTGCTCTTGTTAGTATCACAGCAGAGGAAGGGTCTCTGTGCCAAGTCAGGACCCTGCCTTCCTGCTGTGGGTCCTATGCCCTTCTGTCCCCTAAGACTTGGCTTGGTTCTGTGCAGCCTTGCTTTTCTGCTTTCTCGGGTTTATTTATTTCTCTCTCTGGGATCATTTTTACCCATTCTAATATCTCTCCTCTAAAACAAACCAACACAGCAATGCCCTATGTCCCCTTTTAACGGACTCTGCATTAAAAATATCTCTGGAAAGTTATCTGGTCCGCCAGTGTCTCATCTCTCTGCCTCTCCTCAGCTCCCCCTCGGGTGCTGCGCTCCTGGCCTGTCCGTCAGACCCGCGGCCGCCATGCTCACCGAGACCTTCATTTCTGCAGATCTGATGGTGTGTGGCGCCTCTTCTCCCGACTCAGCTCTCCACGGTCTCTGGCACACTTGGCCTCCCTGGCCCCGTAGTGGGAAAGCATGATTGAGATGTGGCGTCTGGCTTGCCCACACCCTAGCTGTCCTTCCTGCTCACTGGCCATCTCCCTCCAGCTGCCTCTCCTGGCCCCTCCCGCCCTCTAATTCTGTAGGGTGCAAGGTTTACCTTCTCACCTCTCCTTACTCTCTCCCAGGTGACTCATCCCCTGGGTGACTCTGATCTGCATCCACATTCAGATGGCTCTAGAGCCAGACACTGGCCTTGCCAGCTGCCCTGTGCAGGGCTCCACACAGGGCATCAAAGTGCCCACTAGGCCAGAGATGTCCTGACCTCTACCACAAGCCTGTGCCACACCCCTTCTCCTCTTCAAATGAACAGGATCTCTGCTTCCAGGTGCTCAGACTGAAGACCTGGGGCTGTTCCTCATTCGTCTCTTCTCATTCCCTGGCCTGTCCATCAGCAAGTCCTGTGTGCGCCACCTCCAGGGTCTCTCTGGAATCCACCACTCCTGACCATTTCTGCAACCACTGCCCTGGCCCAACCCACCACCTTCTCGTACCTGGATAATTGGAAAAGCCACTGCACTTTTACTGGATGGGGAAGGCAGCCAGGGTGGGCTTTCAAAAGTGTAAATCACATCACTTTATTGCTGTGATTATGAGCTTCTGTTGACGGCTGCCTCTGGCCACAAAACAAAACAAAACACATAACACTTTTCACTGTGGCTTACAAAGAAGAGCGTGAAATATCCATTTCACAAATGGAAGAAAATCAGCCCTTTACTGAAATTACCTGCTCAAGCCATGCTACAATCATATGGGTAATAACTGATTATTATTCATTGAATGTTTGTGTCTCCCCCCAGATTCCTCTGCTGAAATAATATAAGCGATGGTTTAGGAGGTAGCATCTTTGGGAGGTGACACAGCCATAAGGGTAGAGCCAGGTGAGACTCCGGCCTGAGGTGTGGTCCATGAACCAGCAGGCGCCCTCAGCAGACGCTACTGGGGCCTGGACCTGAGACGCTATGGAGGCCGGCCCCAGCCTCCAAGACTGTGAGGAAATAAGTGCTTATTGTTGAAGCCACCCAGTTTATGGTAATTTTGTGATAGGAGCCTGAAGCAATGCTAATAGATTCTGAACGGTTCAGCTCCTGTTGTGGGATGTGGGATCTTGGGGGAGGCATTCTCAAACCAAGAGGTTCCCGGAGAGGTTGAGGCTGTGGTCTTCTGTGGGCAGAGCACCCAGTAATGCATGGAAGGTGTCTTCAGCCCTCAGGGGGCATCTCCTTGCATCCCTGTGCCCACCAGGATCCACACAGCTGGCTCCAGGGCCTTCGGTCTTAACCGCTTTACTGACCACACAAACTCCTTCTAGGTCGCGATCAGGAAAGGAAATAAGAGTCGGCAGCTTTGCGAAGCACACAAGGCTCTGATGCAGGCTCCACTCGCGGGGCCAGAGCAGGCTTCCAGCACTTTGGTGCTCCCATCAGCTTGCGTTCAGGCTGAGTAGGGCGTCTGCTTAATTGAGCCATAACACTTTCTTTCAAGAACTGCCCGGCTGGCATTCACGCCTTCTTGCATTATTAACAGAAACAAGTTCCCCCCAGGAATTGTAAGGACTTATGAGGGGAGTTGAAAGGTGTGATTGGGGAAAGCCCTGTAGCTGGAGGAAAACGAATCCTTCTGCAGAGGAGATGCATGTGAGTTTCCCGTGGACATGCCCAGGGCTGTTTCTGTCTGGCTTTCATGGTGAGTTATGTTATCTGGATCCTGGGAAGGAATGAAGATGGCACAGAGGTTAACAGGAGTGAAAGGAAAAAATTGATTTTTCAATCAAAAATGCCATTGTTGCATTGATAACAGACTGCTTTAAGATTAGAAAGCTTTATATATTTGCGTCTACTGCCGTCAACCAGAATTTGTTTAGTTTTGTTTTTTTCTAATGAAAAGCTCAGAATTAATAGCCAACTACACAAATGATATAAAATAGGGTCTTTGTAACGACAAATGGAAAATTGTTGAAGTTTATCATTATGGTCTTGGCATAAACAAAACATACATACCAAGAGCTATAGCAAAAACAAAGTTTTCAATGTGAAGTAGGCAGCAGCTGAATCAGTGCAAATCAGAGCTCACATTTCCCTGCTGGTGAGAGCACCTTGGTCCTCAGAGGGGCGATGGGAGCACCTTTCCCCAGGTCTGTAGGCCTTTTGCTCCTGGGAGGAGTTGGGTAGTCAGTCTCAGATTGAGCTGGTGGATAACAAGCAGCATTTCTGGAATTTCTGTGCTGGGGCTCAGGGTGGTGCTATGGGCAGAAGATTAGAGAATGTGTCTGGAAGTTGTGTCTCCATCCATGGCGATAAACTGATTTGTACCCATGGCGAGAACTTGATTTTTCTCCAGGGCGAGAACTTGATTTTTATCCATGGCGAGAACGTGATTTTTATTTGGGATATTTTGGGGATGATTATATCAATTAGAAATCCTAAAGATTCCTTCCTTCACTCCTAGAGATGGGCCTAAGTTTCCAAGTTTAACTCATGCATGTGGGCAGGCATTCTGAGAGAGAGAGAGAGAGAGAGAGCAAGAGAGAGAGAGAGAGAAAGAGAGAGAGAGGCCTGGAGTGGCATCTCCCCTCCCTCCTCAGACTCAATGCAGCAGCATTGTACCCAACACGGGGAGCTCAGGAGCCAGCAAGCCTTCTTCTGACTGAGGCTTGGTGGCCATCGCTATGCTCTGCTCCTCAGACACCCGTGTTGACCACCAGGTTGGGCTCACAGTCGCTTCTCATTCTCCCTTGTTCCAGCACCCATTTCTGTTTGGATAGTTTCTAAGATAGTATTACAAACATTTTCATCCAGAATACTTATATTTTCTCAACACAATAGGTGACTCTTAATTCTTTTTTCTCTGAAATGTACATTAGCATTGCCAAGCAGAGCATGGAGCCTTTCTTTCCCTCTTTTTTCCCCTTCCCCTTTCATTTCCTTTCTCCTTTCCTTTCCTTTCCTTTCCTCTCCTCTCTGTTTGTTATCCAGCAGCTCAATTGGAGACTGACCACCCAACTCTACACCGGAGCAAAAGGCCTGCAGACCTGGGGAAAGGTGCTCCCATCACCCCTCAGAGGATCCTCTCCTTTCCTCCCGCCTCCCTCCCTCCCTCCCTCCCTCCCTCCCTTCCTTCCTTCCTTCCTTCCTTCTTCCTTCCTTCCTTCCTTCCATCTTTCCTTCCTTCCTCTCTCCCTCCCTCCCTCTTTCTTTCCTCTATTTTTCTTTCTTTCTTTCTCTTTCTTTCTTTCTTTCTTTCTTTCTTTCTTTCTTTCTTTCTTTCTTTCTTTCTTTCTTTCTTTCTTTCTTTCTTTCTTCCTTCCTTCCTTCCTTCCTTCCTTCCTTCCTTCCTTCTTTCTTTCTTTCTTTTTTTCTTTCTTTCTTTTTTCTTTTTCCTTTCTTTCTCTCTCTCTCTTTTCCTTCCTTCCCTCCCTCCCTCCTTTCTTTCTCTTCTTTCTCTCTTTCTCTCTCTCTCTTTCTCTCTTTCTTCCTTCCTTTCTTTCTTCTTTCTTTTTCTTTCTTTTTTTTTTTGCAAGGTCTTGCTTTGTCACCCAGGCTAGAGAGCAGTGGCATGAACACAGCTCACTCCACCTCCTTGGCTCAAGTAATCCTCCCACCTCAACCTCCTAACTAGATGGAAATACAGACGAGCATCACCATGTACAGCTAATTTTTATGTGTGTGTGTGTGTTTTTTCTTATAGAGATGAGATTTTATCATGTTGGCCAGGCTGGTCTCAAACTCCCAAGCTCAAGGGCTCTACCCAACTCAGCATCCCAAAGTGCTGGGATTACAGGCATGAGCCACCATGCCCAGTATGGAGTTGTTTCTGATAAAGATTTTTTTTTGAAATGTTTTCATTCTGAATCTACACACAGAATGACAACCGCCAGTCTCACACTTTTTATCTTGCTCCCCTCTGCCCAGGGAGACTGAGTCCCACCCTGCTTGTGTGTTGTTTTATCCGTAAGATCTGAAACCTGCAGGTACCTGACACACACTTGCAGAATGAACGAATGTGTGAGTTACAGGAAGACTTTGTGTAATGAGCTCACTCATTCAGAGCTTTTTAGAGACAGAAAGGTGTAGGGTTTTCTGAAAAACTCTGTGAGTTACATCAAGTTGAAGTAATAAAAACACATAATCAGTCACAGTGAAGAATAAGGCCATAAACATGGCTTCTACCTAAACACAAGGCATTAAGAATAAGATTGATATTCAAAGCATGTACTTTCTCTAGTTGGTTTCCTTATTTCCCACCTATTTCTAGGAATGCTCTGAGGAGTTTGCAGTAGAGGCACACACACTGAAAGGTGGATAAATTCTGTGTGTACAGTTGGGAACATGGGAAGGAGAAGCAAATGTACCAACAGCCAGGTTTAATATACACACAATGCCTGGAAATGAGATTGGGAACACAAATGAAAATAGATGACCCAGGAAACACCCACTTAGCAAACACCTGTTTCAACTCTGTTACCTGCCAGGTGCTGGGCCCAGTGACAGGAACGGAAGGACACAATTCCCCAGGCCCAAGTCTGGATCACCCTTGACTCTCCACGTCCCCTTGCACTCCGTGTTGGATTGGTTTGCCGATCTCCTTGGTGGTCCCTTATTTTATTTTATTTTATTTTACTTTATTTTATTTTGTTTTTAAGAGGGAGTCTCACTCTGTTGCCAGACTGAGGTGCAGCGGTGCGATCTCACTGCAACTTCCGCCTCCTGGGTTCAAGCGATTCTCCTACCTCAGTCTCCCAAGTAGCTGGAACTACAGGTACGCACCACCACACCCAGCTATTTATTTTTATTTTTATTTTTGTATTTTTAGTAGAGACAGAGTTTCACCATGCTGACCAGGATCTCCTGACCTGGTGATCCATCTGTCTTGGCCACCCAAAGTGCGGGGATTATAGACGTGACCCACCACGCCCTGCTGGTGGTCCCTATAAAATGAACTCAGGGTCCCCACGTTGCTCCCCACCTCCCCTGCGGCTGTGCAGGAAGGTCAGAGCCGGTGTCCTGGGCCTTCTGCCTAGCGTCCCCCATGCTATCCTCAGTGCAGCAGCCCACACAGACACGTTCCGGTGTCAATCAGATCCTTTCACTGCTGAGTGGTTCCTGTTTTGCCTGGGTAGAGGCCTGGCCTCCCACTGGCCTTCCAGGCCCTGAGCACCGAGTCCTGCGGCTCTCTCTGGCCACAGGGACTTTCGCTCCTGCTCTGAGAGCCCACCAGGTGCCCTATGCCAAGGACACTGCCCTCCAGGTGTCCCGCCAACTGAGCCTCTTTGCACCAAGGGTGACTTCCCTGACTCCACCCTCCCAACACCTGCACCCCATGTCCCCCTTACCTGGCTGTTTATCCATCAGTCCCATCACTTGCCAGGTATCTCTGTGTTTCTATTTTGATATCATGCTTCTCCCACTAGATCGCAAGTGTCCTAGAGGTATGGAGCCTGTCGGATTGTTCCCTGTGGCATTTTCAGGCCCAGGTCCCGTGGGACCTAGAGCCATTCTCCACACTGTCTGTGGTGTGATTGATGCTATTTGCTGAAGGCCCACAGTCTCCCCTCTAAGGACTGTCCCTCAGTTATTGGAAAAAAAAAAAAAAAAAAGCAGGTCATTCCTTGAACAGTGTGAGGTTCCTTTGCACTGCGTTCTGTGGGAGGTTTCTCCTGTGTCACATTCGCCGTTTGCTGAAGCTTTCTGGGCACTGCCCATGGTGAGTGCTAAGGGAAAGGCGGAGCAGTTTTCAGATGACTCACAAAGGCTGAGCCTCTTGAGGAGAGCAAGGCACACCTCTCCGACTGCCTCTGCTGAGGGGCTGGGCCAGCCCACAGTCAGAAGCCAGTCACTCCTGCGGCCCTGCAGGGTGCTTCTCAAACGTGCTACATCCCGAGTGCTAGGGGCTGCACTGGGCCTCCACCCTGCCACATTCATCTGCTGAAGCCCGAAGCCCCATGACCTCAGAATGTGACTGTATTTGAAGACGGGGTCTTTACAAAGGTACATGAGTTAAAGTGTGGTCACTAGGGTGGCCCTAACTCCAAGTAACTGATGTGCTTATAAGAAGAGGAGATTAGGTCACAGCCACACAGAGAGATGAGAGTGGGAAGACACGGGGTGGAGGTTCCATCTGCACAGCACGGATCGAAGCCCCAGTGGGAACCAACCCTGCTGACACCTTGATCTTGGACTTCCAGCCTCAGAGCTGTGAGACAGTGAATTTCTGGTGTTTAAACCCCAGTGTGTGGCACTCATTATGGCCTTCCCAGCAGACTAAGATACTAGGCCTTGCCTCGAGCTCTTACTAAACACAGATTTAGAAGCCAGGGTCCGTCCTCATAATTGGGTGGGCTTGAGTACTGATGAGGCAATTGGATTCTTCAGAGGGAGTATGGACACTTTGGAGCCCATGGCATGATTTAGGCACAAGTCAAGAATTTTCCCCAAAGAGAAATCTGACTTCACTTAAACGCATTGATTGGTACCCGAGGAGACTGTAGAATTCTACCTCAAAATCAGGGAGAAGGTGCTGGTGTGTTCCCTTACATTCTGGGACCGGGACTGCTCATCCCCTTAGCTGTGGGGGCTTCAGCAGCACACCCACTGACTCTGACTATGAGCACGTGGCTTTGGGGACACGTCTGGCATTTCCTGGTGGAGACACACAGACACTGGAGAATCACTGCCACTGTCCGCAATGGAGTGAATGTGTGTGTCCCCCTGGACTGTGTATGTTGAAATCCTAATCCTAGAGATGATGATATGAGGAGGTGGGGTCTTTGGGAGGTGATTGTCATAGAAGACAGAGCTCCTGTGAGGGGAGAGCCTCTCCCCTCCCTCCGACCTGTGAGTACACAGTAAGAAGGTGCCATCTGTGAACCAGAAAGCTCCCTCGGCAGGCACAGAGGCTGCCTCTGCCTTGACTTGGAATTTCCAGCCTCCAGAGCTGTGAGAAATAGATCTCTGTGGTTCATGAGCCTCCAGGCTGATGGCCCTTTGTTATGGCACCTGACAAGACCAAGATAGTGTGTAAGTCGTGTAATATTTGTTTAATTAGAAGAATTGAAGAAGACAGAATGTCAACTGTGGTCTTGGATGACAGTGGCTTGTTAGTGTAGGGTGATGGTAAAAGTGTACCCCTGGGGTTGGGGGTTGCTGAACAGTGAGGGAGACTGTGTACATGGAGGGGCAGAAGGTGGATAGGAAGTCTATGCACATTCCTCTCAATTTTTCTGAACTTAAAACTGCTCCAAAGATGAAGTATATGAAAATATAAACAACAGCAATCATTTTAAAAGAATGATTTCCCTCACTTTGAGCCCTGGCCGAAAATTGTGGTTCTTCCTGGACCCTTTTCTCTGTCATATCTGGGCTGCCTCCTCTCAGTTTTACTCTCAGCTATTGAACTTCAGATCTTTCCATCACATGTCAAAATAAATACAGCCTCTCAGTTCTCAAATGCCTTTATCATCCCTCATTGCCCACAGACTTCACAGGAGCCCATACCTTTAGTCTCCACAAGAAAAAAGAAGGCTGTGATCTCCATATTGCCACACTTTTATTTACCTTATCTGTAATATAATTAATAGATGACTGCAAGGAGATCAAGGTGCTTTCAAAGGGAACGAGACAGCTTCATATGAAACGTGCTCTTTTGAATCAGTCCAGGGCTCTATCAAAGTCTGTGTGATAATTTCATGTAAATCCTGGTGTTCCGAATCGGTATCTTTTAACCTGTACGTACCATTTTTAACACACTGCATTTCAAAGACATCGAAGGCTGGTCTAATTTGTATTACAGAATTACATTATTTTCGGCAAGCAGCACATCTTACTGATTTATTAAAATTAATATGGAAGCTCATTAGAAAGACACTCAGAGGTCTCAGACAGTCTTTCAAAAGGCTACGATGGTGAAAACCCACACAGTCAATGCAAAACCTGGTTTCATGCAGCTCGGTGACACCTTGGACATATGTATTTTGGAGTTGCCTTTTGGCAGTCTCTGGAGGGGCTGCACCATTCACAGTGGCCACCAAAGGACATTCACACTCTTGTCACCGCTTGAGCCTCCAATCTATTTGTTTACAAATTCTTCCTTTGTTTAGTTTGGCCAAATAAAGTAGTTTTTACAAACTTGGATTTCATAAATGTTACCGTTCCTCCACTGGCCCATCTCACAGGCTTTACCAGTCATTGATTCCCTAGTGATATTGTATTTGCTGCCATAAAATGTGAGCCAGGTGGAGCCTTTATCCTCAGGCTAATTTAAGAGTGGACGTTGGGGTGTGGTTAGAGAGAGAATGAACACAGTCTTGCACTAGAGATGCCCAGCACACCTCTGTGGTGTGATTCATTGGCAGGTGGGAGTTGGGAGGTGCCAGCCCAGGAACTGCTATGGGACAGGCACCAGGACGGAAGCTGCATTTCTGAGCTCATCCCCAGAGAGGTCAGCATGAGATCCCCTTCCCGCAGGAAGCTCCTTGGTCCTTGGTGGTTCTCCTGGCCTGGCCCTCCCTAGTGCATAGCTTAGTGCATTGGCTGCACACCTCCTTCTCCCTGACACCTGTCTGTCCTCTGAGGCATGGTCACCTTCTTCTTATTAGATGGGTGGGAGGGATGAGGGTGTCAGTCAGAAACTTTTTAACTCTTTGCTGATGCATGAGCTTCCTGTGGCTGCTGGAACTAACCACCTGCTGGGCGGACAAAAACAACAGATGTGCATCCCCTCACACTTCTGCAGGCTGGAAGTCCAGAGCCAAGGTGTCCACTGGGCCGGGTCTCCTTCCAGAGGCTCCAGAAAGGGCCTTTTCTTGCCTCTTCCAGCCTCTGGTAGCCCCCGTGATCCTGGGCTTGCGGCCAGTTCGATCCCTGCCTCCCTCTTCACCGGCCTTCTCTGCTGCGTGTCTGAGATTCAAATCCTGCTTCAGCTCCGTCTTGACAAATGATTCAGTGTATAAAACAGTCCTGTTACCTAGAGAGACAATGCTAGACAGTAGGCTTCTAGAATATATGCATTTTACTTAACCGAAATGTCATGCCCGTTGATTTGACTTGATTAGCAACTCCTCATTTCCCCTCCCTTCTCTGGCAATCATCGTTCCATTCTCGGCCTCTGTGTATTTGACTATTTGACATCCCTCGCAGGAGTGGGATCATTCAGTATGTGTCCTTCTGTGACTGGTTTATTTCACTCAGTGTAATGTCCTCCAGGTTCATCCATGTTTTCACATATGGCAGGATTTCCATTGTTTTTATGGCTATGGCTACGTAATATTCTACTCTTTGTCTATACCACCTTTTCTTTATCCATTCATCCTTTGATGAATAATTAGGAGGCGTCCACATCTTGGCTATTGTGAGTAGTACTGCAACGAACATGGCAACTCTCCACTCAAAAGATAGAGAGTGGCTGAATAAATTAAAGAAAAAACCCAAGATCCAACCATAAGTTGTGTATAAGAGATTCACTTTAGATTTAAGGACACTTATAGCCTGAAAATGAAGGAATAAAAAAAGATAAGACAATGAAGAATAAAGAGATGAGCATGGCTACACTAACATCAGACTAGACAAACTAAAAATAGAACTAGCGTGTGATCTAGCAAGTCCACTTCTGGGTCTTCCTCCAAAGCTCTCTCTGGTTAATTCTTCTGAAAAATATTTTTTAAATTATTATTTTTTTGAGACTGAATCTTGCTCTGTCACCCAGGCTGGAGTGCAGTGGTGCAATCTCAGCTCACTGCAACCTCTGCCTCCTGGGTTCAAGCAACACTCATGCCTCAGCCTCCTGAACAGCTGGAACTCCAGGTATAAACCACCACGCCAGGCTAATTTTTGTATTTTTAGTAGAGGTGGGGTTTCATTATGTTGGTCAGGCTGGTCTCAAATTCCTGACCTCAAGTGATCCAGTTGCCTCGGCCTCCTGACATGCTGGGATTACAGGTGTGGGCCACTACATCTGGCCTCTCTCTGGTTCATTCTTATAAGGACCCTCGTCATTGCTTTTAGGGATCAATTTAAATCCAGAATGATCTCATTTGAAGAACTTTAACTTAATGACACCTGCCAAACCCCCTTTTCCAAATCAGGTCACCGTCACAGATTTCAGGGGTTAAAATGTGAACGTATCATTTGGAGGGCACTGCTCAACACCCAACTGAGTCCCAGGAGCAATTCTGCACCTCCCTTTCAGATCCCTTTAGAAAGTGGGGCTGGCTTTTCCCTGTTCTCCTAATCTCCGGGATTCTAGTACGGGGTTCTCAGGCAAGAGGAAAGTCCCATTAGCATGCTGGTGCATGGGGTTCCCCCCGTCCTCACCTAACTCCATACTGCTGTAACGCAGAGAACATCCTCACTGTTGCATGTGGACAGGGAGGTACAGGGTCCACTCCTCTCACAAGACAGGGGGACAAGCAAAGGAGAGTTGAGGGTTCAGTCAAGAGCCCATCTGTTAAATAATCTTGCTCATAAAGTCTCGGGATTTTAACTGTTGTCCACGGCTGTCCTTGGGTTTGGAGCGGACTTTTCCTGAAGTTTTTTTTTTTTTTTTTCTTCTGATGGAGTCTTGCTCTGTCACCAGGTTGGAGTGCAGTGGCACGATCTTGGCTCACTGCAACCTCTGCCTCCCGGGTTCAAGCGCTTCTCCTGCCTCAGTCTCCCGAGTAGCTGGGACTACAGGCACGTACCACCACACCCAGCTAATTTTTGTATTTTTAGTAGAGACGGGGTTTCACCATGTTGGCCAGGATGGTTTAGATCTCTTGACCTTGTGATCCACCCACCTTGGCCTCCCAAAGCACTGGGATTAGAGGCGTGAGCCCCCATGCCCGGCCTTCCTGAAGCTTTTATTTCTGCTCTTTCCACATCCTCCTTTGCTCTGATTCAGCTGCCTGACTGATCCTAACACCTATGTCCTTCTGCCGCGGCATATCTTACAAGGATGCACTCTCTGGATTCACACTAAGGTGTGAGGTGAGAAGTGTGTGCCTTCCATACACAAAGGTATGAGGCTCCAGTTGTGGGTTTCTTGGTCACTTGTCCATTCCATTTTTCTGCAGACGTCTTCTTCTCCCCCAGTCCCTTCCCCACCCGCTCTCAGCCACTGCTGTCTTGGATGCTGAAAGATGGCAGTTTTCAGAGTTAGATCTGAAGAAGAATCATCTTGAATGCTTGTTAAAATGCAGATGTCCCCCTCACCACCAGTACTGGGTACTATACTCAGTACACCCAAGAATCTGATCTGCACGTCTGTGATGCGGCCCAGGAATCTGCATTTTCAAGATTTCCCCAGATGATTCTTTCTCAAGATTCTCAGTGGCAGCTGGAGCAGCAGGCAGAGGTCGCCTTTACCATCTGGCTGGGGGCAGAAGCTTCCAGGCTAGAGGTGAGTGGCCACTCCCAGAGTGAGGCAGGGAGGACGGAGCAGGACCTGGTCTTTCTCTTCCACTGTGCCATGATTCTGTCAGCAGAGGTCCCAGGGCCCGCCTGTGCCAGGCCTGGTGAAAAGCACCGAGACTTGGCTGAGCTAGTTCTCCCTGCTCTTAGGAAAAGGGCACCAGGTCCTAAACTCTTTCTTGTTTTCAGGGACCAGTGAAAGGAAGGAGCAGGAGAAGCGAAAGAAGTGTTCAGAGTAGCCTGGAGCGTGCATACACTACATCCAGAACACTCTCCGTGCCCTCCCTCCTCTGAGCTCTGGGGGCCTGCAAGTCAGAAACAAACCCTCTCCCTCCTTGGATCCTGTAGCCAACGACTGTCTCCAGTGCTTACAGAACCTAAAGAAACAAAGAAGAAGAAAAAAAAAAAAGAAAAAGGAAAGAAAAGATGAAAACTGAAAGAGCACTTGGCCCTGTCCGCCCAGGGCAGTGGGGAGGGAGCTGTGGGAAATGAGGGGTTTTTCTTGGTCAGGAGGGAGAAGCCTTTTCATCAGGGTTCCCTTCCTTCCTGGGTCCTGTGCTTTCCTTCCAGATCGAGGTTTCTTGGTGTAGTTAAAGTTTGGAAACCTCTTCTTGGTTGAGTGGCCCATGGCATAGGCAAGTCTTTCATGAGAGAGAGATTAAACCTATGATGAAGGGATTTGACCAAATTGCTCTTCAAAGTGTTGATTTTAAGTGGCAACATCTTGCAAAAGTCCCCGTGCTGACTGTGGTCGGGGTGCAGTCCCTCCCTCCTCCTGTTATAGGGCTGAAATGAGGAGGCAGATAGTTCACCCTGGAGAATCAGCTTGACATCAAGGCCTTCCCCCTTCATCTCCCCATCCCAAGCAGCTTCCCTCCATGCCTTTACAGCCTGGGGTCTTCCAGGAGGCAGCCTCCCTGGACACTCACCCCTGGTCATAGTCACCAGGCTGAAGGGCAGGGGACATTCCTCAGAGGACCAGGTGCAAGGGTGCTCTGGCTTCATCCAGCTCTGTGAAAGGTAAGGCAGGCAGGATGGTGGAAAAGATGCTGAAAGTTACAAATTGCTAAACAAATGTCCACTGTCATTATATGGACTGTGGGTTCTTGAGGATGAATCCAGAGTCATCCCTACTGACCCCATTTCTACGAACCGGCCAAACTCCCACCTGCCCCTTCCAGATGCTGAAGCCCGTGTCTGCGTTACTCTCATTACCCCTCCTCTCTCCAGTGGCAGTAGGTAATGAAAACGGAAAGATGATGAGTAATCACTTGAGTTAAAAAATGAGTGGGAAATATGTAGTTTTCCTAGAACATTCAAAAATCTCGCCCTGCCTCTGGAGTCTGCATTTTGGAGACAATGTCAGACCTCGGGTGCTGGCTGTGCTTCCCGGAGCAGAAGGAGAGCAATGGCATGAAAGAGGAGGAAGCAGCAGTGTGCAGGGCAACCTGCGAATGTCAAATTGCAGAAGCCAGCTCTTGACGGAAAGGGGCTTGTTAATACTTAATTTGCTTTGCACTAAAACATAGGCATCCTTATAAATGTTAACTGGGCACTGGAAGTACAATGCGATAACCTGTTACAGAAACAGACTTGTGGAAAGAAATCATTTTCTCTGCTACTTGCCAAACACATTTAACTGGGCCACAGAGCCCTCTAAAAGCACGTACGAGTCAGAGAATGATTCTGCCATCGGGATGTTTTCAGAAAACCGACGGTTTTTCTGAATTTTTAAGAAGACAAACAGAAGCCCTGGCCAGGGAGAGAGTGTCTTCTGGCTTGGTTTCTTAGATGATGGTTGGACTTGCAGTTTTCCGGCAATTTCACTCTGTGCACAGCTCGTTGACTTCAGGAAACCATATACAGATAGGGCTGGTGCAGAGGGCTGGGGGCATTAATTGAGGACGGAAATCCAGGAAAAGGTGGCTCCTCGGTAGCAGGGGATAACATGCACCCTTTCCATGCCCCAGGAGTGTGAGTTTTCTTCCAGTCTGGAGGCCCGGACAGGACCTCTGATGTGTGCACAAGAGCCGTCGGTACTCAGAGGATGCCAGCCTCACCGAGTTACAACTTCGAACAACCATGTTTTGCTGCTGAAATAGGAAGGTTTCCCTCTGACAGGCTGCATGACTGCTGTCCCAGCAAGTCCCTAGGAAACCACCAGTTTGCAGTACCCTGGACATGGAACCATATTTGAAGTTCTTTGCTTAGATTTATTTCATCCAGTGACCTCCACATCCCAGGCATGTGCCAAGCTCCTCCCTGGGGCTCAGCCAAGAAAGGAAGATTGCCTGTTCTCCTGCTACAGGTCTGCTTCAACTGAGCAGTCAACCCAGACTTAGGTCCAAGTGCGCTGGATTCTTTGGGCTCTATTTTTCTTCCAAAAGTCAAGGGAAAAAGTCGAATTTCTTCTGGGTCAAACATGTATACACACTCACTTCCTTTGCACCCTTCTGACTTCATATTCACAGTGGCTCTCTTGTGCTCCAAGCACATCCGACAGAAACTGCCCTCCTGTGTAATCCTCACCAATACCTGCTTCCTGAGTCAAACCCAGTGTCCCTCAGGCTGAGTTGCCATGAAACCCACCGTGATGGTTTCCAGACTGTGGAGAAAGGCAGCTTCCTCTCTCATTGCTCGTGACCCGAATTGGTTTACTTTGTTGGTCTTCTCTGCAGAGGTTGTGAGACTGTCCTCAGGATATTTGCTGGAGCTCTTTCCATCCCCAGCAAAGGGAAAGGGGAAGAAGAAGGGATGAGGAGAGGAAAGGGGAGAAGGTAGAGAGGCGGGGAGGCAGGCTTGTGAGACAGGCTGTCATAGTGGTGGACGGTGGGCTCGGTGGCTCTCAAGGCAGCCCTCCCAGACTCTTGGGGGCGCACTGGGGAATCTCCCGTCTGTTGGCAGTGGGAGCTCAAGTGGATTTATTAGATTGGAGCTAATGGGCCACCTTCTGCCTCTGAGGCCAGAGTTGGTTTTGGAGTCTGTCCTCAGAAAGTCTTTGTGGTTCTACCAGAAATAAAGTTGCACGTATTCCAGTCACCCGATCTTCCAAAACGTCAACAAAAATGAGCAACAGGAAAAGACTTCCTGACTTCCTACTCAATAAATGGTGCTGGGATACCTGGCTAGACATATGCAGAAGAATAAAACAGAACTTCTCCCTTTCATCATATACAAAAATAAATTCAAGATGCATTAAAGATTTAAATATGAGACCTCAAACTATAAGAATCCTAAAAGAAAATCTAGGAAGTTCCATTCTGGGCATCAGCCATGGGAAATAATTTATAACGAAGTTCTCAAAAGCAATCGCAACAGAAACAAAAATTGACACGTGGTACCTAATTAAATTAAAGAGCTTCTGCACAGCAGAAGAAACTATCAACAGAGTGAACAGACAACCTACAGGA
This sequence comes from Chlorocebus sabaeus, assembly GCF_047675955.1. Taxonomy (NCBI): domain Eukaryota; kingdom Metazoa; phylum Chordata; class Mammalia; order Primates; family Cercopithecidae; genus Chlorocebus; species Chlorocebus sabaeus. Next base: position 90,668,064 of record NC_132907.1, on the reverse strand, counting down.
TGAGAGAAGCTATTTGCAAACAATGCATTCCGCAAAGGTCTAAAGTCCAGAATCTACAAGAAACTTAAACAACTCACAAACAAAAAACAAATAATTCCATTAACAACTTGGCAAAAGACACGAACAGACACTTCTCCAAAGAAAACATAGAAGCAGCCAACAAACATGAAAATACGCTCAACATCTTCAGAGAGACGCAAATTTAAACCACAATGAAATACCACCTCTAACCAGTCAGAATGACTATTATGAAAGAGTCAAAAAATAACAGATGCTGGCTGCGTATGGTGGTTTATGCCTGTAATCCCAAAACTTTGGGAGACTGAGGCAGGAGAATCACTTGAGCTCAAGAGTTCAGGACCATCTTAGACAACATAACAAGACCTCATCTCTACAAAAAATATTTTAAAATTAGGCGGGCATGGCGGCACATGCCTGTAGTCTCAGCTACTTGGGAAGGTGAAGTGGGAGGATCACTTGAGCCTAAGAAGTTGAGGTTACGGTGAGCCATGACCATGCCACTGTACTCTAGCCTGGGTGACAGACCAAGACCCTGTCTCAAAAAAACAAAATAAAAAATAACAGAAGCTGGTGAGGCTTCAGAAAATAGGTTATGCTTATACATTGTTGGTGGGGATGTAAATTAGTTCAACCACTGTGGAAAGCAGTTTGGACATTTCTCAAAGAATTAAAAGCAAAACTACCATTAGGTTCTGCAATCCCATATCGGGGTATTTTGTATTTACCCAGAGGAAAATAAATCATTCTACCAAACAGACACATGTGTGTGTATGTTTATCACAGCACTAATCACAATAGCAAAGACACGAAATCAACTTAAATGCCCATCAACACTGGACTGGATAAAGAATATATAGCATATACACACAATGGAATAATACTCAGCCAAAAAACAGAATGAAATCATGTCCTTTACAGCAACATAGATGAAGTTGGAGGTCATCATACTAAGCAAATTAACACAGGAACAGAAAACCAAGTACTGCATGTTCTCACTTATAAGTGGGAGTTAAACATGGGATATACATGGACATAACGATGGCAACAATAGATACTGGGGTCTACAAAGAAGGGAGGGAGGGAGGGGGGGCAAGGTATGAAAAATGATCTATTGAGTACTGTATTCAGTACTTGGGTGACAGTTTCAATTGTACCCCAAATCTCAGCATCTCTGGTAACAAACCTGCACATGTACCCACTGAAAATAAAATAAAAATTGAAATCAAAAAGAGAAAGTTTTAGTCATTCTAGAGGGCACCTTGAAAAGACTCCCATCATGTCAACTGAGAATTTGGAACATTCTCTGTCTTCCCCACCAAGAACCTTGGATTTATTTATTTATTTATTTATTTTGAGATGGAATCTCACTCCGTTACCCAGGATGGAGTGCAATGGCATGGTCTCGGCTCACTGCAGCCTCCACCTCCCAGGTTCAAGTGATTCTCCAGCCTCACCCTCCCGAGTAGCTGGGACTACAGGCGTGTGCCACCAGGTCCGGCTAATTTTTGTATTTTTAGTAGAGACGGAATTTCACTATGTTGGCCAGGCTGGTCTCAAACTCCTGACCTCATTACCACCCTCCTTGGCCTCCCAAAGTGTTGGGATTACAAGCGTGAGCCACCGTGCCTGGCCTGAGTCTTGGATTTCTACAGACTGTTGTGCATGGAGCCTAGATTGTTCCAGATTTTCCAGACCAGTTCTGGTCCACAGCACCTCTCTCTCAACAACCCCCACAGCCATGTTTTGTCCACAGAAATGGGCCTGGCAGGACCAATAATTTTGAGCTTTGTTTTTGCCATTTCCCCCAAAGATAAGGCCCATGTCTGCGCTGCCTCTATTCCTGGAGGCATTCCTGAACAGCAGCTTGGCTTGACACGTGTTTTCAGTTGTTTGGAAGGTCATCAATTCACTCACCCACTGGGACAATCAATCCATCACCCATCAATCAAATAACTCAACAGATGCTTATTAAATGTTCGGTTGTGTCATGCCCACATATGGTGTCTGTCCTCAGGAAGCTCCGGGAACCTGGGAAGGAACCTTAGTGCTTCTCAGCAGGTCTCGTGGAAGCCCTGGCAGTTTTCAGAGATGTGCAACTGGTGGGGGGTTGCAGGGCCCCTGCTGGGGTCTCTTCACGGTTGCTCCAGGAATGAGAGGCTCTGATGAGCTTCATGACTTGGTTATGTGTGCATTAGTAACATAAAAACATAATCCTCAAAGACAATCTTTCCTTTTTCTAGATTAATGGCCAAACATAGATAAGAATGGTCATTTTCTAGTGTTTTCCGGATTACTTTGTTATGTCAGGATCTAACGTTTTGAAATCTTTCCTTTGTCTTAGCTGTGGTGTTATGTACTTCAAAACTCTGCTTATACTTTTGTTTTCATATGTAGGAAGAAGAATACTGAGTAGGGCACCAGGAAGCCCAGCTCCCCATCTCAGCTTGGCTGTGGAAGTGGGGGTGGTGCTGGTTGGATCACTCTGTGCTCTATTTTTCACTGGTGAAGGATGGAGTCACTGGGGTGACTCCTGGGGTCCTTCCCATCAGTGGCAGTTGTGGTCTTGTTTGTTCGGCGTGCTGATCAAGGAATGGGAAGAATGGGAGTCAGGGTGGCTCGAATGCAAATGGCTGCTGTTTCTACCAGGAGGGGTGGAAGATTTCCATAGCCTTCATTCATAAGTGGGAGTACATCCAATGGAGAAAATACAATTAACACATATTCTGTATCATCATAAAAGATCCTTTGTGAAAGATACAAATATAAGTAGGATTAGTTGTTTTCATGAGGCCTTGGAAGGAAGCTCTCATAGTCTGAATTTAGCTGTGTGCAAGGAACAAACTATGGAAGTGGCTCAGGCATCCACCTGCAGGGGTGAGGGAGGAAAACCCTGGTTGGTCAAGCTCTTGCATGTCCTGGGGAAATAGGTGAAATGCCCACAGGACTAATTGCTCCTTGGTCCACCCTTCTGAATACACAAAACCCTCAAAACAGAGAGGGGCTTACCCCTTCCTACATGAAGACCAGCATCCTGGCACCTGATGGGATCATGCTCAGCCTGCCTTTATTGCCAAAGCTTCCAGATCCATGCGGCAACATCACTTCCTGTCTCTTGCACTGGGTGAGGTGCAGACGTCAGGTCCTCCAGGGGCATTTTCTGCCTTTCAGGAGCTGAGGCTGCCCTGGTGGCAACCCTGATTTCACCCTCTGGTGAAATCCCTGAGGCATCTAAGGCCCTGAGGCATCTAAGGCTGACTATTACAGCTCACTGTGAGGGCTTTGCAGAATCTTCCTTGGCTGGTTTCTGTGTCCTTCCCTGATGTCTGGAGTTCTGCAGAAGGTGCTAGACCATTGTTAAACTCATATTCAGGGTGAGTGGGGAACTCGTCACCCAGTTTTTTAGGGCTCCTTTTCTCTTTCTTCCTCTCTTAGCTGTCTTCTCAGGGATAGGCTCTTCCCGACCATCCCTCACTGTGACCCACACCTGGAGGGGGTCTGGAAAGCAAGGACTGCAGCCTGAGCTCCCCTGGTGGAGGCAAAGCCAGTCCCACCACCCTGACTCAGGCTGATGGCTGTCAGCAGGCCCTGGGCTACTCTCTGAGCTTTAGTTCCTGTGACCCTAATTGCTAGGCAAATGTGGAGGCAGTGGGGATGCTCAGTCAGTGCAGTGGGCCTAGGGGAATCCAGCTGTGTTCCTGGAGACCGTCTTATATGATTAGGTTTTGTATCCCCACCCAAATCTCATCTTGAATTGTAATCTTCATATTCCCCATAATCTCTACATGTCAAAGGAGAGACCAGGTGGAGGTAATTGAATCATAAGGGCTGTTTCTCCTATGCTGTTCTTGTGACAGTGAGTGGGTTTTCGCGAGATCTAATGGTTTTATAAGGGGCTTCCCTTCGCTCGGCACTTCGCCTTCCTACTGCCTTGTGAAGAAGGTGCCTTTCTTACCCTTTGCCTTATGCCATGATTGTAAGTTTCCTGAGGTCTCCCAAACATTGTGAACTACGAGTCAATTAAACCTCTTTCCTTTATGAGTTGCCCAGTCTCAGGTAGATCTTTATAGCAGCAGGAGAATGACTACTAATCCGTCCTTCCTTTACCTGGAGCTTAAGACTCCACAGATCAATGCGGCGACATCATTTCCTGCCTCTTATATGGGGTGAGGTGCAGACCTCAGCTCCTCCAGGGGCGCTTCTGCCTTTCAGAAGCTGATGCTTCCCTGGTTGGTGGACAACCTTACCCTACCTTACCTTATCCTCTTTCAGCAGTAACCAGTCAGTTCCAACAGGAAGTGAGGGAAACAGAAACCTCTCCTGTTGAGAAGATCCATCCCAGGAATTCCGGCTGTGGGTGTCAGGCAACTCTAGAAGGAAGTCATTGGAAATTTGCTCTCTGCCCATGGAACTCCTCCCCCTGTCAGCCTCATTCACTGGGCTGGCGCCTGAGGGAGATGTTGCAAAGCACAGTGTGCTGGAGTTGAGAGTGGGAAGGAGTGGGCAGCCATAATTTCTTTTAGTTTTTCTGTTGAACAATTTCTAATTTCTACAACAATTCACAACACATTTTTGGGACACTCACAATCCCAAGTAAACATTAAAACCATGCATTGCTATTCTGGGAATAAAATTTGAAAAGTACTGGTGCTTTTGTGCAGTCGAAGTCATTATATTTTTATGACTTTGGTTAACATTGGGCTATAAAAACCAGTAAATAACTGTTAAAAGCAGAGTCATTTGCTCAAAACTATTTTATGAGCTTCATTTTTGGAATGGTTGAATTTTCCACTAAATTTTTCCTCTTCATAGACACAGAATCTTTGTGTTTTTTACAACTCAGCTTGTGAACAATATTCCACCTTCTGACTGAGGTAAGGGTGTGGGGCTGCTGGGCTGGAGATTTTTTCTGGGTCTGGACGATGCAACCAGATATGCTATTTTCTCCACTGTTTTCTTGGGAGAAACCATGGTTGTATTCTAGGCTCAGCATGCTTTCAGTTGGTGGTTACACCTAAATATAAATATTGCAGCCATTTCAGAGGCACCCAGCCAAGCAGCACCTGCCATGATTTTCATTCTTGGGGTCCTGGCTGCTCATGGCGAATTTGACCCCCTAAACACTCAGGTGCACTCTGAGCTCTATGTAGTTATATTTCAAATGGGAGGATACTTGGAGAATGACCCCCACTAGAACAGATGATTGTGTGTTGAAGTAGGAAATGGAGGGAGAGGTCGTGAAGTGCTAGTGTGCTCCCGGAGCACGGCCGGTTCTCTGCCTGCCAGTTCCCGTAGGTCCTCCGGGTCTCAGGAAAGCCTCGAGGACAGTAATAACCCACAGGACAGCACTCACACAGCGCCTGGGCACTCAACAGAGGTGCTGGGAGGAGGGCTTTCCAGACCATATTTGGTGGAAAGTCAAGAAGTCTCTTGATACCAACATCAGGGGCCAACACTCAGTGCATTCTAAGCTCCAGGTATCCTGGGAAGCCCACTGTGGGCAAGACGTAGTTGACTCTTCGGAAACGTTGGATGGTATGAGCCCATGTTAGAGATGAGCGATGGAGGGGCATGGGTCCAAGAAGCCCAACCCAAGTCATGCAGCCAGAAATGCATGGCTGTAGTTTTGTGGTCCTCACTGTGTCAGCATGGTTGCCATACAGTGCCTGAGCAAACAGCATCACCAGGGGCCATCCATTCCATCTCAGCTCCAGTTCAATCTCCTTCAGCAAGGCAGCTGACCAATCAGAACCCTGGGAACTGGCTGCCTGGAAGCCCTGTCCATCTGTACCTTATTTCTGCCATGTTCTAGACTGAATGACAGAGCTATGTCTGCAGAGCATGTTTCCTGTACCACTGGGTGTGGAGACAGGTTTCAAAACGATGCACTCTGTGTACCTGTTTTGCTTCTCAACTCACTCCTTAACAGCCTTGAAGAATAAATCTAATCTGCATTCTTTTCTAAAGCAAGCAAACTATCAAACAGGGTAAGTGTTTCTTAGGCCACCATTGTGCATTCTGTGTATTGTAGCTCCCATGCCAGGATCCCCAGCCACCATAGGATTCAGCATTTTAATATTCCGAATGCCCTTGAAAAGGCAGTAGCGATACCTTCCATTGCTAATGTTATTATCCCCATATGTTCCCTTTTGAGCTTTTTATTATCATACCTGACAAAATAGTTGCTGCTATTTTTCCTCTATTTCATTTGGTGAATGTTCACCCCTGAAATGACTCCATTAGGGAGAATATTGAAGCATCAAAAGAACTCATTGATTGGTGCTCAGAAGAATTCCCTGGAGTGACAAAACAAGTTAATGTCTCAATCTGTAACTTGCAACCCCATATTTCTTTGTTGGCGTCAAGTATTCTAAGCAATCTCAGACCTTGATTTTCAACTACTTCAACCTTAACGTTTCCTGAAGTGTATAATCCTATAGTGGGTATTTTTAACCACGACTCTACATTTCTTTCCCAACAACATCTTCTTGGAGTGTTGGCCTGGGGTGGTGACTGGGAAGTGTTGTCAGGCAGGGAATGTGGGAAATTGGAGGTGAAAATCCATCCCTTTATAGAAAGCACAGCCCAGCACGGTTAGATCTTCCCACCATGGGTGATGAGGAGGGTGGAGGGAGGAGGGCTTTTGTGCATGTTTAGTGTTGGCCAAGGTTTAGATGATGTTGCCACAGACCAAAATGTCTCATTTCCTAACAATACAGTTTAGATGTCCATATTTTACTTCAAATCAATAGACATAGCATACATTTCACAACCATAAAATACCTAAGACATAGCTTCTATAAGGAACTTACTTTGCACTGCAAGAAAACATTCTGGTTGGTTCATTTTATTTCATTGATTAAAATTTATAGTGGGATAAATCTGGTAATAAGACTAAGTTGGAGGCTGGGCATGTTGGCTCACACCTGTAATTCCAGTACTTTGGGAGACTGAGGCAGTGGAATTGCTTGAGCCCTGGAGTTCAAGACCAGCCTGGGCAACATGGTGCAACATCACCTTTCCAAAAAACAAATTAGCCTGATTTGGTGGCATCTACTTGTCGTCCCAGCTACTGAGGAGGCTGAGGTGGGAGGATGGCTTGATGTCTTAGAACCAGGAGGCAGAGGTTGCTGTGAGCCTCGATCATGCCACTGCACTCCAGCCTGGGTGACAGAGCAAGAACCTGATGAAGGAAAGAAGGAAGGAAGTAATGAAGGAAGGAAGGAAGGAAGGAAGGAAGGAAGGAAGGAAGGAAGGAAGGCAGGAAGGCAGGGAGGGAGGCAGGGAGGGAGGGAGGGAGGAAGGAAGGAAGGGAGGGAAGGAAAGAAAGAAAGAGAAAGAGAGAAAGGAAAGAAAAAAAGAAAGAAAGAAAGAAAGAAAGAAAGAAAGAAAAAGGGAGGGAGGGAGAGAGAGAGGGAGGGAGGAAAGGGAGGGAAGGGAGGGAGAAAGAAAGAAAGAAAGAAAGAAAGAAAGAAAGAAAGAAAGAAAGAAAGAAAGACAGACAAAGTGGGAATGAAAGTTGGAAGGAGTGAGCTGTTTTATTTGGGGAACCCATATAGGATGGGAGCTTCCTTTATGAACTTAGAATCAGACACTATCTCATAAGTTATTTTTCTGGCTTTATACATTGTCATTTAGAAACTGTTATTCCTGCCGTATCAATGTTACCCTGTTTGCTGTGTTCCGAGATGCAACTGGTGGACTCACAAGAGGGCCCAGCTGAGGAGGCAGAAGGAAAGGCATCACCATGGTCAAATGCTTCCTGTGTGTGAGATCCATCTGCTTACCACTTTAGTGTCTTCATCAACCCTTACAAACCCATGAAGTAAGTCAAAGAATAACACTTTCCAGATGGGAAAAACAGAGGCTCCAAACATGTATGCATCTCACTGGAGGTCTAGGCACAGCTGAGGATATGGCACAGCGGAACCTCGCACCCAGGTGTGTTGGAGTCTGAAAATTACTTTTCTTTTCATTGCATTACACATCTGATGAGACACGAACACACAACCCACTGTGAAAGATTGCCCACAATTATGAAAATACAGGAGGTTTGGCATGCTGCGTGCCTGTCATCTCACTCTTCATTAAGCCCTAGTCAGAACTCCGGGGTAATAGTGATCTACTCTCCTGTCACCTGACACACGTTACCGTGTCACTTAATTCTCAGAGTGGGGAGAGGGACTTTGGAAATATTAGATAGCTATTCAACACGGGCCCTTTACAACCTGCCTAACGGAGATGTTCATTTGTCATGCTCTTCATGTGAATCCAGACAGTAAATGCTATGTCAAAATTTAGAGCCAGGAAATAAGTCCATTTCCACTCTCAGTAGGTGCCACTTATATGCTCCTCAGCCACATCTGTTGAGACGAAGTGGCAATCCCAGGACATGCGGCTGTGTCGCGACTGCATAGTTGTTAGAGCGTGGAAGTGTTGAGACGACATGAAGCCCGGAGCTACCTCCATCCTTCTGAAGGGCCTTCCCTGGCCCCCAACCCAGCCTGAAGGAGCACTGCCTGCTGTCCATGGGACTTAGAACCATTGGGGACTGATTCTTGCTGCCCCCCAGGACCAGTCAGGTCTCTGCAAATTAACACTAACTGGATTTTCAGGCAATACAGTTTTCCAGAGACAAAAACTCATATCTTATCCAATGTGGTCAGAGTGATTTGCTGCACTGATTGTTACCCAAGGAGGTAGACTCTGACTATAAAGGAAGCACCTGCCAACTCCCTGGGAGGTGGCTCCCTTCCTGACCTCCCTGCTTCTGCTCCTGTCGCTGAAATCCACTGCCCTCACCTCCTAGGGCAGCACTCTGCCCACTCTGAGCCTCTGAGTGTGCTGTGACATCTCAAAGCAAGGGATTTGGTTCAAAGGAGACTTCAATCAATTTGTTTTTCTTTGTAGATTTTCTATCAATTGAATCACAGTTATCTTCATCTCTTGGTGAACAGAATAATTTGCCTTTTAAATATTTATCAATTTAATTTTATTATTTTAAAATTTATTCTCAGTTTCATTAAGGTGTAATAGACAAAGAGAATTACATGAATTAAGGGGGGAAATAGCACGCTGATTATACATATGTATATAAAATATACATTATCATATAATATATGTAGTGAAATGATTACCACAATCAAGTTAATTGACACATCCAGCATCCCACATAGTTATCATTTGTATGTGTGTTGGTGACAACATTTAAGATCTAGTCTCAGCGGATTTCAATGATACAATGCAGGATTGCCAGCTATAGTCACCATGTTGTTCATGAGATCTCCAGAACTGATTAATCTTATAACTGAACCTCCCAACCCTTTGACCAACATCTCCCTCTTGCCCCCATCACCAGCCCCTGGGAACCACTATTCTACTTTGTTTCTATGAGTTGGACTCTTAGATTCCGTATGTAAGAGAACTCATCCGGTATTCGTTTTTCTCTGACTTTTATTTCACTTAGTATACTGCCCCCACATTCATCCTTGTTGTCACTAGCAGCAGGATTTTCTTCTTTTTTAAGGCTGAACAGTATTCTGTTATGTCTGCATGTCTTTATTCATCGACCGAGGGACGCTTAGTTTGTTACCACATCTTGGCAGCAGTGAATAATGCTGCAATGAGCCCTGGAGTGCAGACGTCTCTTTGAGCTGCTGGTTTTGTTTTCTTCGGATGTATGCCCACAAGTAGGCTCTCTAGCTCCAATGGTATTTCTCTCTTTGAGTTTTGGAGGCAACTCCTCATTGTTTTCCGTGACGGCTGCACCAGCTGACATTTCCAATGCACAAGGGTTTTCTTTTCTCCACATCCTCTGACACATCCGCAAGAAGGGACTGCTTTCCAGAGGAGACAGGGCAGGGGCCTGGACAGGACAGATGAGTGACTGGAGGGAGACCCAGCTCTTTGGGGCCCAACTTCCAAATCTTGGGGAGAAGCTCTTCTGTGAGTGGGGAGGGGGTGCTGGGGCTCCCAGCCTTTTCGCCCAGTGGGGTGCTCTTCTGTGGAATTACTCCTCTCTGATCTACAGACACTTGGTGTGCCAGGTCCGCTCTGTTTTCCAGGTAAAACTCCTTTTCCTAAACTCTGTTCTGATTGTTCAGGGGGGAGATACGTCTGGAACAGTGGATAATTAAATATCACATTTCCTTAATTCCCAGGTGCTGACGGCTGGAGCATGCCTCATTAATTTAATGACAGTTTTTCTGGAATACATCTGACACTTACACATTTAATGCTAACAACACTTCCTAGATGCACCCATACATCAGAAGTTCTTTTTTTTTAAACACTCGAGCACCTAGGAATACTGTTAAGTTTGGGAAACACTGGGTTAAACTGAGGTAAGTCTGTCTCTTTTTCTGCACAATTTCTTAAGACTTTAGGTGTTTCCAGTGGGGATAGGGTGTTTCCTCCTCCTCTATGCCGGGCTTTGGTGGCCTGAGTGTATCTCTGGGAATCTAAGTTGCTTAACCCAGGCATCACTGCAGGCAGGATTCTAATGGTCCCACATCTGCTATTTGTGAGCTGCCACTAATCGTGAGCTATGGGTCTGGGCAGCCAAGCCAGTTTGCACCTCAGCTCTTCTCTCTGCTGGCACAGGATTGAGTCCCTTGGTTCCCTTTAGGGCCAATGAGTGCAAACCAGGTGCCAGGGAGGCCCAGCAGTCCCGGGCAGCAATGGTGGGTGCTGCTCGGGGATCAGGCCTGAAATCGGGGGCAGGAGGATGCTCACCTCCTGTACTCTCTTGTTCCTGGGTTCCCTGCTCCCCAGTGTCTCTCAGAGCTGCTGTCAGAGAAGGGTTTTCTCACCGAGGCTTTCTCCAGACCTCCTCCTGAGCTCCCTCAGGTCTTCTTTCTGTTTACTCCTTGTTGATCCTAAAAGTACTGGCGGGTGAAGTGATGGCTGCAGGCGAAGGGCATGAGCTGAGCTGTTTTCCTGATGCCACACTGCCATCATAGGGTATGTGTGACCTGCGGAGGGAGGAATGATTAGGGACCTTATAGCTGTTTATTCAGTCATTCAACAAATATTTCCTGAGTGTCTTCTGTGTGCCAGGATGCTTCTAGGTTTAGAGATTCAGTAGGGAACTAAATAGAAGGAACATCTCATATTTTAGAGGTGAGAAGCCAACAATCGGGAAATTAATGTAAGGCATAGAGTACATTCGAATGCAGGAAAAGCAGTGGGGAAGCAGGTGTGGGAGGATGTGAGAGGAGGGGGCAGTCACAGGGGTGGAGGAGGACCTGCACTGTGCCAGGGAGAGCCCTGCAGGTAGAGGGGCTTGCCCCAAAGCCACGGGTCCTCAACTTCAAGACCCTCTTTCTGCATGGGCTGTTCCTGCGGCCCACAGGTGCCTATGATTTCTTTGCAGTCAGGACTGTTTCCATCCTGGATCCCCCTCTGTCATTTTGCCCTGCAGTGAGTCACCCTGGAGGGCTGCAGACAATTTTGGGATCCGGCTGAGATTGAGTTGGGATGCTTTGGCTGGGTTTAGTAACCACGCGCATGTGGTTTGCGGCCACTCTCTGTTGAGTTGCGCAGCCCTGATGGGAAGGTGCCCATCATTTTCTGGGTCATTGCCAGCGCGTTGAGACATGAAGATTCCAGGCCAGAGGGACCAGCTTACCTCGGCTATATCCCAGGATGCCCCTATCTGGAAACCTGCAGGAAGGAGGAGAAACCAGGTCTGTAGTGCACAATGCTAAAACATTCTTCCACTCATGGCTTGCACAGGATTGTATAGGAGGAGGACTTGATTCTCTTCCATGCTTGGCCCAAACAGGAGAGATCACCCCAGGGACACCCTCTCCTAGGCAGCATCCTCCTCTGTAGATACTGGCTACTTCCTCCTCTTCTCCTTTCTCTCTGTTTTTAAAATGGGAACAGATCAAAATAGAATTTGCAGGATCTATTTGTTTACAGAATGCAGACTTGTTGCATTTCTACAAAAAGGAAGGCCACCTGTGTGTAAAGGGGCATGGTGACGCATTCCAGACATCAAAGATAAAACGCAAATTTCCATCAGCCAGGCTACACCATTGATCTATTCTCTCTGCAGAAAAATGATGTTAGTAAATCATTGTCATGACAAGAAGCAATGAAAACGTGGAGGAGCAGTATTAGAGTAGAGTGTCTGGCAGGAAATTGATAAAATGTGCTGTCATTTTGGATTTTGTGATATATGTGGTCTTCATAAAACTAAAAATGTGTAATTTATGTACTCGTTCTAAAGAAATATTTTCTTATGTGCCCAATTTCCTACTGGTAATTTTGTATTCCTTTCTTTAAAAACCTCTGCCTTCCTGCTCTACTCCTGCTTTGGGCTTCTAGCTTCCAAAACGCAGGCCCCTCCCAGTATGCAGACACTGAGGGTACAAGCTTTCCAGATGGAAACACGTAGACAGAAACACGTGCAAAGGCCCCGGGGTTAAAGGGCCTGGGCTGTCGGGGAAGGGCGAGGATGCTGCTGTGGCTGGAACTGACGAAACTACATGGGGACAGGGCACAAGAGTGAGCAGAAGGGTGGCCTGTGCAGGGCTGGGAGGCCGTGGACACAGACTGGGCTTTTAGGAGGGGACTGTGGAGTCACTGGGGCTCTGAGTCTGGATGGTCCTTGCTTCTGTGTTAGGAAGGTCTCTTGGGGTTGCCTGTGGGCTTTTCGCCGTGGTTATTCTGCCTGGGGCCTGTCTCTGCACTCATATCTATGAGGCATTCTTGGGTCCTGCCAAGCCGAGAAATGATTTTCTCAACAGTGAGATACAGAAGAAATTTGGTAATAACGCGGAAGTAACTTCTAAGCATCCTTTTACAGAAAAGTAGGATCACATTTGGCCAAAGAACTACCAGAAATAAGAGCAGCGCTTCAAAATGGCCTAGAAGGTGTTCACTCAGCCCCGGCCTGGCAGCCTCCGAAGGCCTCTGGGAGGCTGGTTTGTGGCGTGGGCCGCAGACTCGGCTCCGACAAGAGCAGTGAGAGAGCAGCACGTTGGATGAGGAACGCAGATTCGTGGAATGGAATTTACATTGTCCAGTGCCAGCAAATTCCGGGAAGTAATACTTTTTATTAAAAAACCCTCAACTTTTAACTTTATTTTGAAATAATTGTAGATATACATGCAGGAGCATCAAATAATGCAGGTAGATGTCAAAAGCCCAGTTTCCTTCAATTATAACATTCGTGCTAAACTACAGTGCAAATAACAGCCAGATAGCGACATTGATGTCATCTACCAATCTTGTTCAGATTTTCCCAGTTGGTCTTCACTCATGCGGATATGCATTGCGTTCTATGCAATGTTATCGCCCAGGCAGATTCATGCACCCATCATTGTAGTTAAGACACAGAACCTTCCCACCATGACAGGAATTCTATACGATGACTTGCCCTGTTATGACCACACAGAACCTTTCCACCATGACAGGAATTCTATATGATGACCTGCCCTGTTATGACCACACAGAACCTTCCCACCACTGCAGGAATTCTATATGATGACCTGCCCTGTTATGACCACACAGAACCTTCCCACCACCGCAGGAATTCTATATGATGACGTGCCCTGTTATGATCTCACCTTCTTCCCACTTCCCCGCCTTAATCCCTGGAAACCACTGATCTGCTTTGTATTTCTAGAATTGTGTCATTGAAAGGAGGCTATGCAAATGGAATCGCACAGTATGCCACCTTTCAGACTTGGCTTTTTCCTCTCAACACAAAGCCCCTGAGACCCGTGCCCACTCCTGCCTGTACTGATAGTTCATCCCTCTTCCTTGCTGGATAGCATCCTGGAGCAGGGATGGAAAGGAACTTTTAAAAATAATGTTTTTGCTGCTCAGAATATCTCAGCACTCATCTTTAGCATCTTTGGTAAAACCTGTTAAGCCCTCCTCCAAGATACAGGTCTCACTTTCACAGTTCCTAGAAAAAGTTCCAAAGAAAGGATTCCTGATGGGTGTTGAGAGATTGTATGGTTCACTGGGATGAGTTTATGCCAATGCAAGAGGAGTTATTTGTGTGACTCTCTACGTGGGCTGGGAGTGGTGGGGTTCATTTAGAAAAACCAAGCAGTGTCTCCTGATGCCCTCCCTGGTGCCCGCCTCCATGATAGGGATCACCAGGGGAGAGGGGACTGTTCTAGCTCCCAGGATTTCAGGCACCTGGGCTTATAGGGGAATGCTTTTGGAGAGGAGGCTGTTAGATGCCTTGAGGGTGAGGCGCCGGCTTTGCTCTTTTCTCCACAGTTGGGAGACCACAGTATGCTGTGGCTCCGTGAAGAGCATGTGGGATGCATCTTCTCTAGGGGCTGCCTCGGTGAGATGGAAGGCACCTGAGGAACACAGCAGGTGGCAATAAATATCGGCAAACAGAAAGGGCACGTCCACTGTGATTCTCACCGGCTGCGTAAAAGCCCCTGCCAGTGTGCTTCATTTCATTGCAGATACTGCTACCTTCCATTCTCTGAGGATAAATGGGTTAATTTTGCAGAGTGCTTTGAAAATGCAAAGTGTGTAAAATTATGATGTAAGGAGGCCCCACACGGACACTAGAAGGAAAGAGGGGCGGAAGGGGCTACGGCTTGTAGTTTGCGTAGTAAATTTCATGATTGCTTTTGGAAATTGCACTTTCTTATTTACAAGTCTTGTCAATGAAATAAATTGAATGGAATCACCAGATGGCCCTAAATATTGTCTTTATTACCTAGAACCGTCTTCAGAGAGCTTTTGTTACAGGAACTGGAAGCCTTGAGATTGTTAAGCACGGGAGGCAAAGAGACACTGTGCCTAATTCCAATGATTGTCACGGGCAGCTATTTATTTGCTGAGCGAGGGGAGGGGGAGACCATCTCATTTAGACTTATTAAAAGGCCCAAAGTGTAACACTCTTCAAAAGGGTCACTATAAATATGCCACATACTGTATTTCATAGAGTTTATGGGAAAGGAAATTGAAATCTCCTAAAAATAGAATTGAATCTTGTCCAAACAATATTGGATATACCAAACGAGTATTTTTGTTATTACATATAACAGACTGATATTCTGAACACATTTTTATAAACCTTTAGTTTGTTTTCATAAATTTTGGACTTTCCTACAATTCTGAGGTTTCTTACAGTTATCAGCCAACATGACAGTGTTTTTAAAAATAAGAATGAAAGGCTGGTTTGTGACGGAACGGCCACCTCCTCCTGCCCTTCCTGCTATGCCACCAAGAGCGCCAGGTCACTGGCTCAGCTCCTGTAATCTCAGCAGGGCCAGGCCCTGCAGGGCCAGGGTCCTGGGTCCTGGAAGCCTCATTTCCCTTAGACTAGGGTAGGCCTCACTGCGGGCATGGGGTCAAGGTTTGGTTAGAGTTTAGGGAGAAGTTCTGCTGGGGAGAACTCTCTTTCTCAGAAACAAAATGAAACTGAAAGAGAGTCTCTCCAGCAAGCCCTGGCAGCCGTGACCTTATCCCTGCCTGTCCTGCAAATTTGGGCTCTGGAGCTCCCACTGTAGCCTTGAGACCATGGGCATGATGATTGCCATTGAGAAGAGGCCAAAAGATTTGCAAAGTGCAGCCCCAGCACCCTCATGCCTCCAAGCCACCCACCTCTAGAAATCTGCTACAGAGGAAAAGAAGGCCTTATGTGTCTGTAAAGAAGCCACTCTTTGTAGGATTGTCTGTTACCTGAGGCCAAGTGTGTTATTCTCAGATCATTCTACACGGACAAGTTTACAGGAGACATAACATGGCGGGGAATTATGATAGAATAGCATGAACAAATACAGACTGTGCTTCAGACTAGAGAAGCAGAAACATTCTCCTGTATCTACAGCCCTGTGTGCATGTTTAGACCTGGATAGTGGGTGGAGAAGAAAGGAGGCTTTGCATAGAGATTTTTCAGGAAATGCATCAATTTAGAAAAATGCTTCCTGTGGTGGCTCTACCCTGTTTTCTGCTTCAAGGAGCTCTTAGCAATTCACAAAGGAACCCTGGATTTCCTAGTTTATAGAGATCCCACAGAGTAGGGTTTCTTGGACATGAATATTACATAGACTCTCTGCCCAGGGGATACGTTTTCTCAGTGATCTCTGCTATTGGCATAAATGATGTTAATTTCTGTTACTTGAAGATGTACACAAATAAAACTAGTATCAACCCTTCCCATTTACCTTTATGCACAAAATTTGAAAATTAGATGTGAATACAGTTTTACTATCAATAATACTTAAATTAGTAATATCAATGTTGTTGTTTGGTTGAAATTAAGTTTCTCTTCACAGTGTGAATGTTATTGTGACTTCTAGGGTTCAGTTTGCTTTATGTTAAACATACTATGTGTTATCTGATGACGAAATTCTCCATTTCTGTTTTCTCCACTGAACTTTAGAGAAGCATCCCTTCACCCACCATGGTGCCAAATATTCTCAGTTTGGTAGAAAAGAATCATTTATTAATTACATCCAATTATGTCCTTTTCTTAAGGCCAATTTACCCATGAAACAAAGCCAAAATAAGATAGGTCTCCACACATTTTTTTTTTTTTTTTGAGATGGAGTCTCACTCTGTTGCCCAGGCTGTAGTGCAGTGGCACAATCTCGGCTCACTGCAACCTTCACATTCAGGGTTTAAGCCATCCTCTTGCCTCAGTCTCCCAAGTAACTGAGATTAGAGGTACCTGCCACTACGCCCCACTAAATTTTTTGTGTTTTTACTAGAGACAGGGTTTTGCCAGGATGGTCAGGCTGGCCTCGAACTCCTGACCTAAGGTGATCCACTCACCTTGGCCTCCCAAAGTGCTGAGATTACAGGCATGAGCCACTGCACCTGGCCCTCCACACATTTTTTATTGCAATTGAAACTTCAGTGAAAACTTAAAATCATCTTGGTGTGGAAAATGCATAGATTGCTGGAAGTGTCTGTGGACCCCTTTTTGCAAGAAAAAAATGCCTATTGAGAGAAACACACCTTTAGATCTCATCATATGAAGACCAAGTTTTCTTTTCTTTCTTCTTTTTATATTATACTTTAAGTTCTGGGCTACATGTGCAGAATGTGCAGGTTTGTTACATAGGTATACACATGGCATGGTGGTTTGCTGCACCCATCAATCCATCATCTACATTAGGTATTTCTCCTAATGTTATCCTTCCCCTAGCTCCCCACCCCCAAACAGGCCCCAGTGTGTGAAGTTCTCCCCTCTGTGTCCATGCACTCTCATTGTTCACTCCCACTTATGAGTGAGAACATGTGGTGTTTGGTTTTCTGTTCTGTGTTAGTCTACTAAGAATGATGGTTTTCAGCTTCATCCATGTCCCTGAAAAGGACATGAATTCATCTTTTTTATGGCTGCATAGTATTCCATAGTGTATATGTGCTACATTTTCTTTGTCCAGTCCATCATTGATGGGCATTTGGGTTGGTTTCAAGTCTTTACTATCGTGAATCGTGCTGCAATAAACATATGTGTGCATTTGTCTTTATAGTAGAATGATTTATAATCCTTTGGGTATATACCCATTAAAAGGATTGCTGGGTCAAATTGTGTTTCTGGCTCTAGATGCTTGAGGAATTGCCACACTGTCTTCCACAATGGTTGAACTAATTTATACTCCAGCTGTGTAAAAGTGTTCCTATTTCTCCACATCCACTCCAGCATCTGTTGTTTCCTGGCTTTTTAATGATAGCCATCCTAACTGGTGTGAGATAGTATCTCATTGTGGTTTTGACTTGCATTTCTTTAGTAAGCAGTGATGATGAGCTTTTTTTTTTTCATATGTTTACTGGCCACATAAATATCTTCTTTTGAGAAGTGTCTGTTCATATCTTTTCCCCACTTTTTGATGGAGTTGTCTGATTTTTTTTTTTTTTTTTTGTAAATTTGCCTAAGTTCCTTGTAGATTCTACATATTAGACCTTTCTGGGATGGATAGATTGCAAACATTTTCTCCCATTCTGTAGGTTGTCTGTTCACTCTGAAGATAGTTTCTTTTGCTGTGCAGAAGCTCTTTAGTTTAATTAGGTCCCATTGGTCTATTTTGGCTTTTGTTGCCATTGCATTTGGTATTTTAGTCATGAAGTCTTTGCCCATGCCTATGTCCTGAATGGTATTGCTTAGGTTTTCTTCTAGGGTTTTTATGGTTTTCGGTCTTATGTTTAAGTCTTTAATCCATCTTGAGTTAATTTTTGTATAAGGTGTAAGGAAGGGGTCCAGTGTCAGTTTTCTGCATATGGCTAGTCAGTTTTCCCAACACCATTTATTAAGTAGGGAATCCTTTTCCCGTTGCTTGTTTTTGTCAGGTTCATAAAAGATCAGATGGTTGTAGATGTGTGGCATTATATCTGAGGCCTCTGTTCTGTTCTGTTGGTCTATATATCTGTTTTGATACCAGTACCATGTTGTCTTGGTTACTGTAGCCTTGTAGTATAGTTTGAAGTCAGGTAGCGTGATGCCTTCAGCTTTGTTCTTTTTGCTTAGGATTGTTTTGGCTATATGGGCTCTTTTTTGTTCCATATGAAATTTAAAGTAGTTTTTTCTAATTCTGTGAAGAAAGTCAATGGTAGCGTGATAAGGATAGCATTTTTTAATTACTTTGGGCAGTATGGTCATTTTCATGATATTGATTCTTCCTATCCATGAGCATGAAATGTTTGTCCATTTGTTTGTGTCCTCTCTTATTTTCTTGAGCAGTGGTTTGCAGTTCTCCTTGAAGAGGTCCTTCACATCCCTTGTAAGTTGTATTCCTAGGTATTTTATTCTCTTTGTAGCAATCATGAATGGGAATTCACTCATGCTTTGTTTCTCTGATTGTCTATTATTGGTACAGGAATGCTTGTGATTTTTGCACATTGATTTTGTATCCTGAGACTTTGCTGATGTTCCTTATCAGCTTAAGGAGATTTCGGGCTGAGACAATGGGGTTTTCTAAAGATACAGTCATGTCATCTGCAAATCGAGACAACTTAACTTCCTCTCTTCCTATTTGAATACGCTTTATTTCTTTCTCTTGCCTGATTGCCCTGGCCAGAACTTCCAATACTATGTTGAACAGGAGTAGTGAAAGAGGGCATCATTGTCTTGTGCCGGTTTTCAAAGAGAATGCTTCCAGCTTTTGTCCATTCAGTATGATATTGACTATGGGTTTGTCATAAATATCTTTTATTATTTTGAGATGCGTTCCATCAATACCTAGTTTATTGAGAGTTTTTAGCATGAAGGGGTGTTGAATTTTGTTGAAGGCCTTTCCTGCCTCTATTGAGATAATAATGTGTTTTTTTCATTGGTTTTGTTTATGTGATGGATGACATTTATTGACTTGCATATGTTGAACCAGCCTTGCATCCCAGGGATGAAGCCAACTTGTTTGTGGTGGATAAGCTTTTTGATGTGCTGCTGGATTAGGTTTGCCAGTAGTTTATTGAAGATATTCGCATCCATGCTCATCAGGGATATTGGTCTGAAATTTTCTGTTTTTGTGGAGTCTCTGCCAGGTTTTAGCATCAGAATGATGCTGGCCTCATAAAATGAGTTAGGGAGGAGTTCCTTTTTTTCTATTGTTCGGAATAATTTCAGAAGGAATGGTACCTGCTCCTCTTGTATATCTGGTAGAATTCAGCTGTGAATCTGTCTGGTCCTGGGCTGTTTTTGGTTGGTAGGCTATTAATTACTGCCTGAATTTCAGAACTTATTATTGGTCTATTCAGGGATTTGACTTCTTCCTGGTTTAGTCTTGGGAGGGTGAATATGTCCAGGAATGTGTCCATTTCTTCTAGATTTTTCTAGTTTACTTGTGTAGAGGTGTTTATGGTATTCTCTGAGAGTAGTTTGTATTTCTGTGAGATCATTGGTGATATCCCCTTTATCATTATTTATTGTGTCATTTGATTCTTCTCTATTTTATTCTTTACTAGTCTGGCTAGTGGTCTATCTATTTTGTTAATCTTTTCAAAATACAGCTCTTGGGTTCACTGATTTTTTTGAAGGGTTCTTCATGTCTCTGTCTCCTTCAGTTCTGTTCTGATCTTAGTTATTTCTTGTTTTCTGCTAGATTTTGAATTTGTTTGCTCCTACTTCTCTAGTTCTTTTAACTGTGATGTTAGGATGTCGATTTTAGATCTTTCCCACTTTCTCCTGTGGGCATTTAGTGCTATAAATTTCCCTCTAAACATTTATTTATCTGTGTCCCAGAGACTCTGGTACATTGTGTCTTTGTTCTCATTGTTTTCAAAGAACTTATTTATTTCTGCCTTCATTTCATTATTTACCCACTAGTCATTCATGAGCAAGTTGTTCCGTTTCCATGTAGTTGTGCAGTTTTGAGTGAGTTTCTTAATACTGAGTTCTGATTTGATTGCACTGTGGCGTGAGAGACTGTTTGTTATCATTTCCGCTCTTTTGCATTTGCTGAGGAGTGTTTAACTTCCAATTATGTGGTCAATTTTAGAATACGTGTGATGTGGTGCTGAGAAGAATGTATATTCTGTTGACTTGAGGTAGAGAGTTCTGTATATGTCTATTACGTCTGCTGGGTCCAGAGCTGAGTTCAAGTCCTGAATATCCTTGTTAATTTTCTGTCTCATTGATCTGTCTAATGTTGACATTGTGGTGTTAAATTATCACACTATTATTGCATGGGAGTCTAAGTCTCTTTGTAGGTCTCTAAGAACTTGCTTTATGAATCTAGGTGTTCCTATATCGGGTCCATATCTATTTAGGATAGTTAGCTCTTCTTGTTGCATTGATTCCTTTACCGTATGTCATGTCCTTTTTTGTCTCCTTTGATCTTTTTTGGTTTAAAGTCTATTTTATCAGAGACTAGGACTGCAATCCCTGCTTCTTTTTGCTTTCCATTTGCTTGGTTAATCTTCCTCCATCCCTTTATTTTGAGCCTATGTGTGTCTTTGCAAGTGAGATGGGTCTTCTGAATACACCACATCGATGGTTCTTGACTCTATCCAATTTGCCAGTCTATCTTTTAATTGAGGCATTTAGTTGGTTTACATTTAAAGTTAATATTGTTATGTGTGAATTTGATCCTGTCGTTATGATGCTAGCTGATTATTTTGCCCACTAGTTGATGCAGTTTCTTCATAGTGTCAATGGTCTTTAAAATTTGGTGTGTTTTTGCAGTGGCTGGTACCGATTTTTCCTTTCCATATTTAGTGCTTCCTTCAGGAGCTCTTGTAAGGCAGGCCTACTGGTGAATCTCTCAGCATTTGCTTGTCTGTAAGTGATTTTATTTCTCCTTTGCTTATGAAGGTTAGTTTGGCTGCATATGAAATTCTGGGTTGAAAATTTTTTTCTTTAAGAATCTTGAACGTTGGCCCCCACTGTCTTCTAGCTTGTAGGGTTTCTACAGAGAGATCCACTATTAGTCCGATGGGCTTCCTTTTGTGGGTAACCCAACCTTTCTTTCTGGCTGCCCTTAACATTTTTTCCTTCATTTCAACCTTGGTGAATCTGATGATTATGTGTCTTGGGGTTGCTCTTCTCGAGGAGTATCTTTGTGGTGTTCTTTGTATTTCCTGAATTTGAATGTTGGCCTGTTTTGCTAGGTTGGGGAATCTCTCCTAGATACATATATACAATACATATATATGTATTTATTTAATACAAATACATATATATATTTATTTTTTTCACATATAGATAATTTACTTATTTGTATGTTTACTTTTATGGTACTACCATTCCCCAACCAGCAGAATGTAAACCCCTGGAGGGCAGGGATCAGAGATCTTTGTCCATTTTGTTCCCCGATGGATCCCATGAGCCCAGAGCAAGCATCTTTGTCACAGGACACATGAGTGGATTTTAGGGACAGTGGATGGTGTGCTCACTAGTCCCCTCGCCAGCAGCCTGCCAGCCACGCTCCTGACAGCCAGCACACCGTGCAGGTGCATCCTTGCCAACACAAACCGCCCACATTCCCCAGGTGAGAGATGGGAAGAAGGGGCGGTCTCACGGACTATTTACCTTCCCTGCCCTCAAGTTTTCTTTCAAGTTTAATCTTTTAAATTATAAAACAAGCAACTAAACAGGAGAGGCTATAAAGCCACTGCAATTGTTGTTTTCTGACAGTCAAGGGATGCAAGGGAGGGAAAATGGAGACGTGTGTTCCAGGAGCAGGGAGGTCCAGTGAGGCTCTGCTTCCCATGCGGTTCCTCACCTGCTGGAAGGCTCCTCTGTTCATGTCGCTTCTATGCTGTTAGAAGTTTAGCCTTTTGTTAAATTATTTAGAGCTTTTGGGGGCTGCCAGTCAGGATAGGATTAAAGTCAGATATTTCTTTCTCGGTCCTGTTGGTCTGCTGCTACATATCTTCAATAACAAAATGTCTTCAAGAAGCACAATTTCAATAGAAGTAAATTAGCATTGGATACAGATTAATCCTGCGAAGGAAGTTCACTCCAGATCACAGCAAGAGCCATGTTTTTGCTGTAGTCACTGCGAAATTTAATCAAAAGTTATGTCTTCTTCCTTAACTTTTTTAAGTTTTCTTATGCTAATTTGAAGGTGAAACGTACTTTATATTAAGCTGATGAATATGGAATTAATTTGTTAGAATTATTAGGAAAGTCATTAGAAAATCATAAATAACTTGTAAAAACAAAGCATTTATATGTTTATGTTGTCTTAGCTTAAAACTTGTCTTATGAACATATTACTTTCAGCAAAAATAAATAATTCTAACTCAACATTATCGACAATTTTCAAAAACAGCCAAAACTGTTCTTCCCTCTCTCAGTTAGGATTGTCACGGGGCTATTTGAGTGGTCTATGCAAACTTATAAAAACACTTCCTAACTGGAATTTCTCATCTCGTTTGTAGATTACCATAGTGTTAGAGTTTCATGATTTATTCACATTCTCAATTTGTTGTGAATAGAGAAATGGCAACTTACTCAATACTCATCTTTTATGGAATTTCTGTCTGAGGAAAGAAAGATATCAGTAGCTGCCATTTACTAAGTGCTAGCTGTGGCCAAACCCTATGCTAAGTTTTTGACGTATGTTATCTCATTTAATTGTCACAACAATACAAGGACATAGACATCACAACTCTGAATTTAAGAGACACAGAGACAAAGGCTTCACACAGGCTAATGCATGTCTAGGTCTCTAGAGTTAATCAATAGACAAGTCCCAAATCTAAGGCTGTCTGATGAAAGAAGTTTCAATCTTAATCACAGTGAAGCAGAGCCAAGGTCACAGTGAAGCAGAGCCAAGGGGAGCGAAGGAAACAGAGGGACAATTATTAAACACCTACTGTTTGAGGGGCATTTTTACATTTAAATTGTATTAAGACATTTTACATTTAAACTTACATTAGCCTCAAAGCAAACTTCAAGGGAGTGCTCATGGTCTTCTTTTCTGGAAGAAAAATGGAAACCCAAGAAGCCTAAGGAATACTCATAAGGCTGGGCAGCTGGCAGCCGGCGAGCAGCTGAGCAGGGTTTGAATTCAGAGCTGCTGCGGGCTTCTCGTCACCATCTCCACGCTCTGGACCCTCCGCGCTGCTGGATTTCCTCCTGAGACATCACCTGGCCTGAGTGAGTGTCTGTTTACTCTCGGGCATAACGGTCCCTCCCCATGGGTGTGTCTTCGTTTTTAAACTCTAAGACATCAGTGTTCTTAAGTGTGCTGGGAAGACAAGACAGGAAATGGAAGAGTAACTTTGGGAACACATCCTCCTTCCTGAGACAGAGCAGGACCCCAGCTCCACAGTGGGCATTTTCCTAGATGTGATTTGATTTTTGGCTTTTAAGACAGCATAAAAGGTTTGCCTTTGCCCATCAGACTGAACACAGAAGCTCCTCATGGCTGAGCGACTGCACACAGCAGAGAACTGAGCAGCTAGGTTGGAGGACGTCGCAGGGGGTGGCTGCAAAGACCCTGGACATGCACCTTGCAGCCTCTTCCCAACACGAAGCACACCACTGACTCGAAGTGTGCCTTTCCAGCCTCTGCTCTGGCCAACTGTGCCACCCCTGGGCCCTCTAGCTGTGAGGCCTAACAGCCCATGTACCTGGCAGCCGGTCCTCTGACAAGCTCACGGGTGGGACTGAGACACCATCACTCTCTTCCCTCTGAATCTGAAGTGAATGAATATATTCATGTTTCAGGAGGAGAAGATCATAACTGTCAGGACTGTCACAGCCAGGCAGCAGTCACGTGGAGACTCTGTTCCTTTGAGCTTCAGTGTGGCTTTCTTGGGTTTGCAGGTGACATTCAAGTGGGAAGGAAGAAGATGGCACTTTCCCCCTGAGAATGACTTCCAGGTCCAGGTGTGGTCATGGAGGCAGTAATTAGTCACTTCTATCTTTGTCCCTACAGTTCCTGTTTTCAGGGTGCGGTTCTTGTTCCCTCATGGCCAGGATGCTGCTCTCTCTTCCATAGTCCTCCCTCAACACTGGATTCTCTTTAAAACTCTGCTTCCCAGGGCTTCCTCTCTGGTTTCACAGAGCGATGATTTCACCTTTTGAGCTACCAGCAGGGTCCCAATCAAGGCAAAGGAGATGTGAAGAAGCTAGTGTGGCTTCCCTGAGGTTTTCGCAGCCTCTCAAAGCTGCTGTTGATCAATAATAAACGGAATCCCAAGCAGACAGCTCCCAAGTCATGCTGGAGCAGGCAGCAGCTCAGAAGGGACATTCAGGGCCACGTCCAGGCTCAGGTCACACAGGGTGGCCCCAAACATGGACAGCTCCTTCAGGGCCATGCCCTGAGGGTCTAGCTTGCCTCTTCCTGCCCTTTGCTGGAACCTCCTGCTGGTCTGAGGAGTGCCCATGGTGTGCATCAGGGTGATAGCCTTGAGTGCCGACCCGGCATTCAGAGCCACACTTGGAAGCCCTGTTGTTGGGAAAATTTACACCATGGGAACTGGCACACATGGCGAACCAGCCACCTTTCACAACTGTTCTTCCACCAAGAATGGGTTACCTGGTTATGGAGTATATTGTCCTTCCTCAGTCCAGCTAATTCTAACATCTTCCCTTCTAACATCAATGCAGACCTTGCTACAGTAGGAGTGCTTTCAGAAAGCATAGAGAAAAGCAGTGAGTGAGCGTCTGTTCATTTCACGGTGGGAAGGCAGTTGTGTGGACCAGAGGGTGTTTCCTGCAGCACATGAAATGCACTTGCCCCAGCAGGCTCTCAGCCTGGCAGAGGGCACTGGCCAGTCCTCGGCGGGTTTGGTGGAAGCCTCTCCATTTTCAGTCCCAGATGGGAGTCTCCTTGTTCTGACATCTGTAAAAAGGAAGACCCTCCAGGAGGAGACAGTGTCCTCCAAAAAGGGCCAGCGTGGCCTCGGCAGGGCCCTCCTGGAAGGGGGTGCTTGTGGTTCTGGCTTTTCCTCCTCCGCTCCTGTGATGGGGCCTATAGACCCAGCTGCTTAGACTGTGGGGCTGTGGGAGGCTGCATCTGGTCCCACAAGAGGGTGAAGAGTTTTACCTGAAATGCTGCCCTGCTTCCCTGTGTGGATGACACCTTCTGGGAGATGTTTTTCATGGCCCTTTGAAGAACTCCCAGAACCTTCAATTCAGTTCAAAACTGGGCCCAAAGGTATGGGGTCAAGACAGACTGGGCTTGGGAAGGACCTAGAGTCAAAGTGGGAACTGTCCTTGCACTGGTGAGGGCTCATTCTGAGAGGGGAGGAGGCTGCATGTGGGGAATTCCACACACAGTTCAATAGAAAATATACAGAGGGGACATGGAGACAGATAGTCCAGTAATGGAGGTTCTCATTCCAGTATGGGAGCTATGTCCTTCATCTGGCCATTTATTACTGGAGCTGAATGAATAAGGGAGACCCTACTCAGTCCTATAAAGAAAGGCCTTTGTGCAGTTGGACAAAACCTGGGAGGTCCAGAGCTAAAAGCATGTAACTGTGGACCACTCGAGGGTCCGTTCTGTTCTCCAGAGTTCACCTGGAGTCCATCATATCTAGGAATTCAAGAAAGAAGAAAATTTAACAGGCGCACAAAGATGTAATGTAAGTAGAACTTTGAGTAAAATATAAAGTTCTGTATGAAATGATGAGAGCTGCATTTATAGCTAAAGCATTGTGTATCAGGAACATCAATTCCATAGGAGTGGAGCCTGACTACTACCATGCCTCCATCACCGCCCCATCCTCAGCCCTGCATTGTGTTTCAAGCATGTCGATTTCATAGGAGTGGAGCCTGCCCACTGCCATCCCTCCATCACTGCCCTCTCCTCAGCCCTGCATTGTGTATTAAGGATGTGAATTCCATAGGAGTGGAGCCTGCCCACTGCCATCCCTCCATCACTGCCCCCTCCTCAGCCCCGCATTGTGTATCAAGCATGCCGATTTCATAGGAGTGGAGCCTGCCCACTGCCATCCCTCCATCACTGCCCCCTCCCCAGTCCCGCGTTGTGTTTCAAGCACGTCAATTTCATAGGAGTGGAGCCGGCCCACTGCCATCCCTCCATCACTGCCCCCTCCTCAGCTCCGCGCTACACTGCAGCTTCACTCGTGCTGGGCATTCCTACATATTTGCTGAGTGAACAAATGAGTTGATTATGCAATAGATTCTTGCATTGCTTCGTAATAAATTATGATAAAGAAAATTAGAACTGAATCTCTTTTGAAACATTTGTCCCAGTGATTTATGTCCAAGAAATGCTTTTATAAGCAGTCAATTTGTCGTATGAGTCTTTTTGGTTGTGACAGTGTTTATAATCCTGTGCATTTTTATGAAGTATAATTACTCAAGCAAACAAGGGCATATCAAGTATTAAATTTTCTCTTATTCTCAAACAATTCTTCCTTAGACTGATGTGTATGATATCTTTCTAGTTACTTTTCTTCTCTCCCTCCTTCCTTCCTCCCCACTCTCCCTTCCCTCGTCCTTTCTTTTCACAATCTTCTTTTTCAAATTTTATAAATTATTTTAAAATGACATATGTTAATTGCATATATTTATAGGGTTCACTGTGATGCTTGACATATGCATACAGCCTAGTGGTTAAATTAAGCTAATGAAAACATCGGGCACCTCACCAACTTACCACATTTTGTGGTGAGAACATTTACAATATACTCTTTTAACATTATTATTTATTTATTTATTTTTTGAGATAGAGTCTTGCTCTGTTTTCCAGACTGGAGTGCAGTGGCCAGATCTCGGCTCATTGCAAGCTCTGCCTCCCGGGTTCATGCCATTCTCCTGCCTCAGCCTCCTGAGTAGCTGGGACTACAGGTGCCCGCCACCAGACCCCGCTATTTTTGTGTGTTTTTAGTAGAGACGGGGTTTCACCGTGTTAGCCAGTATAGTCTTGATCTCCTGATCTCGTGATCCGCTCGCCTCGGCCTCCCAAAGTGCTGGGATTACAGGTGTGAGTCCCACTCCCGGCCAACATTTTTGAAAAGTACAAATTATTATTATTAACCACGGTCGTCATGTTGTGCAATAGATCAGCAAAGCTGATTCCTCCCATCCAACTGAAGCTTTACACCTGTTGACTGACTTCTCCTCTTTTCCATACCACAATCCCTCAGTTTACAATCTTCTTTTAATTGAATCAATCAGTCAATCGATTTAAATGTCCATTCGCCCTGGAGGTCTCAGTTGACTTATCCCCAAAAACACCTCCCGGAAGCAGGATGAACTTCCTGTAATGACCATTTGTCCTGATGTGGCAGATACTTTCAGTAGAAAAAGAGTTCCATATACCCACCAAATTAATGTTTTCCCTTGGGAATAAGCAGTTCACAGTCAGGTTTTGTTCTATGGATCCCTGTCTACCTACACATCTCTATCCACTAAATGTGTTTTCTTCTGATTCTATGTTCCATACCTACAAATTATCAGAGACCCAGATGAAAGTTACACCTCTGTACTGCCAATTATAGCAGAAAAGATCTGTATCTTTTAAAGGGGTTGGTTGACTGCTTTAAATTTGAAGTTGTTTTCTCATTTTATTCCTTTTGAAAATGATGTTTTAGGTCAGGTGCGGTGGCTCATGCTTGTAATCCCAGCGCTATGGGAGGCCTAGGTCAGGAGTTCATGACCAGCTCGGCCAACATGGTGAAACCCAGTATCTACTAAAAACACAAAAATTAGCCAGGCATGGTGATGGGCACCTGTAATCCCAGTTACTCAGGAGGCTGAGGCAGGAGAATTGCTTGAACCCAGGAGGCAGAGGTTGCAGTGAGCTGAGATTGCACCATTGCACTCCAGCCTGGGCAACAGAGCAAGACCCCGTCTAAAAAAGAAAAAAGAAAGAAAGTGATGTTTTAGAAGTAACCTGATGACTGGCAAGAAGAGTGCGATTCGTGACCACTCTATGAGGAAAGCCAGTGAATGCAAAGGGAGGCTTTCACCTGACTTCACTTCATGGCTCTGCCTTTCTCTCCTTTACTGCTGCTCTACTTGCATTTAGACAACTTGCTTAGAAGTTCAGTTGCAGGGTAACCCCATCCCATTGATCTGAGGACACACGGTGCTGGGGGCTTTGATAGACACAGAGAATCCTCTCCCCGCCTTTCAGATAGGAACTATTTGGAGCGGTTCCTGGCTCCCATCCAGGGCGGTCACCATTCTCCCTCCTGATCACTTAATCCAACAGAGGGAAAGCCGAGTGATAGAAAACATCGCCTGCTTTCAAGTGTTTCCAGATAGAAGCACCATTCCATTGCTTTGGGTCTTTGTGAATCGGTTCTCTTTAAGAACAGAGATGTGAAATAAGAACCAGCTGAGTTCAGGATGTGCCAATCAAGCAATTTGTATTCAGAAAACTTAAACAGTGTATTTAAAACAAATGCTCTGTTTCAGCTTTGATCAGTGTATGAACAGTATGGAAATGAAGCAGGCTGAGGAAGCCACTAGACTCCGGCTGAATATCCGGGCCCCGCCCTCCGGAGGTGGGGAAAGTCACTAGACCATTCCAGGTCTCTGTTTCCTCATTTGTAAAATGGGAAAGGAGGAATGCGTGCTTTAGGTGTTCCGAGGATTCCTGAGGACGCACATAAATGGTTTGAACAAATCGTCTGGCTCAGGTTAAGTGTTTGGAAACTCTCTGGAGGTATTAGGGTACAGAGGAAGTTTGGACTGCATCTAGGTGGGCAGTTCACCCGCATCGCAGGCAGTTTACCGAGCATTGGACACCATGAGTGGCTCTGTGGAGGGAGCTTTTCTGAGGCTTCCTGGAAGCTCAGACCTGCAGGGCTTGGAAGAAAGTTGGCCTCAAGTGGTCCCTAAGTCCTGTGCATTCCCAGAGGGTGATGCTGTCCACACTCTCCTGAGGGTAGAAGGAGGCCCCTTCTCACTGCTGTATGGAGGGCTATCCGAGTCAGTCGCCACCAGTGTAATCAGGACACTCCGCTTCAAGGGATTGTTCGGAGCAGCCAGATTCTTTCTCTTCTCTCACTATCTCTTCTTTGTCCCCTGGGTCCCTGGTTCTCTCCTGGTCATGGCTGGGTGGAGGGTCTGGCCTGATGCTCAGAGAGTCAGCTTGCTCTGTGGGTGGTGGGCTGATGGCTTTTTAATTGGGTGTTGGGTCTGTTGACATAAAGAGAGTCCAAAGTCTTCCCATTTGGAGGGGGTGGAGGGCAGATGAATCATTTTGCATTTTAATGCTTCCAGGGAACTTGTGTTAGTTTTCCTTTTTAATTTTATTTTTCTTTCCTGTTTGGACAACCTTGAGAAGTTTAGAAACGGTCTTAGGATCTTTATAACAGTGATTTTTTTTCCAAGTTAATGTTGGCAGAACAAGAGTTGTTTTAGTCTTACTTCGGTTTGTAAATGATACTTGTTTTAATTTTATGTTGTGAAGAACTGATTCAAACTGACTTGTAGTGTTTGAAACAAAGATGCCTAACATAATTCTTGTTTTCCCTCATCAAAATTAATTATTGTGTGAGCAAGGGAGCCTTTTAATTCAAGTTTATATTACAGGGAATGCACAGTTGTTCTTCAGTGACCCTGGGGAGCTGGTTCCAGGACCCACTTATATACCAAAATCTCTGTATGCTTGTCTCTTATATGAAATGATGAAGCATTTGATAAAACCCGTGCACATCCCCCATATACTTTAAATCATCTCTAGACTACATATATACCTCACACAATGTAAACGCTAATAGTGGTTATGCTAATTGTTTAAGAATAATGATGAGAAAAGTCTGTTCATGTTTGCCAAAGACACAATTATTTTCCAGATAGTTTCTTTCTTTTTTTGCCCATTTAATAGTCATATTTTTTATTTATTTGTTTTTTATTTCGATAGGTTTTTGGAGAACAGGTGGTGTTTGGTTACATGAATAAGCTCTTTAGTGATGATTTCTGTGAATTTGGTGCACCCATCACTTGAGTCGTGGGCACTGTACCCAATGTGTAATCTTTTATCCCTCACCCCCCTCCCACCGTCTCCCCTGAGTCCCCAAAGTCCATTGCATCGTTCTTATGCCTTTGCATCCTCATAGCTCAGCTCTCATTTATGAGCGAGAACATACCACGTTTGGTTTCTCATTCCTGAAATAGTTTCCAAATATTTTCTATTCTCCATGGGTTGAATCTGCAGGTGCAGATCTCATGGGTTCAGAGGGCTGACTGTACCTGTTATCACAGACACTGACCTGAGTGGTTCTGGGGTCCCACAGTCAGGACTGTGATCCCAGCTCATCGCTGTCTAGCTGGGCGATGTTGGCACATCATCCCAGCTCTTGGGGTATCAGCCTCTTCATCTGAAAAGTGGGACAACAGTCCCCTCCTTTAGCTGTTGTGAGGAACACGTGAGATGACGTATGTGAGGTGCTTATTTGGGCACTGGGACCTGGCCCACAGTGCGTGCCTGTAAATGTCAGCAATCACTGGCAGTCTGAAATATTTAGGGAATCTCTGTCCTTCTTTCTCTCCCTCCCTCTCTCTCCCTTTCTTTTTCTCTCTCTCTGCCTCCCTCTCTCTCTCTCTCCCCCCGCCCCGGCTCCTTGGGTAGTGGGGGGGTGGGAGGGGTGTGCAGAAGGAGAAGGAAGTGGCATGAACAGGGAGGGTCGTAGTGGTGCCAGCATCAGGGCTGATTTTATTAGAACCTGGAACCCAGAAGCCTAGTCTCAGAGTCCTGAAGCCACAGGCACCGTCCACTCATTCAGACTCTCTTAAACATATATTTAAAATACTTATCACTGCGTTCGACAGATGGTAACTTTTCAATCTGGTACACATTCTCTTATCTCCCTGTGTGCTTTAAATTCACCAGCACCCCTCTCACTCAGTGCAAAGCTCAGCCTTTTGCCCAGGCAGCCCCGCCATTGCCCAGAGAGCAGGCCAGAGCTGTTCAGCCCTGAGGGCATTTCTGAGCTTGTGAAGGCCCCTCCCATATGCATGCTCCAGGGCCATTCTTCATAGGCATCTGGTCAGAAAGGCAAAAGAGAAAAGGGCCCCCAAAGAGCATCCTCTCCTGTGGAACAGAGACCACAGGCCTCCTTCATCCTCCAGGGAGCTGGGTAAGAATGAAATGCGATGAAGGGTGGGAGCAATTAAAAATGTGAAATTACAGCGTCCATGCACACCATGCTTTGCCCAGGACCTGTTGTTCACAGACATCCGCCTTCACATTTTCTAAATGCAGAGCTCTGCGCTTCTTGTGAGGCTCAGTTACGTGAAAAGCACCAGGAGATTCCTGCAATACAAGTTCCCCCGAGCAGGGGCCAGGCTTGGCTCTGCTTTAGCTCGGAGGAGACAGACGTGCTCCGGGGTCCCCATACCTCCTGCCCACGTGTGAGGTTGGCTTCCAAGGTGGGGACACCTATTAGGAAAAGCCAATATCCACACTGGAGGAAGCGGGTCATCTGGGCGCCCTCGGTGGCCGACCCCACACCTGTGACCCCGCACCTGGAAAGCGGTTTGGGCAGATGCTGCCCGCCGGCTCCCAGGCTGCCCCCCGGGCGTCCCTGTCCTGACCAGCCTGCTGTGCTGGGGCTGGCATCTGACTGGCTCGTCAGCAAAAATGCAGCTGTGTCAATCTGGACGCATCAGAAGCCGAGGCTCTCTCTGTTGGGTTTCAATTTTGACCAAGTGAAATGTCAACATTTTTTTTTATTATCAGGAAGTCTTTTAATAGATTTTCACCATTAGACCTTAGGTCACAGAAAGAAATACAGGACAGAAAGATTAGACCAATCCTCTCATTTGGCTTTGCTGAAACCGGTTATATTCACCCTATAAATAGCTGGCCCTGTGCAACCTTGAGACTTCTGAAAACCCAAATACAACCTCCAGTCAGGGAGCTCAGGGGAAGCTTTGCTAACAAAATGTCATGAGGTTTACAAACCTAAAGGTGTCCCGGAATCACGTCTCCCTCCCTGAGTCAGTCTAACACCTCCCCACGGAACACCTCCTTTCTCCTTGACCTGCTGGACTGAGCCCAGTGCTGTGTGTTCGCCACACACAGGCTCTCTGCATGGGAACAGAGCTCCTTGGAAATCCCGGCAAGGCCTATCCCAGGAACCCCACATGCCTATCCTGTGGGAAAGTCCCCAACCTGCCATCCCTGGTCCCTCCGGCTCCAAGGAGCCCGGGAGCCTTTTTCTCTCAATAGAGCTCTGTGACCCAGGGCGGGGCTCGGCCCAGGCCTTGACCTCCCATCTGGACCTTGCTCTTCACACCACCCTTGGTTTTCTCCAAGCTGCAGGGACTTCTCCCTAACCTAGACAGATCACTACCGAAAAATTCATTTTCAAACTTTTTCTGCTGAATCGACTCAATTGTAAACATCTTTAAATAAAAACTGTATGTTGTAATGAATTATTTCACCTCTTGCCTGTTTCTCTCATGGCATTGAGCACCACGTCCATGACAGGTGATGTCTTTTTATTAGCTCCTTTATTAAAGGTATCATGTAATCAACAAAGTAAATATAATGCAAATTAATGGTAATAAAAGACACACTTTGGAGCCCATATTGCAATTTAAGAAGACGCGCCATCACCTCTCAGGCTCCTATATGCCTTCTTGGACGCTGTCCGCATCTGACTCCTGTCTCAAATTTCTTGTTCATAATTTCTTGTTACTACTTATGGTGCTATCACGAGCGGTTGCACACTCAGCCACATAATGTTACTTTTTTGCACATAATTTCATCTGTAGATGATTTTATTTTTCTTCTGAGACTTGCTTTTTTCATTAAGAATTATGTTTCATTGTTGTTGTTTTTTGAGATGGTGTCTTGCTCTGTTGCCCAGGCTGGA
Organism: Chlorocebus sabaeus; assembly: GCF_047675955.1. Lineage (NCBI taxonomy): Eukaryota > Metazoa > Chordata > Mammalia > Primates > Cercopithecidae > Chlorocebus > Chlorocebus sabaeus. Next base: position 90,634,857 of record NC_132907.1, on the reverse strand, counting down.
GTGCAGGGGTATGATCTCGGCTCACTGCAACCTCCACCTCCCAGCTCAAGTAATCCTCCCACCTCAGCCTCCCGAGTAGCTGGGAGTATAGGTGTGCACCACCATATCTGGCTAATCTTTGTACTTCTTGTAGAGACGGGGTTTCACAATGGTTCTCAGGCTGGTCTCAATCTCCTGGGCTCAAAAGATCAGCCCTCCTCAGCCTCCCAAAGTGTTGCAATTACTTACAGGCATGAGTCACTGTGCCTGGCCCAAGAATTAAGTTTTGAATGCTAGTTCCATCATTTTCACTCTGCATGCTGTTTCTTCAGATGAAAATACTGCAACCTATCCATTCTCTTGTCCACTAACATCCAGCTTCTTCTATGTTCTTCTCTTCTAGAAACCTTCTTGTACATGTCCCCGAAATGGATACGAGAGTTTCCCTGGAGTATACATGTGTAGGAGTGGCCTTGCTGGGTTGCTGAATATGCACATCTCCAGTTTTACAGAATACGGTTGTACCTATCTCAGCTGTGAGTGTTTTCATATCTCTGGTATTCTTGAAGAGATAATTTCCTTGTGGTAGTGATGGATATATTGGTTGTTCCAATCCAATGATTAGAAACTGTTCTCTTTGAGAGTTTAATTTGCGTTTCCCTCATGTGGACTATCTTTACATATGTTCTTTTGTTTTTCCTGTGTTTTTTCTTCTGTTAATTCTCCTACTCACACCTGTATTAGTCTGTTTTCACTCTGCTGATAAAGACATACTCAAGACTGGACAACTTAAAAAAGAAAGAGGTTTAATAGACTCACAGTTCCCTGTGGCTGGGGAGGCCTCACAATCATGGCGGAAGGTGGAAGGCACGTTTCACATGGCGGCGGACAAGAGAAGAGAACTTGTGCAGAAACTCCCGTTTATAAAACCATCAGATTTCGTGAGACTTATTTACCATCATGAGAATAGCATGTGAAAGACCCACCCCCATGATTCAATTACCTCCTACTGATCCTTCCCCCAACACGTGGGAATTGTGGGAGCTACAATTCAAGATGAAATTTTGGTAGACACAGCCAAACCATATCAACACCTTTTGCTCTTTTTTTGTTTTAGGTTGTAATCTTCTTGTTTCCATTAAGAAGCTTATATATGCAGTATAAAATATGCAGTGTAAAGTTCTTTCATTAAGAAGCTTATATATGCAGTATAAATTCCAGATACTGATTTTTCATTGTTGTGTGTGTTGCAAATATCTCCTGTTAGTTTTTAGGCACATTTCCCATAGTTTCTTTATAGAGCTTTGTTGAAATTCTTAATTTTAATATATCCTATAGTTTATTTATGCTTATTTCAAAATGACAGCTTTTTTCTCTTATTAATAAAACTTTTCCTATACTAAGGTGACAAAGATATTCTGCCTATTGTGTTGTAAATATTTTTTTAAACCACATAAATGTATTTTTCATGATTCTGGTAGCTGGGAAGTTCAAGATCAAGGTGTAGGCTGTCAGCTTCTGGGGAGACCTCTTCCTGGCTTGCAGACAGCCCCTCTCCCAGTGTCCTCACAGAATCTTTCCTTGGTGTATGCACATAGAGAGAGCAGTGGGGTGGGCAGGGAGAGCTCTGCCCCTTCTTGTAAGGTCACTAGTCCTTTTGGATTAGGATCCCACCTTTATGGGGTCCTAATTGCCTACTAAAAGCCCTATCTCCGAATTCAATCACACTGGGGTTAGGACTTTAGCATATGAAATATTGGGGCTCCCATTCTGTAGCAGGTATATTCATCCCATGAAATACTACTCAATAATGCAAAGGAACGAGTGACTGAATTTCAGACACTGTGAGTGAAAGAAGCCGGGTACTGAGGTGTACATGCTTTGGATTCCATTTAAACAGTGACAGGAATGAAAGAGGATTTGACTGTGGGTGACGGGAAGTTAGCTGAGGAGGGGGCACAAGGGAAACTTCTTTGGCAATGCTTTGTCTATACTGGGGTGAGAGTTACATGGGTGTACATATTTGTCAAAATACATGGACTGTGCACTTAAGACCTGTGCATTTTATTGTGTTTCGGCTATAACTTTTGTTTTGGTTTGATACGGTTTGTTTTTTGAGACAGGGTCTCACTGTGTCACCCAGGCTACAGTGCAGTGGTACGATTATGGCTCACTGCAGCCTCAACCTCAAGGGCTCAAGTAATCCTCTCATTCTGGCCTCCCAAAGAGCTGGGCTCATAGGTGTGCGCCTCCATGCCTAGCTTGCGTAAACTATATCTTAACATAGCAAAGGCAACTAAGACACTTTCCTGGTGTTTTTCATGCACTCCCAGGTCAGAGTGCGCTATTTTAGTAGAGATGTTCCATTTTATGTATTTTAAAAAATAATTTCAACTTTTATTTTAGATTCAGAAGGTACACGTGCAGGTTTTGTACATGGGCATACTGTGTGACACTGAGTTGGGGTAGGGATCATCCCATCACTCAGGTAGTGAGCATAGTAACCAATAACTGGGTTTTCAACACTTCCTCCCTTCTCCCTCTCTCTCCCTCGCAGTTAGTCCCAGCGTTCTAAACTTTTTAAGTTTTCATCAGTAATTGACTTTTATATATGATTAGTTATCTCATATAGATAACTAATTGCTCTGGTTAGATCTTTTTGAATAGTTCCTCAATAACCGATGATTACAAGCACTTCTGTCCTATTTCATTTTCGCCTACGTGTAGGACTCTTCCTGGACTCCATTCCATACTGAAGGTCTAGAATCCTTGGTCAGTTATACACTCTCTTTCTTGCTGTGGCTGAATGGTAATATCTGGTAGAAAAAAATCCCAACACCATGATTTTCTTCAGGAATATCCTCTCTGTGATATTGATCTTTAGAAATTTTTATCAATACAGATTTTCAAGTCAGTTTTAACCTATTATTTTTCAAAGGCAATATCTGTCACTATTGTGGTAGATATTTTGATTTATTGAAAAACATAAATTTTGCTGTATTTATTTCAGACTTCTACTCTTTTTACAGGATTGAAATGTATGTATCTTTCTGGTGAAATTAAATGTTTTGATTTTTTTGGGTGAATTATGCACTAGTGTGACTTTCATACTTAATATCTATTTTGTCTGAGGTTAATATCATCATACCAGCTCTGAATGAATTAGTGGTTTGCCTGTGACTTCTTTTTCAGTCTTTTAATTCCAAACTTTCTCTGTTCTTTTTTAAGAGGTCTATTTTTAAAAGGGTATTGATGAATTTAATTATAACTATTTTAACAATAAGTCTTTAAACTAGAGGTTTATATTTTTTTGTGATTTACAATACATTTGGATTTATTGCCAAATAAATCCATGTTTGCTATAGTCCGTAATTTTTTCTTATCTTTCTTTCTTTGATTTTACTTTTAATTTTTTTCACAGTTTTTAAAAAATCCTCAATTAGCTTGCAAGATCAACACTTTTATAACTCCTTTTGCTGGTTCTCATAGGATTTGTAACAAGATTTTTTAACTTTATTAACCCCAAGTTAAATACATCCTTACTTTCCTTTTAAACAAGAGAAGAGACTTAATTTTCCTTTGGTTTAATCACTTCTCTCTTAAATTACGTGCTATCCAGCATTTTATAATTTCTCATATTCTATTTCTTAACTTGACAATTTTTCACCTTATTATTATTGTTTCTAAAGGCAATGCTTGTTGAGATTTACCATCATGTGTATATTTTCTCTGTTGCCCATTTCTTTTTGCATTCCAAATCTTCCTTTGGGGTTGCTTTCTTTCAGACTGTAGTGAACATTCTCAATTTTTCTTTGTCCGAAAAATTCTTCCTAGTGCCTTCGTTCTTTAAGATGGGGATTTTGGTGATAGCAACTTTCTGACTTTAGGTGACAGTAACTGTCTCTCAATATTTAGAAGTCATTCCATTGTCTTCTGGTTTCTACTAGTGATTTTGAGAAATCAGCTTTCAGTTTGGATGACTTTCCTTCATAGGCAGCCTATCTTTTATTTCAACTTGGTAATAAACTGCTCAGTTTCGGATTACAGGAAAACATCCTTATTTGCCCTCACTATTGAAGAGTATTTTAGGGCATCCAGTTCTGGGTTGGCAGCTATTTTTTCTTTCTGGCTTCATTGAAGATCTTGTCTTTGCCTTTGATATTCTAGAAAGTCACCATCATACATGTAAGTGAGAATTCATTTTTGTTTATACTTTATTTGGCTTTCTTAATATAAAGATCTATTTTCGGCCAGGTGGGTTGCTCAAGCCTGTAATCCCAGCACTTTGGGAGGCCGAGACGGGCGGATCACGAGGTCAGGAGATCAAGACCATCCTGGCTAACACAGTGAAACCCCATCTCTACTAAAAATACAAAAAACTAGCCGGGCGAGGTGTCGGGCGCCTGTAGTCCCAGCTACTCGGGAGGCTGAGGCAGGAGAATGGCGTGAACCCGGGAGGCGGAGCTTGCAGTGAGCTGAGATCCGGCCACTGCACTCTAGCCTGGGGGACAGAGCGAGAGTCTGACTCAAAAAAATAAAAAATAAAAAATAAAAAGAAGATTTAGTTTTTTGCCTGCTTTGGAAACTTACCAGTCCTGATTTCTTCAAATATCTTCTTTTCTTAATTGTCTGTTATTTTATTCTTTGGGTATCTAGATAGGCGCATATTAGGTCTTCTTTGTCTATTTTTCTGTCTCTTAGTGTTTCTTTTCATTTTTGATTATCTCTATTGAATTACGCGTACTTTCTTTAGGCATGCATTCCAGTGCATTTCTTTCCTCAGCTGTGTCTAACATTTATCTAACAGCTAATATTTGAATCTCCATTGTTTTTCTTACTTTAACTACTACGTTTTCCATTTCTAGAGATTGTATGTACTTATTTTACAAGTCTGCCTATTTGCTTTGATAATATTCTATTGTTTTCTCAAAACTTCAGTATTCTATTTTTCCTTTAAACATATTTAATATCATATCAAATATTAAATGTATTTTTACTCTGGTAATTCAGTTATTTGAGATCTTTGCGATCCTTACTGTGCTGGTCGTTTCATTTTCTTTTCTGCTGAGTCTGGAAAGTAGTGCTTTGTTTTCCCATATGCTCTGTCATTTTTTAAAGAATTATAAACTCATGGTTATTAGAACCTTATCCATGAAAATTCTTGAAGTTTTCGTTTAAGGCACGTTTTCCAGAGAGATCTGATGACTTCAGCCAGGTTCCTCAGTGCAGTGTCAAGTCAGGAACACTTTATTATCAAGAGTTTTAACTTTTCCTTTTGAAAATAATTAGACTTACATAAAAGTTGTGAAAATAGTTCAGATTTTTCATATTCCCTTCTCCCAGGTTAACATTCACATGTCCATAGTATAATTATCAAAATAGAGAAATTTATATTACTACAGTACTTATAATTAAACTATAGGTCTTTTTCAAAATCTACCAGTTTCCCACTATTGCCCCATTTCTGTTTCAGTATCAAATCCAGGGCACCATATTGCGTTTCCATGTCACCTTAGCCTCCTCACATCCATGTCATTCCTTAGTCATCCCTTTTCTTCCATGATCTTGACACTTCTAAAGAGTACTAGTGAGTTATTTTGTAGAATGTCTCTCAACTTGAGTTTATCCAATATATTTTTTTCATGACTAAGTTGAACTTATACATTTTGGGCAAGAATAGCATAAAAAAAAAGTCCCCTTCTCAGGGCATCATATCATGGTCAGTGTAAACTAAATTCTCAGTGTCATGTTATCAGGCTATACGGTGGCATGACTTAGAGGCCTAAATCCATGTAGAGGCCAGTTTGTGGTTACAGATTCTCAGGAAAAACTTGCTTCTTTACACAGAGCCAAGCCTTAGACAATTGTGTTTTATTGTTTTTATTACTGTTATTATTTTTCCATTTTCTTTCACCTTTTAACTACAGGTATAGAGTTTCATAGTTCTATTTGGAAGTTGTGGATCTGATTTTATACCTTAGAGTGAGCCTGAGCTTTATCTCTTTCCTCCATGCACACATTTTATTAAACTGAGAGCTCTAGACCTCTGAAGATGAACAGGTACAATTAGGTCTTGGAAAACCTCATAATTTGCCCTTTCTTATTAATTTTTGCTTTGGTCACTCATCCTTTCTTTGTGTGCATTAAAAGAAATACTGAGACACATACATATGTATGCATATATATGCACGTATGTATATACACATACATATATTCAACTATATTTGATTTATAATTTTAGAAATTCTGTGTCTGGAGGGTTCCAAGATTATCTGACCTACCGTTTAATAAATATGGATTGAATAAATTAATATATATAAATTAGGTCTATTTTATGAATGTATTTATAGAAAATACTCACAGGTGTTACCAATATTTTGTACAAAGATATTCATTGTAAAAGTATTATTTATAATAGGTCAGGATTGGGAAAATTAGGAAGTGGTTAAGTGAATAAGGGTATGCCCATTTGAGAAAATATTATGCAGCCATTGAAATTACATTTCAAGGTATTTTTAAAGGGATAAGAAAATGTAGATATATGGCTCATCAAAGTGAGTTAAAATAAGTTAATTTTACAAAGTACATAGAAAGCCCTTATAATAAATGTGTCAAAAGTTAACAGTGTTTACCTGTAATTCTCATACACTTTTGTGCTCTCAAAGTTTTCTACATTCATACATATAATTTTTGTAATCAGAGAAAATAAAAGGATGGAGTAAAATGAAATTTAAAGCTGCATTCATGAAATAAATATTGAGCATCTACAATATTATATGCATGACAGCAACGCTGCCATCTTTTCAGCCAGCATTTACAGTGAAATTATGGTTAATAAGAAGATTAAAGAATAGTGTCTTCTGACTAGAAAACCTTCCCCAACAACTAGATAGCCAGAAAACATTTGTGGAGATAAAAATAGAAAATGTTACTAGTTGTCACCTATCCTTTTTTATTCTCCAGTAACAAATAGAAGGAGGTAGATATTCAGCAAGGCAGAAATCAATGCAGTGAATTTTCTCTTTCCAGGTTGACTCTAGAACACCTTTGTTGCATTTTTCTGGGAGCCAGGAACCTGGGACCACGTCTCCTGGCTCTGCAGCGAATGGGCTGCAGTTTCCTTACTGACAAATTGGATGATCTCTATCTAGGACCTATTTTGATTTGGTGATTCCAAAGGTAGATTTGCTATAGAAAGTGGATTTTTAGTTTTATGAATATTTTCAACAGTTACATTTTGTGCTGAGTATAAAATAAGACTTTTATGAAGTTCAGTTTTTTTTCTTTACGAGTAGCCTTTTGGGGTTCTACTATTGCCATATTTATTTGGACATGCTCAGTCCAGAGTTATCCCTTTTATCAGAACTGTAGTTTGGGTTTGTGGGTCAATTGTCCAATATTGAGAGTTTCACTGTCTTAGATGTTAGACGAAATCATAGAAGTCACCACCATTGAATGTGAACAGGTTAAAATAAGAGTTATAAAGTGAGGGGTGGGATAGAAGTTGGTCCTTGGATACTCTGCCACCTCAGAGTCTTGGTAGCAGCACAAATTAGCAAGTATTATGTAGAGAGGTTTGCAGATATCTCCATGCCTCCATAAAATAAGTTTCGGAAGGTTTTATATCTAAAAAAGAAATACGGAAAAATGTTAACATAGATTTTGCTGGTGAGTATGGGAATGTTTATTTACTGTTGTTTCATGTATGTTATCATAAAAGCATTTTCAAATTGAAAAGAGAAATCTTCTTGAGCTGGATTTTGAAGCCTGACAGAGGTGCCCAGCTGCCGGAAGCCGGTCCTGTCCTTGCACAAAGGCCAAAAGGTCACCGAGTTGGAGACAAATCTCCTATCATGGTCAATAATCGCCTAAGTGATCCCAAGCAGTGGGTTTGGGGTGGGAATCACAGAGTTCCTTCTTCTCTAACCAAGAAACAGCAGCCAGCCCCGTCTACAGCAGAGACAGAGCTCCACAAGCAGCTGCAGGCAGCCAGAGCCGCTTCTGTGAATTCCGACAGTCATCAGCATCAAGGACAGACGTGTGTTCGGTAAGAACACACACTCCTCCTCCTCAATCTGTCTCTCTGGGCAGACTCATTCCTTGAAGGGAAGGCAGACCCTTTACCATTTTTCCCTGCAAAGCTGTATCTGCCTTGAATTCCGAGGGGCGTTGAACGATGCCTTGGTCACCGTGCACTCCCTTCACTCCTCCTTGATGTTCATCTGGGAGAGTATGAACGGTGGAGAGAAAGGGTTGTTAATTTCTGGCTTCTTGTTTAAATTCTTTTATGTCTTTTTCAGAAGAGATTACAGCTCCTATGGAGTTTGCTGTCAACCATCAGATCTGCTTTTTTGACACTAAAGGTTATTTGTCTTCCTTTTAAAATATGCATTATTCGGATGCAGTGGAAAGGTATGTGCTTGTTTTTGTTATGAAAATATGGAATTCTTAAGCTGAGCTTGGTCTGGTCTTCCCAACTCTTCTGATTAATCTAAGCATCATATTATCACCAGGCCACGGAGTTAAGGGTATGAATGGAAAGCGCATTAAAGAGAAAAGTGAAGAAATATCTTAGTGCATTAATCTGCTGTCTTTGTTTCATGTAAATTCATTTTTTAAGATGGAATTTGTCAGAAGCTATATTTGTGAATTGTGTTTGCACTTTCAGTGTAAACAAACAAACAAACAAACAAAATAGGTAGAGGTACTGTAATTCCTTTCCAGTACTGCAATTATCCTTGACCTATACTTTAAGAAACATGTTGAGGTACTTGTGGAGAAACACTCTGTCTTCTCTGATTGTACATTACACTCTTCTAATTAGGGCGAAGGATGGAAGCAAGATATGCTCTCAAATACACCTACTGTGAACTATCACGACACATTTTTCATGTAGAAATGCAGAAACAATTAGATTCTTTTCAACAGAGAACATAGCCTTTATCGGGAAATTATTACTTTGCTAATTGGTTCCTTGTAAGTACAAAGTTAGGTTATTGGCTTATGCCAGTCCTCAAAATGTGGTACTCAATTGTTTAGATGTCTCCTTTGATTGGCATCACCTGTGTCCTAAATAATTGTGTTTTTATCCAAGTCAATATTGTCTGCATTTATCATGCATTGAGTGAAAACTTTGGAGTAACTGTTAGGATAATTGGGCATTGGGGATTCTTAGAATTCTTTATTATGTGGAAATGCCTAAATAACATCTGTTCCATCATTCCTGTTATTCAGGGCTGCTTTGTAGTTGCCATGTCTTCAGGGACCTTCAAAACAAGAAACAAAGAAATTCAATATAAACTGCACTTCATGTAAAGCCCTTTAAACCCATCAAGAGAGTGTGACCTGGGTCTGGGTTAGCCTGAGCCTTAGTGGAGACAGAAGAACTTCCCCAACATGCTGGCCCCCTCCCCAATTTTAATGTAAGTCCTGGTCGTAGCTCTTCCAATTTTTTCTTACCATCAGTAATAAGGATAATGTAAGGACACTTTACTGAGGCTAGTTGCTCTTCAAACTAAATGGAACTTTGATTCTCAACATACATTTGCATTTTAATCCTGGGTACTCAGAATAGCTCTTGAATACTGGTGGCTTTTGAATGAATTTGCACCCAGATGGCTTTTGATTGAGATATCCTTTCCCAGGAAAGGGATGGTTTTGGTGCAATGTGGTGAGTAACCACCATGCAGGTGGAGATAGGAGTTAGGAGCTGCCACTGGGAATGGGTGGCTGCTTACCACACTGTCACCATGCTCAGGAGGACAGAACAGGTGAGTCCACACCTGCCTGCCATGCCCCTGGGCTGTATTGCCACACTGAGCATGACATCACGTACGCTGTGCAGAGTGGGCTTCACTGACGGCTGCAAGCAGCAGTGCTTGGTGGGGTGGGACGCTGGGGTGTGAGGTGTGGAGTGCTGGGGTAGAGTGTGGGTTAAGCAGCATCTGGCCAGCCCAGGCTCTGAGTAAACAAATGGGAAGATAGTGGTGGCCGTGATGTTGGGGGAGTTGCGGGGTGGCTGTGCATTGGAGGCTTGGGGGTGGAGAAGTCAGATGGAGGCCTAAGTTCCTTGCTTCTGGTTTCCAGAAGGAGCCTTCCCTCCACCTCCCCCACTTTTAGGTCCATCATCAATCCGGACCACCTGTCCTGCAACCTCAAGCTCAGAAGCAGAGGCTCAAGACTGTTTTCGAAGCTCCCACAATGGCATAAAATCAGATGTTAAAAAGAAATCCCTTACTCCACATCATTTCTAGTGATCTTCTCTGATTGAACTCTGATGTCTACCAGTGTGTGTGACACAGCTCATTAGTATGTGTATGTGTATGTGTGTATGTGCCTAAGTGTGTTTGTGTGTGTGTGTATGTGAGTGCCTGTGTGTGCATACATGCTTGTGTATGTGTATATGCATGAGTGAGTGTATTTGTGTGTGTTGTGAGTGCATGTTTGTGTATGTGTATATGCGTGAGTGAGTGTACTTGTGTGTGTATGTGTGGATGCTATCGGTATGTGTATGGCTATAAAAGATTTCTCTAATTTCTTTTAGATTATTCTTATGCTTTTGTACTTTTAAACTTCTGGGAGATCTCTGGGTCGGCCTTTTCCTTGCCTCTCAAGGCCCAACCCACCTGCCACCACCCGGAGCCAAGGAGAGTTAGGATGGGAGGGCCAACAGCCAGGGCAGGCCCATACCTGCTTCCTGACTTTCTGTCTTCTGAGCTGATGTGATCTGAGAGCCTTAGGACATAGACCTGAACTGAAAAACAAAACAAAGGAAAACCAACCAAATCAGGGTATCAAGTCAAGAAGATAGCATTTGTGTCAGGAATTAATGGCATGTAAATGAACTAAAGCAGCAAGAGACAGGACTCGGGAAAAATACCAGTGAAATAGGGGCAAGATCTGAGAGTCGCAATAGAAAATGACGGGGGTCCCGGGGGCAGAAAAGGGATACATGGGAAAAACAACCCCACAAATAATAGATGGGAATTTCTGAGCTAAGGAGATTCCCACCTCTGCAAATTGAAATAGCTAATCAACATCCACACCTAGACATCTCTAAAATCAAAGAAAAAAATTCTAACAGTTTCTAGACTCAAATAGGCAGCTGTTAACCAAACAAAAGCATTAGGCTGCTATTTGTTTTTTTTTTTCAAGTACAAACAGTGCAAGTAAAATGCAGTGAAACCCAGTAAACGTAATCAGATACATGCCAGGTGGCACAGGAAAAGGACTGCACATTTGGATTTCTATACCCAGCCAAGCGATCACTGAGCTATTCAGGTGAAAGATATTTAAAAATATACACGTTTTGGAGAATACTCAAATTGTGAGTCTACCGAATACACTAACTGCAAGCTAATCTGAGCCAAATACCCAAGGAAAATCTAAAGAAACAGCCAAGAGGACAGCCCCAGCTGCTCCAAGCTGAGCCTGAGTGGGCCTCTCTCTCTCTCACTCCGAATACATGATTACATACTTACTCTCTGGGAATGTGTAATTATGTACCACATTTTGTTTCTTGAAATAGAAGAGACATATTGCTAGGGAAACTCTTATAATGATGTGAAACAAAATCAGCTAAACCCTTTCAGCAAAACCTGGGGAGTGGCTAGGTTCCACGGGATCTGCCTTAGGGCACCGGATGAACGGTACTAAAGACTCAATATCTTATACTTCACAGCATCCAGTTTAATCGAAATGGGGTGTTGTATGTGGTGAGGTGCAGCGGGCGGGTTGGGGGCGGGCAGAGCAGTTGAAAAAGTCAAACAACTTCTTGTGGAAAATAATATCCACATCTCTTAAAAGAAACGTGTTGTGCTATAAATGTGAGGGAAGAACAGGTAAGAAAGAAAAGAGTAAAGAATAAATGGAACTCCTGAATTGATGAGCAGGAAAAATGAAGGCATTAAACCAGCAAGGAAATCCAATAGGAAAAATCAAGCAAAAGAAGTAAATATTGTAAAATAAAATAGAGATTAAAGTCGAGTATATCCATCCTGATATCAGTTGTGAAGGAACCGAATTCTTCCATGTAAAGCAGGGACTATCTGGTGAGGTCAAAACTCAAACTCTAGCTTTATGCTGTTAATGAAATTGTTTATTTTCCTATCTTCTCTGCCTTATCAGAGTAACTGCTGTGTATTTGACACCTAGATTTTATTATTATTATTTTTTTAGATGGAGTCTTGCTCTGTTGCCAGGCTGGAGTGCAGGGGCACGATCTTGGTTCACTGCAACCTCTGCCTCCTGGGCTCAAGGGATTCTCCTGCCTCATCCTCCAAAGTAGCTGGGACTACAGGCACGTGTCACCATGCCCAGCTAATTTTTGTACTTTTAGTAGAGATGGGTTTTCACCATGTTGGCCAGGCTGGTCTTGATCTCTTGGCCTCATGATCCCCTGTCTCAGCCTCCCAAAGTGCTGGGATTACAGGCATGAGCCACCACGCCCAGCCTCTGTTGATTTCTTTACTGCTTAGAGAGGCAAGAACATAGAACTAATACATTTTAGAAAGGTTTCCAACACTAAGACCCACGTGAAATAATTTCCGCTGAATCCCCCGTTGACCGGTTTAATCCATGCCTTGGAAGATCATGCTCCTCTTAACATTTTTGTTAATTGAAATCTTACCACATGTAAAACAGTACATTCAATAATTAGCGATGTCTCATGAGGTAGTTTGGTTTTGTTTACTGGAAAAAAGGAGTTAAAAAAAGACTGGACAACTGTGATTCTATCTGCACAAGTTTATAATTCCTTATCTAGCTATTTCAGAGTTCCCAGTAAGAACATCTATTACCATAAAGGTTCATTCTCCTTGGCTTATCATCCCTTCTCTTCCTTTTTATTGACTCTCACCAGCTCTTGAGCCCTTCAGGAAGATGTTCAGCCTTGCTGTGAATATTACACTGGACCAGTTCTTGCACTGGACTTGCCCACCGGGGATCTCTTCCCATTGTGCCTGGAACATGCTGGGAGAGTTCTCAGCCCCCCACTCCACTCCCAGGGCTGGGTCTGGGTGTTGGCGCCGGAAGCTGCAGACATCCTGCCCTCGAATTTTCCGTGTGAAGCCCGATCTGCACACCACGTGGAAGCACTCTGTAACGCAGGTGTCCGGAAAGGGATGAGAAAGCAAATCCGTGGCATCCTCCTTACGTGTCCCTCCGGGCCCTCCCAGCCCCAAGCCCAGCTCCTCTTTCCCCTGTGCAACTGGGGTGAGGGTGTATCCAGCCTCAGAGTGGGGTCCGTTCCTCAGACCTACTCAGAGGGAAGGCAGTCTGGAGAGCACGCCAGCATGGCCTGGCCCCAGCCAGCCTCTCCAGCTGAGCCCACCAAGAGGCTCCAGGAAGCACTCGTGTATGCTCAGCAATGGCGAACAGAGTTCCTTGTGACTTACCTGCCGTGAGATGTCCCCGAATGAGCCATGTTCCAGAGACAGTCAGCAGCTGCAGGGTGCAAGTTTGCAGTTTCTGGCCTCAGTCCACTTGCCTAAGCTCCAGAACTGCCACATAAATGGCAGCGATTTGTGCTGGACATGCATCTGTAGCAGAAAAGGAAGCAAATGGGCCGCTGTTGCTTTTCTACTATTTAAATTTGGAGATGTCTCCCCAGTGCACCATTCTGGAGAAAATGTCCACATGAACAAATTATTATTTTACCAGCCTTCCTCATAAATGCTTTCCAGGCCTCCTCCAAAAGGCATAGCTGTGTGAAGCAGGGAACAGTTTAGGATTTGGGAAGGAAGTAATACTGCCAAGCAAGTTGCTTCATTCGAAACTTTATTGGTGATTGGTTGTTTTCTACCATTTTTTTTTTCCTAGCTGCCATCATGCTTTTTTCACCTGACAACATGTACCGAGACACTTGGAAAATGTTCAAAGGTAGAAATAACTGTTTAAATATTTTTCTAGAGAACTCATTTATTCTTGTGCCAGTAATGGATCACTTTACAATATAGTTTTTCGGAGGACGAGCTCTCCAAGTCTCTTTTTGCACAGATGAAAAACGTGGGTACTGAGGATGACTTGAGATGGTGGCTCCTCGTGAGGACACTGCTGGCCCTGAGCCTTCTGCAGTTAGGACAGTGTCTTCCTCCTTGGACTTTTCTGTGTCTGCATAGATTAGCTGCATCCAATTTCAAAAAATCCAGAAACCTAATGAGAAAATGGAAACGTATCCAAGCAAAATAATTTGTAAACTAATGATTACTTTTGCTATGAAGAAGAGGGAGAGAGAGGTATTAACATTTCTGAAATGAGAAGAGTCAATTCTGGTTTTGGATTTCTGGCAGTGCAGAGTGTTCCATTACTCAAACACATCAGCTTTTGACCCATCATTTTCACTTGTCGGGGGAAGCCCTCCACCCCTTGTTGATTTAGTTATATTATCCCTTATATTCCCATTTCCTACTTGCATCCCCTCAACCCCAGAGCCCCGCAGTGGGTGAGGAGTCACCTTTCTATTGCTGCGTGATCTTATGAAGGCCCGTCAGGTTGCCATTTGTGCATGTATTTTAAATCGATGGTAATGGCTTGGCTGGTGGGAATGTAAGATGGCACAACCCCTTTGGAAGACAGTATGGGGGATTCTCAGAAAATTTAACCTGAAATTACCATTCTACTTGTGGGTGTGCCCACAAAAATGGAAAGAATTGAAAGAGGGCCCCGAACAGGTGTTTATCCACATTCCTAGCAGCATTATTCCCAGGGACTGAGACAGGGAAGCACCCCAAGCATGTGGTGATGCATGAACAGATCAACAAACGTGGCACATCCGTACGATGGAACGGTAGTCAGCCTTCAACAGCAAGGACGTCTGACACACGCCACAACATGAATGAACTTTGAAGACACTGTGTTCAGTGAAATAAGATAGGCATAAAAAGATAAATCCTGCCTGATTCCACTTATATGAGGTCCCCAGAGAAGTCAATTCAGAGACAAAAGGCAAAGGGTAGCAAAGGCAGGAGTAGGGGATGGGGAGATAAAGCTTAATGGGTGCAGAGTTTTAGGTGGAGACAATGAAAGAAGTTGTAGAGATGGGTCGTGGTGATGGCAGTACAGAAATGTGGAAGTACTTAATGCCACAGAATTGTACCTGGTTAAGAAAAATTAAACTGAGAAATTTTATGTTATATATATTCTGATAATATTTTGGAAAAGATGCTACTAGTCAAATGCTCTATTTCTCCTCCTCCTCCTTCTGCTTCATTTCTTCTTCTCCTGTTCCTTCCCCTCTTCCTCTACTCCTCCTCCTCCCTCCTTTTCCTCCTCCACTTCTCCTTCTTCTTCTTCTTCTCCTCCTCCTCCCTCCTTTTCATCCTCCACTTCTCCTCTTCCTCCTCCTCCTCCTCCTCCTTCTTCTTCTTCTTCTTTCCTCCTCCATGTCCTTTTTTCTTCTCCTTCTCCTTCTTCCCCTTCATCTTTTTCTTCTTTTGCTTTCTGTGCTGAATATTCTGTTTTAAATATCCCTCCATGGCAGAATATTCGCATAGCTATGTGCCTACTCATGGTTTCATGATGTGCAACTATGTGATTTGACTTATTTTTTTCCCAAAGCATAGACATTTAGAATCCTTCTAAGTCCCTGTTACTGCACCTGATACTATAGGAAACAGTATTGTGCATGTGTCATTTGGTTTTCTGAAGTGTTTTTTCCTAGGGGCGAAATTACTGAACCAGACAATATGGTTCAGTAATTTAGTTCATTTATTTATTTTAATTTATTTTTAATTGTACCTTGGCAAATTATAATTTTGTGCATTTGTTGATGACAATGTAATGTCATTAACATATATGTATACACAATGTGGAATGATTAAATCAAGCTAATTAACTTTGCCATTATGGCAAATACTTATTTTTGTGGTGAGAACATTTGAAATGTACCCTTAGCAATTTTTAAATACATCATTAGTAACTGTAACCACCATCCTGTGCAATAGACCTCAAAAAACTGATTCCTGCTGTCTAATTGAAACCTTGTATCCTTTGATCATCATGTCCCCATTTCCTCCATCCTGCGGCCTCCGGCCTCCGGTAACTACTATTCTACTCTTTGTTTTTATATGTGTTACATTTAACTCTGTGGAGCCAACTTGCTCTCCAAGAGGTTGTGACTCTACCTGGGATAACCACAGGCCAAAGTGTTTTCCTTCTTCTACATGTTCGCCAACACTTGCCAATCCAACTTTCTAATATTTGCTAGTCTCTTGGTCGCAAAATGAAATCTCCTTGCTGTTTTAACTTTCAGTTGTCTAACTATTAATGAAATTGAGCATCTTTTCATTTTTTATTAGCCTTTTGGGTTTCCTCTTCATGTGAATTGTCTTTTAATCTTTTTTGCCTCCGTATCTATTGTGGTTTTTCTTTTTGATTTATAGACATTTCTTGAATATTCTAGATAATATGGTCCCTTGTTGGTTTTAGATACTGCAAATATATTCTCTCAATCTGTTGTTAACTTGGCCCATGTGTTTTTCATTAAAATCAATCCTTAGTTTAATGCAATAAATTCAACATAGTTTGCCTTCAATTATCTCATTTGTTTTTAATCTTTCTTGCCTCATGAAAATGTATTTTAACATATAAATTTTACTTTACATACCTTTCTAGATGAGTCCCACACATTTTAAAATATAATGTTTTATGTTGTTCAGTTCTATGTCAATTTTATTTATCATTTCCTTTTTAGAAAAAATGTATGTTGTCAAAATTTTAGAAATAGAGGATTGTTTTGAGTTATACTTTTTTACGAATTTCTAGTTATATTTGTTGCTGTGAGAGGATGTATTTTATGACACTGGTTCTTTAAATTTTATTGAGGATTCGTTTGTGGTCTAATATACAGTCAACGTATGTGACTCTTCATCGTATGCACAAAAATAGTACTTCTCGAACTTTCTGCGGTGAAGGACAAGTTTAAAAAATTGTTTGTTTCCAGTTGCAAACTATTATTTTTCAAATTTTAATAAAATCAAATACAAAAATCTTATGAAATCATATGTCTCAACAATGGTAAACTGTTAAAATTTTTTAATACTCTCAATTTTCATGTTTATTTCCTTGTAGAGAGGTAAAAAAACAGGGGCTGACAGGCATCAAGTAACCAGAAAGACTGCGTGTACTTGGTTTGTTAGTCTTCGCGCTGCAAATTGAATCACTTTCGTTACAAATTGTATTCTTCTTATGGCCTCTACTACTGTTTATTTTTTTGTCTCTGTTAGGTGGGGAGGGGATGGGTTAAAATCTCCAACAACTAATGTTTTTATATTTATCTCTTCAGTTTTTCAGTTATTTCGCATATTTTAAAGATACACTGTTAAGTGTATACAGGCTCCCAGTGGTCACATGTTATTTTTATTGGTGTAACATTCATCTTTTATTCTTAGGACATTTTTGTCTTGATATTTATTTAGTCAAATATTAAAATTGTCGTTACAGCTTTTTTGTGGGTAATAGTTCTATGTTACGTATTTTTCATTCTTCAGTTTAGCCTTTCTTGATTCATTTGGAATGTTGTATTTTTTTAACCAATCTGGAATTATTGGTCTTTTTATTACTGAGTTTAACATTTTCATTTATCATAATTACTACTGTATTGTGATTTATTTCTACCTTAAACTTATGTTTCCAATTTACTATGCTTGTTTTTGATTTTTCTTTCATCATTCTTCTTGAACAGATTAGGTTTAAGTTATGGTAAAATTATTTTATTTTATTCTTATCTTGGTTTCCTAGGATTAGAAACCCATAATTATGTTTACTGATTTCTACTGATTTTTCTAATTTAAGTAAAAGTAATAATAATTAAGGTAAAATTAACAATACGATGCATGAGTCTTAAGTCTTTAGTCTGATGGGTTTTCACAATTGCATACACCTCTGTAACCCCCACCTCAAATAAGATACCGACTATTTGTATTACCCCAGAGACCTCCAAGTTCATTCCAAGTCATCTCTCCTATTCCCCATAAATGACAATATTTTCACTTTTGTAGATGACTTTGTCTATTTTCGTACTCCTGAATAATAATATATTTTATTAATCATATATAATTATATTGTATATATTTATGTATATTATAATATATACAGTGGGAGGCTTCTTTTGTGTAACATAATTGTTTTAAGATTCATTCATTTTTGCAATGATCTCTGTTGTGCTTTTTATTGTTGAATAGCATCCTATTCTATGAATATATGGCTATATCATGATTTTTTAATAATCCATTCTCCTTTTGGTAAACACTTGGGTTATTTCCAGTTTGGGCTACTATGCATAAAACTACGATCAGCATTCTTACCTGTTATTTACTTATTTTGTCATTAGTTTTTATTTCTTGCAAGTAAAAGTCTACCCTAGAATTGTGGAGTCACAGGGTGCATGCATGTTTAACTATGTGAGAACTTTACAAACAGTGCTGGAAATATTGTATCTTGTTACACTTTCACTGGGGTGGTACCAGCCTGCCAGGTGCTCCACTTCCTCACCAACACATGTGCTCTCAGTCTTTTTAGTCATTTCAGTGAGTGTGAAATAGTATCTCATTGAAATTTTAACCTTCGTTTCCTTAATGACTAAGGATATGAAAAATCTCTTCATGTGCTTATTGGCCATTATTATATCTCATTTTGTGAAGCGCCTGTTTAAATCTTTTGAACAATTTAAAAAATTGAGTTGTCTGTCTTTTTATTACCAAACTTGCAAAATTTTTATCTATACAAATCAGATGCATGTGCTACATTTTTCATACAACTTATAATATATTGGTTAGCAGAAATGTTTAATTTTTATGAAGTCAAAGTAGTCATATTTTTTTGTGGGGCCCTATTTTTGCGCCCTTTCCTAGAAATCTTTGTCTACCTAAGTTTGTAAAAATATTCTATTATGTGTTCTCCTAGAAACATTATGATTTTTGACTTCACCTTGAAGTCTATGTCTGGTCTTGGATTAATTTTTGTGTCTGCAGTGAGATGAGGTCCAAGTGTATTTTTCACCCAGCTGGCTTTTTATTGTTCTGGTGGGATTTGTTAAAAATACATTTCTCCTCCATTGGATTGACTTGGCATCTCGGACAAAGATCACTTGGTAGCATTTCTGAGTTTGTTTCTGTTCTCCCTCATCATCTGCTCTGTTGCCCTCTCTGCCTATCTTATCTCAATATCAACTCGTCCAGCAGCTTCATAATAAGTCTTGCAATTAGCATTAGTCCTTCAAATTTGTTCTTCTCCTTCAAGATTGTTTTCACTACACTATGTTCTTTCTTTTTCCATATAGATTTTAAAAGCAACTTATCTATTCCTTAAAAAATATGCTTCTGAGATTTTGATAGTGTTTGCACTGAAGCTATAGATCACTTCAATAATTGACGTCTTTACAACTTTGAGGCTTTTGTTCCAAGAAAATTATATATTTCTCTATCTCTGTTCCATTCATTTAACCTTATTTTTAGATATCCATATTTTCTTCCTTACAAAAGAAGACTTTTAATGTATTGTTATAAACTTTTGATAGCTTTTTTTAAATCTATCTTCATATTGTTATAAATGTTATAATTTTAGTTCTGGGTGAATATACATTTATCCCTCTCTTTTTCATTTGTTCTTACTTTTTATGTAAAAACTTCTAACTTCTCTGGTCTCCCTTATTTTTCAAATCTCTTGCAGAAACTCTCTTGGACGTGTCCTTTTTGGTCTTCCTCCAAGAATGTTTTCAAGATTGATTTTCCTATAATTAGTCTTCTAAGGTTTTGTGTGTCTGAAAATACTTGTAATTTGTTTCAGATTTTAAATAAAAATTTGACTGAATGCATAACATTAGGTTCAAAGGTTTTTTTTCCGCCTTCCTTAGTTTAAAATCATTATTCTTGGATCCAGTGCTGCTATTGAGAATTCTGATGACAAACTTCCCCCTGCCCCTTATTCTTGCTAGGTGATCGACCGTCTTTCTCTGGAAGCCTTCGGGAAGTCCTCTGACCCCGTGGAGCACTCTCAGTTCCCCGCCGTGTGCCAGGAGTGGGTTTGGTGTTCTCTGACCTTCTCGGTCCTCTCTATGCCCTTGCAACCTCACATCTTTCATTTCTGTTTTGAATAATTTTCCCATGACCTTTTCGCTCCTGTGGGACTTCTACTAAGTGAACATGGACATGTCTTATTTTATCCTCCTGACCTCATAATTTTCCTTCCATGTCTCTATTATTCTTATCCTTTTCTGATGCCCTCTGGTAGTTTCACAAACAAGCTTTGTGCCTTGCCTGCATCTATTCAGCATACGCGCTCATCTGCTGTCTGCCTTACTTCAACCACTATGTGTTTCAGCATTTCAGTGTTTCAATCTTTCTTTTTAGTCTGGAGGCAGACTACTTGAATTCCAGTCCAGCTTTGCTCCTTTCCAGTTCTGTGGTCTAAAGCAAATTACTTAATTTCCCTGTGCTCTTGTTTTCCAATCCTGAAAATGGGCATTATAATAGCAACTAGCTCTTAAACTCATTGGAGGATTGGCAGAGTTAGTGTTATATACGTCTGTCTAGAGCGGGAAGACCCGTCTCCTGGGAGGCAGGTGCATGTGTTGATTGTTACCACCTTTAAAGGCCATCTCTCAGGCATATTTTAAATCACCCGTCTGTATCAACAGCCCCCTCCACGTTCTGCGCATACCTGGGCCGCTGTGGGCAGTCACGTGACGGTTGTGTTCCAGGGTCTGTCACGGCCACCTAGAAGCCTGTGCCTTTGGTCTCCATGGTTCTGTTTGGTGATGTGTGTTGGGGACGTGCTGCTCTGTGTAAAGATGGAGAGAGGAGCTTCAGAGCTGAGAGCCCAGGGGTTCGAAAACCCCTGAAGACCTCTCTCCAGCCCTGTAATCGCAATAAGCCTTTGCTCCTCCAGGTTTTTCTCACAGCTCCATGTGCCTCCTCACAGACAGGCCTCCATGTTGCTCAGTTTGCAGTTGGTTCCAGAGGTGGAGTTTAGACTTTGCCAGAACCAAAAGGCCCAGATAAAGCCATTTTCTGTGCATTGTTATCTCTCTCTCTCTCTCTGTCTCCTCCCTTCTCCCTCTCTCGCTTCCTTCCTTCTCCCTCCCTTCCTCTCACCCTCCGGTCCTCCCTTTTTTCCTTTCTTTTATTTGTCCCTCCTGGGTCTTTTCTCCTTACCTTTCTTCCTTATCTTCTTCCTTCCTTCTTTTTTTCTCTTTCTTCCTGTATTTCTCTTTCTTCCTATATTTCTCTTTCTTTTTTTTCCCACTGGGTTTCTGTTCCAAACTTCATGTTTCCAATATTAGAAAACAACACATTGATTTCCCATTGTTTTGTACACTTCCGAGGCCGGCTTCAGTCATGTGCGTACACTGTGAGAGAGGAGAGGAGAGTCCGTGGCAAAATGTGCAGTGCGGTCGCACTCTTTCTGTCACCATGTGTTCACATTTCACTCCCATTGCTTTAAAATTCTGTAAAATAAGTAGAAGTTTTAAAGAGCAAAAATGTCAAGAACCCCTGTGATACTCTTAAAGAAGGACTATTCCATGCTATTCAAGAAAGAGAACTATTCCCTCAGATGTATGTAAAAGATGCCATCAGAACCTTCCTACATTTAGATGTGGGGTGCGTGCATCCCAGCCTTTAGCCCAGGTGATGCCAGAGGTAAAAATTCAAGAACAAAGTGATGATGCTTGAATTGATTATTTTCAATGTATATTTCATCTGTATTTTATGAGAGAAAAACAGTGCATTGAATTTGTGTCTATAAACATTTTTCAAATTCTAATAATTTCTGGCTTTTCCATTGATTGCATATTCACAACACACTGTGTTTCATAGATTGGAAAGGAACTACAATGTCAGTCCCAGACACGCTCACACACCCACTAGGAGAGACACCTGTGCCTGGGATCCATGTATGATTATCTCTAACAGGCTCAGAGGGAGAAAACTCAACCTTGGAAAATTAGAGGTGCGCTAACTTCACTGAATGAAGACTCGCTGGAGTCAGCATCTCCATCCTGACTAAGGGTGGGGAGAGGCCATTGTTGCCAAGTGGTAAAGGACCTCCGCAGAGCCCTGCAGATCAAGTCAGCTTTGATCTCATCCAGTTGAGTCTTGGAATTTTAAAATCTGAAAATATAAATCAGTACCCGTCACAGAAAAGTGTTTTAGTACATTTTAAAACCCTGCAGTAAATATAAGCTGAATCCCATTTTCTAGCAAAGACAAGATAGGATGAGTACCTGAAATTCATGGGTTCTGCTGAGCTCACTGCTCTGGTCCTGTTCTACGGACAGGGTCATTACCCTGCATTCACGTGCACTGTGCTGAAAAGGTTGGACCCTCTGCCCCGCAATGCATTTTCTCTTGAACAAAGCCCTTTGAAAAATACTTCAAACTTTCAGACTCAACTTACAAATCAGTTATGAAAGTTTAAATTGAGCAAAAGCTATATAAGATAAGAATCTATAGACTGGGTGCGGTGGCTGACACCTATAATCCCAGGACTATGGGAGGCAGAGGTGAGTGAATCACTTGAGGTCACGAGTTTGAGACCAGCATGGCCAACATGGGGAAACCCCCTCTCTACCCAAAATACAAAAATTAGTTGGGCATGGTGGTGGGCACCTGTAGTCCTAGCTACTCGGGAGACTGAGACAGGAGAATTGCTTGAACCCGGGAGGCGGAGGTTGCAGTGAGCCAAGATGGCGCCATGGTATTCCAGTCTAGGCAACAGAACGAGACTCCATCCCAAAAAAAAGAGAAAGAATCTATAGTGTTAGATGAAAAAATATATACGTTTTTATATATGTATATTTATATATTATATATGTATATATTATGTGTGTGTTACATACATATTATGTATTGTATATAGATGTCTACTGCACAATTTGAGAAACTGTAGAGAATTACATCTCATTAATGAAAGTACAATTAACCTCAAAGGAAAGAAGTCCAGAACCAATAATTCCTGAAAAGTTAAAGCTGACGTTGTATAAATACATTTTTAAAAATCTTATTAAAATACAGGCTTTCTTTCTTTCTCCTTTTTCTTTTCTTTTGTAGCACCTCTGAGAAAATACTTCAAATTATATTAACGTGGAAACATGTGTGATGAAGAAAGGGTATTTATGAATGGCAGCCGTAACTACACTTCTGTCTATTAAATAATGAATTCTAAATAAAATTGAAAAAGACATAATAATGCCCATAAATATAATTTCATGAAGCATATGAGTACAATGCAGAATGTTATAGGCAAACAGGCAGTCTTCACGTGCTAGCAGAGCTCCTAAGCCAGTGCCATTGTGATTAGTTGCTCTTGGTAGCACGGTCTGCAGCTCCCTTTAAAATTCCCCCATGAGCAGGCAGCACACCCAGATTCGAAATTAGGCTCTGCTCCTCACGTAGTGCTTGTGCCTTTTGTTGTGGCACTGTGTTTAGCTCAGTACACTTTTTTGTTTCATGCCTGACTCAGGAAAGCAGGACAAGTTTAGTTTTTGACAGTGCCTTTTTGCACCTTGAGGGACGGATTGTCTGCAAGGGCCTCTTCACTCAGTCTCTGCTTTTGACTTTTTCCTTTGTGATTCCAAAACAAGGCTTGTGAGTAGCACTTACTCAGAGATTTCAGGCTTGGGTTAGCCTTGGACGCATGCAAATAGCTTAAAATGCTGAAATATTCAAATAAATTCTGCAGATGCATGGCTGCAGCACAGTGGCTGAGGCAACTCTGATATCTAGGATCTGCAAAGCTCACGTTTTGCTGTCATTAAGCCTGGAATATTCTCAGCCATCACAGCTTTCATATTACATATTTATAGCATGCAGTAAACCTCTGCTTTGCTTTCAGAGCTGGTGGGAGGAATGAAAAATACACATAAATGGAGCGAATCCGTGCCAAGGCAGTGGGTCAGGTGCAGCTCACCTCGTCTCATCAGGAAGAGGTGGGGTACATTCATTCCCGGCCCCCTCCTGTCCTACCTCATGAGTTTAAAGAGATTTCTAAAATCGAGAGGCCAACCTGGAGTGAACTTTACTGCTGATACTAGTGCGACCTTGCAAGGTAATTAGCACGCTTCCTGCGTGTCCGAAGGGGGTAAAGAGGGGTCTGTCATCTTTCAAGCATTGAAATATCTCTTTCTTGTTGAGGAAAATTTTAATGAAAGGTGCCATTAAAATGGAAGTCTTTTGTTCATGCTTAGAATGTCTCAGTGTGGGGCCTCTCCTTACACATTTGAATGCCACCCTCCAGAGAGCGCAGCCTGGGAGGTTCCAGGGAGCCAAAAGCTGGTGACCATTGATCCCTTCCCTTCTCCACAGGGACTAAGATGGGACAAGGGACAGTGCGAAGAGATGCATTATGGAATCCTTTGAGGTGGAAAACCTGCTTCCTAGATGCTGAGCCCAAATCAGGAAATCATTTTTTGGGGGGGTCAAATAGCGGGAGGCATGGGACAACATCAGCGTCCAATGCCAAACCCAGAGTTGGGGAACTCTGCCTTCCAATGCTGGGTGAAGCTCTTCCTCTTCACTACAATTTCAATTCATGCTCTCTCCACAGAAGCGTAAATGTCCTCCGCTAGGTTCATTGATCATAACGTTGATTTCCAGGGGAAGAACGTCTAAAATGGGTCACTAGAGGGTCACGTGATCCAATGATTCAAGTAGGGGGATGCCTAAATAGGGGAGTGAAAATGTCCTTACTGTACAAAGTGATGGCAGAATTGTGTGCATGAGCTATGGGTCTCACGCTGTATGAGCCGAATCTCACACTGTGTTCCTTCTTCAGGAAATTATGGTATTTGATTATTTAAATACATGTCTAAACCACTTGATTCCACATTTTAAAATTACTTATATTATACGGCAACTCTATGTACTTCTCAGACTATCTACTAGGGTGAACCTAGTATTATCACTGAATACACATAATATTTGAATCTACTGTAGACCATAATTGGCAAGAAAACGAAATAGTCTTCCGATCTTAATAGGTACAAATCTCACACTCACATGTATGGTTTTGGTCACCTATGAAATATTAAAAGTAAAGACAATATTCCACGCCCAGCGGAGAGGATCACTTGCTCTTGTGCACCTTAGCTCATAGCGAGTGTGCTGTGTGCTCTTGGCAGGTGACCTGTGATGGGCTACCCTGATGGAATTCCACAGGCAAACACTTAGAGAGCAGATGTGTGTACCCTGTCCTGGGATGCACCAATGAGCAGGTATGAAGTTTTGATGACAATCCATTCTCCCCTCAAGATTTCATTCTTGAACTAGGGGGTCTCTGTTTGATGTCACCATGGTGTCAAGCTGAGAGCACAGGTGTTGGAACAGATTGTCTGGGTTTGAGTTCTGACTCTTTCACTCACTAGCTGCATGAATCTTTGGACCTCAGTTTTCTCATCTGTAAAATTGGAATAGCTATCTCACAGGCTTATTTTGGCAATTCAGGGCCTCAATAATTGGGAGGGACTTTGAGGATTACCTGGAACATAGAGGGTGTTATGTGAGTAGCTGATAAAATAAAACTTACCTAAGACCTGTTACAGCTGGCTACGAAGCAGTGATCAACACAGATTAATGGTAGCAGTCTGAGTTTTGGAGTTCTAGGGAATTATGTCAGAATATGAATTCAAAATGAAGGCAAACACTCTGTTCCAGCAAACCTTCCACAACCTGCCATGGTTGATTCTAGGCGTCCACTTGACTGGGTTAAGGGACCCACAGGTAGCCCGCAAAACATTATTTCTGGGTATGTCGGTGAGGCTATTTCTCAAAGAGACTGGCATTTGAATCACTGGACTGAGTAAGAAAATTTCACCTTTCCCGTATGTGGACAGGCACCATCCAAACAGCTGAAAGCCCACATACAAAGAAAAGGCAGAGGATGGGCAAATTTGCTCTCTCTTTCCTAGAGCTGGGACACCTGGAGGGCTGACGTTCTCCTGCCCTTGAACATAAGAACTCCAGGTTCTCAAGACTTTGGATTTAGACCAAGACATACTGCTGGCTTTCCTGGTCCTCCAGCTGGCACAGAGCATATTTTGGGACTCTTTAGCATCTGTAATCACATGAGCCAATTCCCTTAGTAAATATTCTCTTCCATTTCTCTATGTATCTATCTATCCATCCATCAATCCATTCATCTGTCTATTTTCTATCTATCTATCTATCTATCTATCTATCTATCTATCTATCAATCAATCTATCCATCCATCCATGCATCTATCCATTTATCCATGCATCTATTTTCTATCTATCCATTCATTCATCTATCTAGCCATCCATCTGTGAATCTATTGTCTATCTATTTATCTATCTGACATTTATCTATTTAGCCTCCCATCTATCTATTCATCTATCTACTCATCATCCATGCAGCTATCTATTTTCTATCTATCCACCCATTCATTTATCTAGCCATCCATCCATCTACGGATCTGTTTTATATCTATCTATCTATCTATCTATCTATCTATCTATCTATCTATCTATACACCCATCCATCTATTCATCTATCCATCAATCCATCCATGCATCTGTCTTTTTTCTTCCTTTCTTCTTTGTTTCTTTCATCAATCAATCATCAATCTATTCACTCATCCATCCATGCATCTATGTATCCATTCATCCATGTGTCTATTTTCTATCTATCCATCCATTCATCATTCTAACTACCCATCCATTCATAAATCTATTTTCTATCTATCTATCTATCTATCTATCTATCTATCTATCTATCTATCTCTATCTATCTATCTATCTATCTATCTATCTATCTATCTATCTATCTATCCATCCATCCTATTGGCTCTGTGTCTCTGCAGAACCCTGATAATACACACCTCAGCGTTCTCCTCCCCTGGGGCACACTTTTGTATCTATCAATGAACAAAGCCCAGCTTCATTATTTGCTTGTCCTTATGTTTGTCTTTTTCACACACCTTCAACTCAGGCAGGATGCTTTTTAAATTGATTGTGGGCCCTTAAGGTGGCTTTTCACAGAATAGCAGACCTCACAGGTAGAAGTGTGTGGTGTGTGTTGCCCAGAGTGGGGCACTTTGGCCTATGTAACCTGCTAGGACAAGTAACAAAATTCAAGGATTCTTGAGGAGAGGGAGGGTATTGGCACTAGTAAGTTGACCATTTTCGTATGGTTCAGAATGAACCAGAATTCCTTCCATATCCCCTGGGATATTCTGTGTGAAGCGGTCCAGGTAGCGGGAGCTGGCAGATAATACCTTTCCCTAGGGTCCAGTATGCTGCAAGCAGGTATAGGCCTATCAGGCTGAACTTTTTCTTCTTTGAAGAAATGGAAGACTCTAGAATGTTGTTAAGGACATCAGTTTTTCTATGGAAAACAACATAAAGCAAAACAAAACAAAAATACAAAGCACGGTTAAGGGAGAGTCATTTTGTTTGCACTGGAAGGAATTTTCACTACTTCTTAGTCTTTGGTTTTCTAGAAAGTGATGGGAGAGCCAGTGACTGCTGCGGCTCCTTCTCAGGATAGTGGGGTGGTACGATAGTGAGGTGGAGTTGCCTGGTGATGACCCATTCTCCTTCCCTCCACCCGCATTTTAGATGTGAGGACACTCAGTTCTATTGGAGGTTGAAGATTGGGCATTTTACTATTACATGTCCCGCTTCTCTTCGGAGTATCACAAGCATGACCATATACTTACAGTCAGGAAAGACTGTCAGGAAGCCTTAATATTTCCAATGACTTCCTTTCCCATCTATGATATTTGGGGGTTTAAGATCATGGTGAAGATGTTGTTTACAAATTAAGACTGCTTTTGTAAACAGCATAAAGTAGGAAGGTTTAATCAGAACATTAGAATACTCCTTTGTAAACAGCATAAAGTAGGAAGGTTTAATCAGAACATTAGAGTACTCCCCAGTTCAAATTCATCTCTGTAAATGTGCGTGAGAAGAGTGAAGTCTGAGCCAGACTTACAAGTAATATTTTTCACCTTAGGAAACTCATTTTATTCATTTTCTTTTTTGAGAAAAAGAGTTTGAGGTAGAGAAGATTGGAAAAGGACCTCCCACAAGGAGCTGGTGGGAGGCAGGATGCTCTGATCCCAAACCTGGGATAGAAAGACAGAGCTCCCAGGGAACTTACTCAACACTCCACCAAGCCATTCCAAAGGGGGACAACTTTTACTCGGAATCTGCAGAGGAGCCTTTGCTGGTTGACTCTTCTGACTGTACCCTTGAAGATCAGTTAGACCCAACAGAGTTCAGAACCTGCTACCCACAAATAGGAGAGCTTGAAGTGTTGAATAATTTAAGCCGAAGTGATTTGAGAAGAGCAGGGGTAGTAGCATCCTCTGACCTCCTCCTTCTCCCCTGAGAAAAAACACACAGATCCTCATGGCAGAGATGCTTTCCCTGTACTAGGAGGGAAGGAGCATCCTTATCTCAGGAGACAGAGGGTCTCCTGGAGGAATCCCGGTGAGCAGGCCTTGTTAAGCTTCCCCACGGACTCCCCCAGTGCATACCCTTTATCTTGCCACATCTTTCCTTGACTTTCCACTTTTCATCAAACCTGGTATGAAAACCTCAGGTTTAATGGTGCCTTTGGGTCTTTGTTTCCTTATGAAGTCTTCTGTATCATGTAAAAATTATATTAAATGAATGTGTGTTTCGCTTGTTAATCTGTCTTCTGTTAGTCTCATCTACAGGGCTTCAGCTGGAGAACCTAGGAGGATGGTAGGAAAAATAATTTTTTGCCCCCTACCAATGACACTGTCACATCAGCGACTCAGACCACATGGGCGTATATGACTTAGAAGGGTCCAGACCTTCCCCTCTGCAAGGACCAGGAGGAGACATCACGGGTCCTTGTCGTTTCCATCTGATTGACATTGTTCTAAGGGAAATAGGAATAGGAGGAAAAAGGAAAGCATTCTCCAAAGAAGTGTCTGCATCATCCTTTTGTGCTCACTTGGAGCTCCAAGTGAGTTGTCTGTTAACTGTTTGCATTGTCAAATCCTTAATTCAAACTCTTGAAGTTCTAATCCAAAATATCATAATGTGTGTTTACATTGCTGTAGGGTTAATACACATTTTTTGGTCATTTTTGAAAGTATCAGAACTGGCATATTAAAACTATTACATCTTTCAGTATAATACTTTGGGAGAATTTAGAAGTCATAAATTATTCCTTACTCAAAGATAGCACAGGGTGTGGGTCTCAAGGGGCCTTCTAAAAATGGAGGAAAATCCAAGCGGTGCCACTTAGAAAGAATTAAAACAAATAGAAGGGAAACAGAGAAGCAGCAATCAAGTTCAAAGGGTCAGGAGGAAGATGAGAAACAGCTCTGGCCTGGGAGACCAGAGGAGACAGAGCCTGGGCTTGCTGCCCAGACAGTGTGGGCCCAGGTCTTGCAGGAGGGTCCTTCCAGCCACAGAAAGGCAGAGAGCTGGGGAGACTTTGCAAGGAGGCAGAACCCCACATGCGGGGAGCTGCCCATGGAACTGGCACCAAAACTGCCCCGTGAGCACACAGCAAAAATGTTAAGAGTGACTTCTTAAAAAATTGAGTTTACGAAACTCCCCAGTGTGGTTACCACATCAGTCAACAGACTTGGCTCTAAATCACTTTTACCATTTCCAAAAATCAAAATGCAGCTTTCTATCACGGAGGTTGCAAACCACTGAGAATACTGACATTACTTAATCTCATCAAATCCCAGCTGTTTCATCTGTAAAATATAACAACAACAAGAACTAAGCCATGATATCAAAGCAAACAAACACGCAGAAAACAAAAGACAATTCTCTAGTACTGGGTAAATAAATTGAGATTCAATTGTGCTTCTGACAGTATCAGGCATAGGGGTAGCCCTTCCCTGAATGTTTATTTTGTTTTCCTTTGCTATGCTGCGAACTCTGGAGAGGATTCTAAACGACACATTCTAGGAATGTTCTGAGCCACACCAGTGTTAGTGGAAACAGGAGGTTGTGTAGCTGAGGGTGAGTGGTTACGGTGGTTCTTCCCCTTGTCCACCAGCCTCGCCATCCTGCTGTCCTTTCCATTCATCATGTTCTTTACACACATACGTGGACCAACCCAAGTGCAATTCCTGGAAGGGCTGTGTTAAATTAGTTAAATGAATTAAAGTAACTGCATTTAAAAAAATCAAGAAAAATGCAATTTCAAAATTTAGCATTTGAGGCGAACTATTCAAAATCCAAAAATGGAAAAAGATTTTTACCTGCTGCTGCTTTGACTTACCATAAAAGTCATTTATTTTTATGTGGTGAAATTGAAGACTGCCAGCTTTTTGGTTGCAAGGATGAATAGACACAGAAAAACACCTATGCATATGCTCATGAATTTGTGATGAGTATAAAAAACAAATGTACTAAATTCTTAAGATTGACTTAAGACATACTTTACATAAAGCCACATTACTTTATATGTATTTCATTTTTATTTATTTGTGTATTTTTGGGATGGAGTCTCACTCTGCAGCCCAAGCTGGAGTGCAGTGGTGCAATCTCAGCTCACTGCAACCTCCGCCTTCTGGGTTCAAGCGATTATCCTGTCTCAGTCTCCCGAATACCTGGGATTACAGGTGTGTGTCACCATGCCTGGCTGATATTTTGTATTTTTAGTAGAGACGGGGTTTCGCCATGTTGGTCAGGGTGGTCTTTAACTCCCGACCTCAGGTGATCTGCCCACCTCGGCCTCCCAAAGTGCTGGGATTACAGGCATGAGCCACCACGCCCAGCCAAAGCTACATTACTTTAAAAAAAAAAAAAAAAAGCAAACTTTTCCCTGTCGTACCCTGTAGGAGATTAACAAACCCACTGCACAGTATTATGGCATTTCAATAAGTACAAAACATGCCATACTAAATTTTATTTTTCAGATGTAGAAAACTAATTTAGGAATTGTTTTTATAACTGCTTAATGACTCCCTCTGCCCATCTTTGGGTGGACTTTATTGATCACACATTGCCATAAACTTCCCACATTGAGAAGTTGAACTTGATATTAAGGCACTTGCTCCCCAGTCTGTGATTCGCAGCCCAGAAACGGTTGTTTCCAGGTGGAGGCCGGCTGGACTGTTTCTAAACACTCCACTGTAGGCTTGCTCTTTGGAACAATGTTCTCCTAATAGTTCGCGTTCCCTGCTTAGAGATTTTCCAGGTTATATTCCATTAAGACTTTACTCTTATAATATTTTTAACTTTTCTATAAAGATGTGCAATAAACACAAGCGAGGTAATAGGAACAAGAGCTGTCAGGAAGCCAGGGCTCAGCATAATTTCTGAAAATATGAGCACTTGATGGAGATGAATGGTTCCACTTCCATATGGCTTATTGTTGCCTTTAGCCTCTAGTGTAATAGCAACTATTAGGATTTTAATATATGGATTGAAAGGCTATTTGCCTCATATTTGATGAAATATTAATATTGCTCCTGAAATATGTTATAAATGCTGTGCTAATACGTCTTGATGAATTACATTATGTACAGGTTAGACTTAGCGGTTCCATTCTCACTTCAGAGAGTTATTACCGTATGTCATGGAAACACTTTAAATTTATGTTTAAAACCTGTAAAGTCTTCTACTTAAATATGTTATTAATTTTTAAAGTTCTGTTTTAGAATAACTATATATTTGTAACCAGAAGTGCAGTAAAAGAAATAAATTTGTATCTGAATTGGAGCAGTTGCTAAACGAACCAGGAAAGAATTACTTAGAGGAGAGACCTTCTTTTCCTGAGTAGATCTTTGTTTGCAGCTCTGTTTAAGAGGACCACAAGAGGGATTTTTGCTTTTCAACTCCCAGTGCATTTAGGGGAAACTTTTGCTTAGGGATAATTTCTTGCTGAGGGCCGGGGGAGGGAGGGAAAAGACTGGTCGTTCAGCAAACAGAAAACAGAGAGTGTGACTGGCTGGCTCGTGCTCCCTTAAATTCCAATGTTGGAGTCCTGACCTCCACTGCCTCAGAGTGTGACTGTTTTGGAAACAGAGTCTTTCAAGAGGTAACTGCAAGTAAAACAAGGTCTTTAGGGTGGACTTAATAAACTGATGTCCTTTTGTTTGTTTTTTTGTTTTAATTTTTAAGTTTGGGGTACATGTGCAGGTCTGTTACATAGGTGAACTTGTACCATGGGTTTTTTTTTCTCTTTTTGTACAGATTATTTCATTACCCAGGTATTAAGCCTAATACTCAGTTATTTTTCCTGATCCCCTCCCTCCTCCCACCCTCCACCCTCAGACAGGCCACAGTGAGTGTTGTTCCCCTCTATGTGTCCATGTGTTCTCATCATTTAGCTCCCACTTACAAGTGAGAACATGAAGTATTTGGTTTTCTGCTCCTGCTTTAGTTTGTTAAGGATAATGGCCTCTGGTTCCATCCATGTCCCTGCAAAGGGCATGATCTCATTCTCTTTTTATGGCTGCATCTTATTCCGTGGTATCTATGTACCACTGTTTCTTTATCCAGCAAAAGAAACTATCAACAGGGTAAACAGGCAACCTACAGAAGGGGGGATAATTTTTGCCAACTGTGCATTCAACAACGGAATCATACCCAGCATCTACAAGAAACTTAAACAAATTTATGAGAACAAAACAAGCAACCCCATCAAAAAGTGGGCAAAGGACATGAACAGACACTTTTCAAAAGAAAGCATCCATGTGACCAGCAAGCATATGAAAAAAAGGTCAACATCAATGATGTCCTTTTAATGAGATATTAGCACACAGAGAGGATGGTCCTGTGAGAGACCTCTGAAGACACAGAGAGAAGATGACTGCCAACAAGCCAAGGACAGAGGCCTCAGAAGGGACCAACCTTGCCGAGCCCTGGATGTTAAACCTCCAGCCTCCAGAATGGTGAGAAATCAATTCTGTAAATAAATGTCTGTGAATGAAGCCACAGAGTCTGTGGGGATGTGTTATGGCAGCCCCAGAGAGCAAACAGAGATGGCAACTTGTTAGAGGTGTGGGCCCTTAGTGAGACATTCATTCATGAAACTATTAAGAGGAGATGTTTATCTAAACATGTTACCTCATAACATAATATTTGAACCAAGGTGTGAGTTACAATATGGAAAGTCAGGAAACCATGCTGAGAGTTTAGATGTTCTGAGGACGCTCCTGTTCTGCATCTATGTGGTTCTTTTCTTTTATAAATTTAATTTTACTTTAAGTTCTGGGATACATGTGCAGGATGTGCAGATTTGTTCCATAGGAAAATGTGTGCCATGGTGGTTTGCTGCACCTTTCAACCTGTCACCTAGCTATTAAGCCCCACATGCATTAGTTGTATACCCTGATGTTCTCCCTAGTCCTGCACCCCCAACAAGCTCCAGTGTGTGTTGTTCCCCTCCCTGTGTCCATGTGTTCTCATTATTCCACTCTCACTTATAAGAGAGAACATGCAGTGTGTGGTTTTCTGTTTCTCTGTTAGTTTACTGAGGATAATGGCTTCCAGCTCCATCCATGCCCCTGCAAAGGAGATGATCTCATTCTTTTTTATGGCTTCATAGTATTCCATGGTGTATATGTACCACATTTTCTTTATCCAGTCTATCATTGGTGGACATTTGGGTTGATTCCAACTTTGCTATTGTGAGTAGTGCTGTAATGTATGTTACATATGCCTGTGTGTATGTTAATAAGAGAACGATTTATATTACTTTGGGCATATACCCAGTAATGAGATTGCTAGGTCAAATAGTATTCCTGGTTCTAGGTCTTTGAGAAATCGTTATACTGTCTTTTATAATGGTTGAATTAATTTACATTCCCACCAACAGTGTGAAAGTGTTCCTATTATTACTCAACCTTGCCAGCTCCTATTGTTTCTTGACTTTAATATTAGGTTGGTGAAAAAGTAATTGCAGGTTTTGTCATCAAAAGTAATGGCAAAAACCACAATTACTTTTGCACCAACCTAATAATTGCCATTCTGCCTGGCATGAGATGGTGTCTCACTGTGGTTTTCATTTGCAGTTCTCTAACGATGAGTGATGTTGAGGTTTTCTTTCATGTTTCTTGGCCACAAGAATGTCT
Source organism: Chlorocebus sabaeus (assembly GCF_047675955.1). Lineage (NCBI taxonomy): Eukaryota > Metazoa > Chordata > Mammalia > Primates > Cercopithecidae > Chlorocebus > Chlorocebus sabaeus. The sequence continues at coordinate 90,600,845 of NC_132907.1, read as the reverse complement.
TTTTTTTTTTTTTTTTTTTTTTTTTTTTTTTTTTTTTTTTTGAGAAGTGTCTGTTCAGGTCCTTTGCCCACTTTTTAATGAGGTTGTTTGCTTTTATTCTTATAAATTTGTTTAAGCTCCTTGGAGATTCTGGATATTAGGTCTTTATCAGATGGATAGATTGCAAAAGTTTTCTCCCATTCTGTAGACAAAGAAGACATCCATGTGACCAGCAAGGACATGAAAAAAAGCCCTATTCTGTAGGGAGTCCGTTCACTATAATGATAGTTCTTTTGCTGGGTGGAAGCTCTTTAGTTTAATTAGATCCCATTTGTCAACTTTTGCTTTTGTTGCAATTGTTTTTGGTGTTTTCATCATGATATCTTTGCCAGTGCCTATGTCCTAAATGTCATTGCCTAGGCTTTCTTCTAGGGTTTTATAGTTTTGGGTTTTATATTTAAGTCTTTAATCCATCTTGAGTTAATTTTTGTGCAAGGTGTAAGGAAAGGCTCCATTTTCAGTTTTCTGCATATGGCTAGCCAGTTTTCCCAGCACCATTTATTAAATAGGAAATCCTTTCCCCATTGCATGTTTTGGTCAGGTTTGTCAAAGACTGTAAATATGCAGTCTTATTTCTGAGCTCTCTATTCTCTTCCACTGGTCTATGTGTCTGTTTTTGTACCAGTACCATGCTGTTTTTGTTACTGTGGCCTTGTAATATAGTTTGAAGTCAGGTAGCATGATGCCTCCAGCTTTGTTATTTTTGCTTAGTATCATCTTGGCCATTTGGGCTTTTTTTTGGTTCCGTATGAATTTTAAAGTCTTTTTTTTCTAATTCTGTGAAAAATGTCAATGTTATTTTAACAGGATTAGCATTGAATCTACAAATTACTTTGGACAGTATGTCTATTTTCATGTTATTGATTTTTCCTATCCATGATCATGGAATGTTTTTCCATTTGTTTGTTTTTTCTGATTTCCTTAATCAGTGGATTGTAGTTCTTCTTGAAAAGGTCTGTCATTTCCCTTGTTAACTGTGTTCCTAGGTATTTTATTCTCTTTTTAGCAACCGTGAATGAGAGTTCATTCATGATTTGGCTCTATGCCTGTCCATTGTTGGGGTATATGAATGCTTGTGACTTCTGCACCTTGATTTTGTATCCTGACACTTTGCTAAAGTTGCTTTTCAGCTTAAGAAGCTTTTGGGATGAATTGAGGGTTTTTTCTAGATATAGGATCATATCATCTGCAAACAGAGATAATTTAACTTTCTTCCTACTTGAATACCCTTTTTTATTTCTCTTGCCTGATTGCCCTGGCCAGAACTTCTAGTACTATGTTGAATAGGAGTGGTGAGAAAGGTCATCCTTGTCTTGTCCTGGTTTTCAAGGGGAATGCTTCCAGTTTTTGCCCATTCAGTGTGATATTGGCTGTGGGCTTGTCATAAATGGCTGTTATTATTTTGAGGTATGTTTTGTCAATACCTAGTTTGTTGAGAGTGTTTAATATGAGAGGATGTTGAATTTTATTGAAGGCCTTTTCTGCATCTATTGAGATAATCATGTGGTTTTTGTCTTTAGTTCTGTTTATGTGATGAACTACATTTATTGATTTGCATATGTTGAAACAGACTTGCATCCCGAGGCTGAAGCCAACCTGATAGTGGTATTAAGCTTTTTGATGTGCTGCTGGATTCGGTTTGACAGTATTTTGTTGAAGATTTTTGCATATATGTTCCTCAGGGATATTGACCTGAAGTTTTCTTTTTTGTTGTTGTGTCTGCCAAGATTTGATATCAGGATGATGCTGGTCTCATAAAATGAGTTAGCGAGAAGTCTCTTTTTCAATTGTTTGGAATAGTTTCAGTAGAGATGGTACCAGCTCTACTTTGTACCTCTGGTAGAATTCAGATGTAAATTCATCTGGTCTTGGGCTTTTGTTGGTTGGTAGGGTATTTATTACTGTCTCAATTTCAGAATTTACTATTGGTCTACTCAGAGTTTCAACTTCTTTCTGATTCAGTCTTGGGAGGGTGTGCAGGAATTTATTAATATCTTCTAGATTTTCTAGTTTACTTGCATAGAGGTATTTACAGTATTCTCTGATGGCTGTTTTTATTTCTGTGCGGTTAGTGGTGATATCCCCTCTATCATTTTTTTGTGTCTATTTGATTCTTCTTTCTTTTGTTCTTTATTAGTCTAACTAGCGGTCTATGCATTTTATTTTTTTTCATAAAACACCTCCTGGATTCATCAATTTTTGAAGGGTTTTTCTTATCTCTATGTCTTAGTTTGGCTATCATCTTTGTTATTTCTTATCTTCTGCTAGCTTTGCAGTTTGTTTGCTCTTGCTTCTCTGGTTCTTTCAGTTGTGATGTTAGCATGTCGATCTGACATCTTTCCAGCTTTTCGATGCAGGTCTTTTGGGTTATAAATTTCCCTCTTAACACTTTTTTTAGCTGCATCCAAGAGATTCTGGTATGTTGTCTCTTTGTTCTCATTGGTTTAAAAGAACTTCTTGATTTCTGCCTTAATTGCATTATTACCCAGAAGTCCTTCAGGAGCAGGTTGTTCAATTTCCATGTTACTGTGTGGTTTTGATGGGTTTTCTTAGTCTTGAGTTCTATTTTGATTGTGCGGTGGTCTGAGAGAGACTGTTTGCTATGATTTCAGTTCTTTTGCATTTGCTGACGAGTGTTTTACTTCCAATTATTTGATTGATTTTAGAGTAAGCTCTATGCGATGCCTAGAAGAATGTATATTCTGTTGTTTTTGGGTGGAGAGTTCTGTGGATATCTATCAGCTTCATTTGATCCAGAGCTGAGTTCAGGTCCTGAACGTCCTTGTTAATTTTCTGCCTCAATGATCTGTCTAATATTGACAGTGGGCTGTTAAAGTCTCCTGTTATTATTGTGTGGGAGTCTAAGTCTCTTTGTATATCTCTAAGAACTTGTTTTATGAATCTGGGCGTTCGTATATTTGGTGCATATATATTTAGGATAATTAGCTATTCTTGCCTCATTGATCTCTTCCACTGTGTTATACCCTTCGTCTTTTTTTTTTTTTTTTTTATCTTTGTTGGTTTAAAGTCTTTTTGTCAGAAACTAGGATTGCAACACCTGCTTTTTTCTGCCTTCCATTTGCTTGGTAAATTTTTCTCCATCCCTTTATTTTGAGCCTGTGTGTGTCTTTGCATGTGACATGGATTTCTTGAATACAGCACACCAATGGGTCTTGACTCTTTATTCCTCTTGCTATTCTGTGTCTTTTAGTTGTGGCATTTAGCTCATTTACCTTTAAAGTTAATATTGTTATGTGTAAATTTGATCCTGGCATCATGCTAGCTGGTTATTTTGCAGACTTGTTTATGTAGTTGCTCCATAGTGTTATTGGTCTCTGTACTTCAGTGTGATTTTTCAATGACTAGTAATGGTTTTTCCTTTTCCTATTTAGTGCTTCCTTCAGGAGCTCTGGCAAGGCAGACCTAGTGGTGATGAATCCCCTCAGCATTTGCTTGTCTGAAACAAATTTTGTTTCTCCTTTGCTTATGAAGTTTAGTTTGACTGGATATGAAATTCTTTGTTGAAAATTATTTTCTTTAAGAATATTGAATATTGGCCCCCCAATCTCTTCTGACTTGTAGATCTTCTGTTAGTCTGATGGGCTTTCCTTTGTAGGTGACCTAACCTTTCTTTCTGGCTGCAAACATTTTTTCCCGCATTTTGATCTTGGGGAATCTGATGATTATGTATCTTGGGGTTGATCTTCTCAGGGATTATCTCACTGGGTGTATTAGTACCTTTTTATACTTCTATAAAGATATACCCGAGACTTGGTAATTTAAAAAAAAAAAAAGGTTAATTGACTCAGAGTTCCACATAGCTGGGGAAGCCTCACAATCAGAGGAAGGAGCAGGCAGCCATCATTGCTGTTCTGCAGCCTCCAATGGTGAAACCTCCAGGTATGGGAAGGATGCAGGTGAATAGGGTCTGGAGCGGAATCATAGTGGAAGTAAAGGAGGAGCAAAGGCGTGTCTGTACATTGCAGCAGGCAAGACAGCATGTGCTGGGGAACTGCCCTTCATAAAACCATCAGATCTCATGAAACTTATTCACTATCACAAGAACAGCACAGGAAAAACCTGCCCCCATGATTCAGTTACCTTCCACCACGTCCCTCCCATGACATGTGAGGATTATGAGAGCTACAATTCAAGAGTATATTTATGTGGGGACACAGCCAAACTATATCTCTGAGGTTATCTGGGTTTCCTGGATTTGAACATTGGCCTATCTTGTCAGGTTGGGGAAGTTCTCCTGGATGATATCCTGAAGTAGGTTTTCCAACTTGGTTCCATTCTCCCCATCTATTTTGCGTACCTCAATCAGTCTTATGTACAGTCTTTTTACATAATCCCATAGTTCTCAAAGGTTTTGTTAATTCCTTTCCATTCTTTTTTCTCTAATCTTGCCTGCCTGTCTTATTTCAGTAAGATAGTGTTTAAGTTCTGAAATTCTTTCCTCTGCTTGATCTATTTGGTTATTGATACTTGTGGTTGCATTGCGAAGTTCCTGTTCTGTGTTGTTCAGCTCCATTGGGTCATGTGTGTTACTCTCTAAACTGATTATTCTGGTTAACAGCTCCTGTAATGTTTTATCATGGTTCTTAGCTTCTTTGCATTGGATTAGAACAAGCTCCTTTAGCTCAGCACAGTTCATTGTTACCCACCTTCTGAAGCCTACTTCTATCAGTTTATCCATCTCAGCCTCTGCCTTGTCCTGTGATTTTGCTGAAGAGGTGTTGCAATTATTTGGAGAAGAGACACACTGGCTTTTTGAGTTTTCAGCATTTTTTCATTGATGCTTTTTCATCTTCATTAGTTTATCTAGCTTTGATCTTTGAGGCTGTTGACCTTTGGATGGGGTTTTTGTGGGGACTTTATTGTTGATGCTGTTGTTTTGCTTTCTATTTGTTTGTTGTTCTTTTAACAGCCAGACTTCTCTTCCTTAGGGATGCTGTGGTTTGCCGGGGCTCCACTCCAGACCCTATTCACCTGGGCTCTTCCCATACCTGGAGGTTTCACCAGTGGAGTCTGCAGAACAGCAATGATGGCTGCCTGCTCCTTCCTCTGGGATCTTTGTCCCTGAAGGGCATGGACCTAATGCCAGCAGGAGTTCTCCTGTATTTGGTGTCTGGAAACCACTGTTTGGGGGGTCTCACTGAGTCAGGAGGCTCAGGATCAGGACCTCCTTAACGAAGCACTCTGGCGGCCCCTTCACAGAGGGGGTGCACTGCACTGGGGGCACTCCCACTGGTCCAGGCTGCCAGGATTCCTCAGAGCCAGCAGGGGAAAGACCAAGTCTGCTGATCCATGGAGACCATGGCCGCCCCTTCTTCCAGGAGCTCAGTCCCAGGGAGATCAGAGTTCTGTCCCTAAAACCTTGGCTGGATTTGCAGAAATTCCTGAAGGGAGGCTCCACACATTGAGGAGGTATGGGTCAAAGTCCAGCCTAAAGAGGCTGTCAGGCCACAACTGACCACAGCCACTAATTCCTCCTGAGTCCAAACTGTCCAGTCTCCCTGGCACCAGCAGGAGAAAAATGGCAGACCGGAGCCACAGTGATGGTGACCACCCCTTCTTCCAGGAGCTCAGTCATCTTAGGCAGCAGCCAGCCCCAGTGATGGCGGCCGCTCCTCCCCCTGGGAACACGGTAGTCTTAGGCCATCTTCAGCTGGACGACCGCCTAGAATCTGCACAGCTCTGTGCCTGTGACCCAAGGCCCTGGTGTCGTGTGTTCACAAGGGGCATCTCCTGATCCACATATTTGCACAGATCCGTGGAAAAAGTGTGGTTTCCCAGGCAGGTTAGCACAGTCACTCACCGCCTTCCTTGACTTGGAGTGGGAGCCCCTTTAGCTCATGTGACTCCCAGGCGGGCCCTTGCACCACTCTGCTTTTCCTGACTCCCCGCGGCTCATGCCAACTGCCTAGTCAGTCCCGATGAGAGAACCTGGATACCTCAGTTGCTGGTGCAGGATTCACTCGCTGTTTGTGTTCTTCTCGATAGAAATCTCCTGCTGCAGCTGTTTCTAGCCGGGCATCTTGGCCCCTCCCCTTAAGTATTTCTTTAAAATTACCTTTATTTATCAGAAGAGAGTCTTTTTTTTCTTTTTTTTTCTTTTTTTTGGATGGAGTCTCGCTCTGTTTTCCAGGCTGAAGTGCAGTGGCACGATCTCAGCTCACTGCAACTTTCACCTCCCGAGTTCGAGTGATTCTCCTGACTGACCCAGGCTCCCGAGTAGCTGGGATTATAGGAATGTTCCATGACACCCAGCAAATTTTTGTATTTTTGGTAGAGCTGGGGTTTCACTATGTTGTCCAGGCTAATCTCAAACTCTTGGCCTCAATTAAGTCACCCATCTTGGCCTCCCAAAGTGTGGGAGCCACTGCCCCTGTCTGGAAGAGGGTCTTAAGTCAAATGTGGGACACCAGGGCTGCAGGGTGGACCAGGCTTTGTGGCATCCAAGATTCACATGAATGTGGGAGGGAGGGGCATGAAGGAAAAGGAGATGGTATTGTGGGGTTACCTCCCAGGCATTGGGAAAGGGCTCTATGTGCAGGAATCTTGAGGCTAAAGAGTCCTTAGCTTCACAAATCTTCCCAGGACACAGGCACTGACCCTGATACTGACTACATAGGGTGCCCTAACTTCCTTTCTCCCCTTTTTTAAACTGCTCGGCCTGCCTCCATCTTCTTCATTTTCATTCCTGTCCCTGACAGGGACTCTTCTATGGCCTCAAAGAGGCTCCAATCCCTGGCAAAACCCCTGCAGAATGTTTCCCACTTATGATGTTTTCCTACCAGGTCAACGCTGATTTTTTTTAAATTTTCCTTTCCTTTTATCAATAACTTTGTCAAAAGCACCTCACCCCCAATTCTTACACAGGGAGTGGCCAGTTTTCGGATCTCAGGGGCCCCTGCCTTAACCTTTTAGTACTTTATCTAATACACCCACTTCTAGCACATTTACTCTGCATCAGGCTCATCTCAGTATTTCCTATGTCTACAAGCTCAACTGAAACTCCGTAACACTGTGGGGAGGTATTCATGTTGTCTGCACTGACAGCTGAGCTGTTGGTCCCTGGCATAGAACACGATGCACACCCTGGGACGAGGTGGTGGCAGCACTCAGAGCCCACCAGGCTTCGGCTGTCCCCCTCTTCCCGCACCCTGGGTATGCAGAAAGCTCACTGCCCTTATCCCAGGGTGGGAAGGACTTGACATAAGTGGCCCTTTCAAGGCCTCCCAACACCTGTGTGAGAATCAGAAACAAGGGGCCATGCCTAGCTGAGAGAGGGGGCTGGATTCCAGCACTCCTGCCCCTTGGCTGGGCTCCCTGGTGCAGAGTACAGCTTTCACTGCCCTCCTAGTGGCATGGGCAGCTGGTCCTGTCGATGGTGCACACTGGCTGGTCTCCTCTGGGGAGAAGTATTTGGTGCAGCTGCTTAGTTAGGCACAGTTGGTATCTTTTAGGAGTAGGAGGGAAGCACCTGGTGCTGTTCCCTGGCTTGGCCGGGTCTGGGGACTCTCTGATCTCATACAGCTCCACCTCAGCCGTGACCCTGAAATTTGCTAGCTCTGCCATGGCACTCCCGGGCCTTGGGTGAGAGGCCACAGTGCTCCGTGAAAGCATCGCACCTGCATTGCCCAGGGCGGCAGCAATTCCTGCATCAGCACCAAGTGCAGCTCAGGGGCTAGAGGATCCTGTGCTCAGCCTCACCGGGCAGGTGCCCTTCTCCAGGCAGCGTCTGTGGGTCACCACCCTCCTGGAACCTGGGATAATATCTTCTCCACTCCTGGTTTTCTCTTCAATCCAACCCATAGCATCCTTGTGAGACCTGAGCTCAGTGAACCCAACTTCCACCCAAGGAATTTCTTCAAGAAGCTGGATGGAGAAAACAGCTGCCCTGAGAATGAATTCACATTTCAGAGATTCTGCACGTGGTTGTAGCCATGAGGTTCTGGTACTTATAAAAAGTTGTGCTCTAAATCAGGAGCAACCACCAGTGAAATCTGGAAGAAAATTAGACAGCAAGAAGCGTTAAAGTCAGAAGTGCATGTGAGTGCTGGAAGCTCCTGGCAGAATCAACCTCAAGTCAACACAGTCACTATTCCAGCCTCAATGCACCAAAGGGGTGGTGCTGCAACAGGGACACGGCTCTAAGCCACACTGATGAAGGCTCACTGATTTCTGTGACCCATCCAGTTCAAGGTTATGAGCATCTGGCCATGTGTCAGGACGAGACAGTTCAGCTGGGAGCTGGAAATAGAGGCGGCTTCCTTCTCTGTATACAGGGAGCTGGGTTGGGAGAGCGTGTGACGCTGCAGACACCTTTGTGATTGGGTGGGGAGTCGGGGGCACAGAGCTGGGGCCACTCCCTTCTCGTGGAGGAGCATGGCTGGTGCAGGCCAGCACAACACACACACACACACACACTCTCTCTCTCTCTCACACACACACACACACTCTCTCTCTCTCTCACACACACACACACACAAACACACTCATCCACTCACACATTCACACACACACAGCCTCGTGCACACACACACTTATCCACTCTCTCTCACATACATACTCTCATACACTCACACACACACTCATCCACTCACACACATTCACACACTTAAACTTATACACTCACACACATGCACTCACACACACCCATACACTCACACAAATACACCCACATACGTCACACACATACACACACTCTTACACTCATAACACACACTCCTACACTCACACATTCACACATACAGCCTCATACATACACTCATCCACTCTCACACATACACTCTCATACACCCACACACACCCATACACTCACACATTCATACACACACAGACTCATACACTCACACACATACACACACTCATCCACTCTCACATACACTCACACACTTACACTTATACACTCATGCACTCACACCCATACACTCATACATCCTCACACACATACACTCATATACTCACACTCTCAACCACCACACACTCATACACTCATATGCACACACACACACTCATACTGTAGCACACACACTCACATGCTCACACACACACTTACATGTTCACACACACACACTTATATGTTCACATACAAACACACTTATACTCTAGCACACACACACTCATACACGCTCTCACACACACACTCTCACTCTAGCGCACACACATTCACACACACTCTCCACTGCGTGGTGTGCCAGGTCCCCTTTTGTCATTTCAGCAGTTGCCCCATCTGCCTCTTAGCCGTGACTAGTGGAAAACTCACCACATGGTGCCCATCTCTTCCACACACTGCCCTATTCATTGCGCCAGTGCCTGAGTGCCAGGCACAGTACCAGGTGCTGGGACCCTGTTGGGTTATGCTGCTACTTCATCTGTGTCTGCTGTCTTTCTCGTGGGGTGAATGGCCTCCTGCATGTCTCTGCTCCAAGCAGCGGGGTGGGAGCTGCGAGCACAACATGGTGAGTGTGGCATTATCTCCTGGAAGACTCCTAGTAATGATACCAATTACCTCACATCATCTGGGGCCACTTGAACTGGTTTTCTGGTTCCAGGTCCAGCGCTCTTCATCCTCACCATTCTGCGAGTCAGCTGGTTTCTTCCCAGATGGGCTGTGTTCCTGCCTGTAGACGCCTCTCTCAGTACAAGGAGTCCCCTTTGCATTCCGCCACACAGACGTGCTTTCTTCGAAAGAAAACCTTCTTTAGGATCAGAGACCTCATAGTTTTTTCTTGCCATACTTTGGATTGGCAGGAACCAGTTTAATAAAACACAAGGTTTATACGCTTGCTAGTGGGAAATAGCACAATGTCGAAACAAAGCAAAGCAAATCCTTTTATCTAACAGTTTAGCGTGGATTTCTGAGCCCACATAAGCCTTTGAGAGCCTTCTTGTCATCGTCATGCTCTAGTCTCTGGTATTAGGTTTCTGAAGGGAGGTCACTTTCCAAAGGGCTAACAACCTTGGACACTGGAAAAGTGGGGAAAGCCTATGTATTCAACCCCTTGACCTTTGTTTCGGAGAATGGCTGTGTGTGCTGTGATTATGTTTGAGGTTGTATCACATGTCATTGTTTCTAAGGAGTAACATGAAGCTGTCATAGGAATTATCCGAGGAAAGCATCTTGTTATCTGAAGTATCACTGTTAAAGAAATCAGTGAGAGTGTCTGCATCCTGGGGGTGCGGGGGCCCCAGGAATGAGCACCCTTGAGTGGGGCAGACATCCCCGGCAAAGACATCGCCATAGTTGTCCAGTAAACAGTCCCCCTGAACAGTCCACTAGCTCCTTTACCGTTTCTCCAACTAGCATCTGGTTCTAGAAATGACTATTAATTACCTCCTCAAATATTATAAGCAATGAAATATTTTGATTTCTTAGAACAATTAACATCTGGCTCTGTGAGGGAGAGAAGGAAAAAAGAGTGAATGAGGTCCACGTGGTCTAAATCACCCAGGTAGTTCTGGGTGCTTGTTTGCAAAAGATCAATGACTTTAATGGACTGAAACAATCTTTTTAAAAAAAAAATTACATGGAATAATTTCTAAGATCAGAATTACTGTGCTTAATGTCTCCATTTTTTGCTAGCTCATTGTTCTGAAAATATTTTCTCCTGGGAGTATTCAGATGTTACTATATGTGCTGCCGAAGTGAGCACAAGGTCTTCAGATTTTACACACTTGAAACTGAAGCATGATGTAAGTAAAAACTGTGCTATGGTTTACATGTTGTCGAATCTGTTGCTTTTCACTTCACCCTGTTTCACCCTTTCACTGTGGTTTTGCTTTCTCACAGTGGCTGATTGCACATGTTTTAACAGAGTGGGGGCTGATTCATCGAACAATTCAAGGGGCAAAGAAAAAGAAGCCCCTTTCATTTGCCATTTTTGGGTGATCCACCAGCCATCTTGGCTACCAGCAGCTGGCCCCAGCATTACCATTGGGCTTGACTTGTGTCTCGTAATCTCAGTTGCGCCTGGTGTCATTTTCTTATATAACCATGTCTTTATTAAACGCAGGGTAAGGGGTGGAGAACCACAAGTTTTGAAAGGGAATTCTCTTTGTTGGCTATTACAGCTCACATTTGGATTTGTGGTGTTACCATTCGTGCATTACTATAGGGTAGAAAACTATTTCCCTGGATGGAAATTGTTAGCCCCCAATTGTGGCTGTTTCTTCTTCACCATGGTTTTACGTGATTTGACTTTTTTCTCTAAGTGGCTGTTTATGTTATGCATGAAATCATTCTGTTTGCCTCTGGGATTTGTGTGATATGAGGGCAGCTAACTGTTTTTGTTAGGGTGGTTAGTAAAGTGATATATTGTCATGAAAAGATTAGGGGGCATTTTGAAAACTGACCTCGAATGCTACTTGTGTGCACTGCAGATTTGGAGTGAGGCTGTTGAACATTTATCATATCATAAAGTTAGGCATCTGTCCCCACTTACGTGTCACAGTTTGGGTTGTTTAACACAAAGATTGCCCTGCTGCAAGGCTCTCGCAGATATAACCTGAGAAACTCAGGCTTTGATGCTTTGAATCTTGAAGGAATTTTTTTTTCGTTTTTTGATTTCGGTTTTTGACTGTCACAACTACTTATGATGGAGCTGAGTTTGACAGGTATAACAAAATGAGAGAAAAATGAGCACAACATGGAGAGCTTAGAGAAGTTTCAGAAGAGAGCTCCAAAATGATACAAGATTTGAACATAAATCCCCTTGAGAGAAGCTTAAATACATTTTGCTTTTTTTTTGGAAAAAAATATATATATCTGAGGATGGAGTTAATAATTGTGGCTGGGTCTGCATAACAGACTTCAGATGGCTGGGCTTGGGGGCAACAAAAATGAAATGGCCTATTTAGTGATGTTTTCAACCACTAAATGTCTGGTTGCAGGCTCAAACCAAACACCAAACCACAGTCTCCACCTACCCCTAACGTGGCGCCTTCCCTGCTAGTCTTGTCCAAGGCCTCACCAGTGAGAGGGTGTTGTTCTACGAAGCTTACTTAAACTCGTTTTTCTTTCATTCTTCCCCTTTTAGAAAAAGTTCCGTGGTCACTCCATTTTTCTTTTAAATTAATTTTGGCTGTAGCTTATTGACAACCATGATGGGTAAATGTTATATGGACCATTTCATCATGGTACACATCTGTAGACATCAAAAATGTCACCAAAACTATGACTTGAACATAAAATGCTTACAGTGCTGGTGTGGCTGTACGCTGGAGGATGCAGCCTGAGTCCCAGACGCCCTTTACAGCCTTTTCAGAGTCCCACGGGAGCCCAGGAACATTGGTTTTCTGCATGTAAACTAGGACATCCTTTTCTTCTTCTATTCAACAGTAAGTGTCATCTTAACAGTGAGATTTGCACTACTGACTGCTAGACCAGCTTATGTCATCATTGAATACATGAAAAAAATCTTAACAGGAGGGAACCAATACTCTTCAATTTATTCTATAGTTGCAACTCCTTGGAACTTCTGCATCCCAGTCATGGAGACCCACATTCAAAGTGCAGATTGATCTTTATTGATCTTTAAATAATCATTGATCACCTAACATGAACAAAGTACTGTCTTAGCAACCAAGAATCAGTGACGTATAAGACACTGCTCCTACTGTTAACCAGCTGCATTTTCATGGTAGAGAGAAAGGACATGAACAAGCGTCCCAGTTCAGGGAGGGGTGGCAGGAGATGGAAGAAGACACAGGTGCCCCCGAAACACAAGCAACTTGACCAGATGCTGTGAGAAGCAGGTGCCTTGGAGAAAGAGCTGGGTGAGGTCTCGAGTGTAGATCAGCAGGGCCCAACCCAGTGTCACCTGTAGCTAGGATTGCCCGTATTTGTCCAGTAGGAGCCCCTGTACTGGCACTTTTGTCCTTTGGACATGGTCCTAGTGCAGCATCCTTTCTTGTTTGCAAGACAAGACATCACAGACTCATCTTCTTCATGTCCAGCCCCAGTAGTGGAGTCAGCCATTTCCCCAGGGAATCCTGAGTAGTTCCTTAGTGATGTCATTTGGATGTCAGACAAACTAATTTTTGCTTAATAAAAAGTGTATTTTTCAGAATTTGGAGGTACAGTTATAAAAATTATTTATTGTACCTTTTCCAGTGTAAGCATATATCCTCCCATGGCGATGGCATCATGAAATAGTGTACAGCTTCAATAACAGGAGGTTAGTGAAAGGTGTTTGAACATTTTGTTAGATAATGTTATGCTTCCATAGAATATACAACGCTTGTATTTAATGGTGAATGCATTTTAAAGTCAATAATTCTTAAGATTTCAGCTTGTCAGTTTATCCTAAATATTTTAATGGGCTCTAACTAATGCAGTTTAAAGTTAAATAAACATTTAGGAAGTTAATTATTTTCCACTTAAATAAGAAAAGCAAGACATTATTCTCCAGACAAAACTGGTGCATACTAAAAACTACCTGGAGGCAAATGTAAGGGTGAGACTCCAGCGGACTTCTCAACAAGGCAGATCTGTGGCCCTGACCTGAAGGGAGTGGGGAGAGTAGCAAAGTGTTCTCCACACAGAAATACAGACAGGAATCTCAGCCTGTGAACTGGCGTGGCTTCCGGAGACACACAGGGGATGTGACAATAAACTAGGAGACCTGAGCTTCGGTGCTGGTTCTGCCTCTGCACAGCAGTGTGACTGGTGGCCGATGGCCCTGTCCCTGGGCTCAGCTTCTAAGCTTGTAAAGAGATGGAGCTGAACCAGCTGATGAGGAGGGTGCATGTTCCAAGGCATGCCAGGACCTCGGGCCACCGTGGATCTGAAATGCTGCTGACCTTAAACGTACTGCGGAGAGTTTGATAGAAGAAGAGTAGGCTGCAGATCCCATCCTCAGCATGTGCAAATTGGGGTGGTCAGCTGGTCTGAAGGAAACTTCCTGAACAAACCATTTTAATAGAAAGGCATGAAGGGTGAGAGTCATGGACCTGCGTGGGCAGAGAGAACCTTAAATTCTGGGGAATTATAATTCTTAATTTTCCTTTGCCTGAAATGTAGGCTGCACCAATTTCTTGATTTTCTTTTTTCCTTCGGAACTTATTTTTTTAGGGTGTTGTTAAGAAATCTGTAAGAGCAACCGTGAATACTGAAATCCCTTTCTTTTTCATAAAACAAGAAAACTCCTGGTTGCCGTAGAAAGCAAAATCTCATTTCCCCCTAGAAAAAGCAATCCCTGGAGTGATGAGGAAGAATATTGGCAGAAGGATGTCTCAGCCCATCTTTGATGCCTCTGCTGTCTATCCAGCCAGCTCTTGTTTTTGCTAGCACTAAATTCCCAAAATATGATTTTCTCCACATCTGGAAGCCAACCTTTATTGACAAAAAGTCCCTATTTAAGGATGACCTTTTTGTCCACCTCACCAATTAAGCTCCATACCACAATTTTTTTAAAAAAAATCCCAGTTTTGATACTAAATCCAAGGGATGAAGTCAATCTTTTGTGCCTCAATGTGGTGGGGTTTCCTCAGGGCTGCACCCCTGGGCCCCTCCTGCTAACTGCTGTCGGCAGCGATAAGTCACCTGTGGAACTCAAGCTGTGTCAGAGGCCACATTTGTTTCCAGGATATTTCTGACCCTGTTGACTGTTTCACAGGCTGTCTCCGAGGCCTGTGGTCATTTTGTGGTGTGGTGACATCCAGCAGATACCAAGCAGAATTTATTCATTTAAGATGTGAAAAACAGAAGGAAGAGAGAACTTCCTAAAACGCAGGTCATGCGTTTTACTGCTTACTACTTTTAGGAACTTTAAGGAAAACATATGTTCTTGTATATGTATTTACATATACATATACGTATGTTCTTGTATATTGTATTTCTCTCAACATGCTAGCTAGTAATACTTCTTTAAGTAGAAGATAATTTTTAAAAAGCATGTTTACAGTAAGTTGGAGGAAAAGCTCAGATGGCTAACATTCCTGACAGGAGAATTGCCGGCAAGACTCTTACAACTAGGTTGGATTCCAGGTTGCAGCCCAGGGGCCATTTATATCAGAAGGTTTTTCTCAAACCATGGTCAAATGAAGAATGAGCTATTCTGGAAACAACCTGTCTACAGATATCTTAATATCTGGCATGTAATTTATTAAATATATCCATGGGGACACATTTTTAAATACATAGATAATTCTAAAACTTAAACTGGACTTGAACTCTTGCTGCAACACCTCTACAATGGTAAAGACCACATTAGAG
This sequence comes from Chlorocebus sabaeus, assembly GCF_047675955.1. Classification (NCBI taxonomy): domain Eukaryota; kingdom Metazoa; phylum Chordata; class Mammalia; order Primates; family Cercopithecidae; genus Chlorocebus; species Chlorocebus sabaeus. The sequence continues at coordinate 90,585,580 of NC_132907.1, read as the reverse complement.
TTCTTCGATGAACCACTTTGAAAATCTACCCATCTCAAGGATTCTAAAGAATTCTAGTGGTTTCAAAATGTTTTCTTCTATCAAGCCAACATTCGCTTTCTCATTACTTTCACTTATTGGCAAACATTTTCCTTGGGGGGACAATACAGGTTAGATCTACTCTGTTTCCCTCTTAAAATGCTGGACTTTTGAGTCAGGAGTTAGGCATCTTTGATTCTGGTGAGGGATCCCTGACCCCTCAGTGATGTGGTGTTGGGTAAGACCTTGGACTCCCTCGAATCTCAGTTTTCTCCCCTGTAAAAGGGAATTTAGTGTCCTCCGGTGTTCTGGATTAACAAAACATTTTGGGAACTACAAAGCTGCACCCTATGAGATTGTTATGGGATGCACAGTGACAATAAGGCCGTGTCAAGTTGTCACGCCCTTCCGGTCATTTCTTCTTCAACATTCCCACTCATCAGTGTCTTTGGTGAATGTTATCACTGAGCACAGATCAGTCCAGCTACTGATGAACGATTATAGGTCACTCTGGGGTTCTTTTTCCTCTTTTGTGGTGCTCCATATTATCTCCCTATGAAGCGCAGCCCACACCTCTCAGAGGCAGACGCTTCTGTGGCACCAGGCACCATGCTTCCCTCCGACAGGTGTCGTCTTCCAGGTACAGGGACAAGGCTGCACGTCACTTGCTGAAATCAACATCCATCCTGGCTGCTTCTGCTGCCCCTGTGCCCACTCCCACTTACCCTTGAGGTTCAGCCTGGGCTCCCACAACCAGGAGGTCCTCCCAGGAACAGGGCTTATTTCATCCTCTACATCTGACTCCCCCAACCCTCCAGCATGACCCCACTCCACTGCCTTTGGGTTCAGGTGGTTTTCACCTTTGAAGGCAGAGATTAAGCTTAACTTGTTACATTTCTAGGATTTAGTTCAGAGCAAGCTAAATGCACACACACACACACACAGATATATATACTACCTACGTATGTACACATATATACACATATAATATATACTATAGGTAAACATATATAAATATATAAACATATATAAATTTATATAAACATGCATATAAATATATATATAAATATAAATGACTGGAACATTTTCTGAGAAATGTGAATTGCAATTTTATCTTTATGCCAACATCAGAGGTGCACTTAAACAACCTAAATGGTACAGCCTGCTACACCTCTAGGCTGTATAATTTAATCTAGGACTCCCAGGCTACAAGCCAGTGTAGCATGCGACTGTTGTGAATGCTGTAGGCAATTGTAACACAAAGGTAGGTCTTTGTATAAATATATATTTATATAAATATATTTAAACATGGGATATATATATATTAAACTGAATATATTTAAACATATACAAAATACATAAAAATATAGTATTATAATCTTATGGGACTACTGTCATATATGTGGACTATTGCTCACCAAAACATTGTTACGTGGTGCATAACAGATGTGTGTGTGTGTATATATATATATACACAGATATGCACACACACACACAGACACACACACACATATTCTATTGGGTTTACTTCTCTGCAGAACCCTGGTTGATCTGATAGATGTTTCTGGGATGCTGGCACATCTTACTTCTTCCCTAGAGTTACTAAACTCTTAAAACAATCTAAGTTTTTCAGAATCAACAACTATGGTTATATAATTCTCTCCAAGGTTTTTTTTTTTTTTTTAAATTTTCAAGTGAATACTTTTCAATCAAATAAGAATGTATTGAGTATCCGACAAGTTTCCAAATTAGCACCTGTCATAACTACCTATTTTTTGAACTCTGTTCTGCAAATAAGGAAACTGAGAAGATAATATTCATTTATAGCTATTTGCAAATATGACACTGTTCCGTGGTCCCAGGAGGGAATTCTCTAAAATTCCTGGGGCCTCTGTCTTCTGAAATTTTGCAGACCTCAGAAGACATCAGGGTGTGATTAGGGAACAAAACAGAGCCACTTGGAGCCACGGGCGGAGGAGCCTCTGTATTCACACTGCACTCAGTCACAAGCCAAGCTCGCATCGTGGCCACGCTCCAGACAGAGAGGAGCTGTGCGGTTCCAATCATAGGGGGACTGGTCCAGCCTTTGCACTGAAGCCTTAAGAAGGCCGAGGCAGGAAAGGCGGGGCCTGAGAGGGGAGCTGGTTGCAGGGCAGGCGTCAGGGAAGCCCGGGAGGGGTCAGCTTCAGGGCCCCCGGCTGAGCGCATCCTTGAGGAGCCCATGCCAGTTATTTACTCTGGGACTTACCTTGAAGTTCTAGCTCTTTTCTTATTCCTGCCTTTTTGGGAATGAGGAGTTCAGGAAGGAAAAGCTGTTGGGAAACAACGTGTCTCTGTTGGAGTGGAAGTGAAAAAGAAACACAAGTGGGTTGTCTGTGCTATTATGAAAACAAAACAAATAAGAAAAGAATAAATTATAACTGAGTTCATGCTGAGCCCTCACAAAAGTTTCTTTCAGAGCTCACCCTAACTCCTAGTTTACTGACTCTTAAAAATGCTTTGTTTAGTCAAAACCACATGGCATATCCAGGACAGATCTTTCCTTCGCCTTAAAGCAATCTTAAATATAAATAGAGAATACAAAGAAACGGCTAAAAAGGGAATGAAATTCCACAGGGAGCCAACACAAACATAAATAACAGGGCATGACGTCACAGCCCGAGAAGTGCCCTTCCTGGCACCATGTCACATGGCGCAAAGATTGTTCCCGAATGAGGGTTTTATCTCCTCCAAAGGTCCCTGGGAAAGGCCACCTGTCAGCACAGCCTTGTCCTACCAGAACTTCTCCTGTAAGGGAAAGATTCATTTTTGGAAACCACAGACCGTCTGATGAAAATACATGAGAGAGAAGAACATGGGTACATTGGGAATCCGACCACTGTCCAGGCAGGTGACAAGGTCACCTCTGTGCTCTGAAGCAGGCAGCCCGGGCAAGGGGTGAGGCTGTGGCTCCTGGCCTCAGCACCTGCTCTGTCCGCAAGCCCACCCACCCTGCGACCACCGTCCGGGTCCACTGGACACATTGCATCTGGGTGGATGGGTTTGGGTCATGATTCACTTAGAGGCTAAAGGGGCACCTGCACAGTGGGTGTGTCTGGTCATCCTTCTTTAACAACAGTCAGCTTGAGAGCCTTGGACATTGACACCTTGTGCCCAGGCCTGGGTTGTTCTCTCCATTTTGGTTTCTTCTTAGGCACCAGCACGGTGAGGGTGCCCAACAGAGGCTTGCACTCGCAGGGTGGGATGGGTCCTGGCCTGGCACTGTAGGTAGAAGCTGGTACTGCTTCATGGTGGGGGCCTGTGTCAGGTGAGGATCTGTCAACAGCATGACATGGTGCAGAGATGACTCCTGAGGGATAGACTCTTAAAGGAGTGAGGTTCTTCTAAAATTCTGCTGATAAACCTGCATCCACTTTGAAGCTCTGAGCATTATTTTCTAAGGCTTTTCTGGTTATACTAATTATATGTTACTAAAAGCAAGCTGTCTTCATTGTGGATGACAGAGCCCTAAAAATATATTGCTGACTGGAGGAACACACGTTAATACACAAGCCAATTAAATCCCTGGGCCCTATTACAGGATTTCTAAAAGAAGATTCTTGAATACAGTTATTTGATGACTCAGAAGTGTTTGTTGTCTTATAATTAAGGAAGCTAGAAGGGGTATTGCAGGCTAGGTAGGGTCTACTCAGATGCTGGACTGAAACCTGCAGAGGAGACTGCCCGAGAGGGTCTCGGCAATTCAATAGGTGGTGATCTTCCCAAGAATAGCGATGCATTCCGTTTTCTGACTCTTGGTTAGGATTTTGCAATGCAGGGCTTGTTCCCTGAGATCTGGCCTATGCAACCTGCAGGTGAAGGCCTTAGCATGACCCAGGAGATGCGGCAGAGCCTGCTGCTGGAGCCAGGCATGGCTTCCTTTAGAAAAACCAGAAATGCTGAGACATCTCTTAAATTTTGAGTGAAAATATCACAGCTACTCTTTTTAGCTTTTGAGCTTGGGAGAAAAACTAAGCCTGCTTACAGTCTTAACCCAGCTAGTGAAGGCTCCTGGTAGACGTGCACACTAAGCACATTGGATGAGCTGTTTGGACCAGGGTGAGTGAGGACTGTCAGGCCCTGCCCGCATGCCTGTTGGCCTCACTGTTCCTGCAAGACTTACACTTGGGAAACTCTGGAAAATGAAAATGTAACTTGCCGGGTGCAGTGGCTCACACCTGTAATCCCAGCAGTTTAGCAGTCCGAGGTGGGTGGATCACCTGAGGTCAAGAGATCGAGACCAATCTGGCCAACATGGTGAAACCCTGTATCATCTAAAAATACAAAAATTAGCCAGGCATGGTGGTGGGTGCCTGTAATCCCAGCTACTCAGGAGGCTGAGGCAAGAGAATCGCTTGAACCCGGGAGGTGGAGGTTGCAGTGAACCGAGAATGCACCATTGCACTCCAGCCTGGGCAACAAGAGTGAAACTCTGTCTCAAAAAAAAAAAAAAAAAAAAAAAAAAAAAAAAGGAAAGAAAATGTAACTTAATTTCCTTAATGCGAATCTCAACCCTGTAGGCTAAACATCAGCAGCCGAGACCCTCACACTTGAAAGGAAGGCAGGTGCAGCTGAGGTTTCTTGAACTGCCTGTCTGTGGAACCTTGGGAAGTTGTGTCTGTTTTCTGTAAGAAGGAGCACGATTTGCCTGGCCCATCTCAGGAGGTGCTTGAATGAAGCAAATGAATTGATGTGGAGGAAAGCACTCTGCAAGTTAGGAAAGGTCCTCAAAAGTAAGGAAGACTCCAGGCACAGCAGTGAGCCCTGGTCGACAGCTGGGGTGACACCTCCTGCTTCTATGCTGGGCCCTCCAGCTGCAGGCCGCACAGCTGGGCTTCCTTCACCGCATCCTGTAGGGATGAATGGGACTGCACGTGATGGGGAAGATTCCAGACTCAAGCTGACTCTTGGTGACAGTACATTTAAGGTACTTTTCTCCTTTCACTTCTTGAGGATAGCTACTGAGCAGTCCAGGACGGAAGGAGGATTTGTGCTTTTGCCTATATGTGTCCCTGGACGTTTCTTCATTCCCTGTCCTCTTTTAGGGGCTGTAAATGCAGCGGTGGGGCTGGAAGCCTTCTCTAAGGGCAGTGAAGCCACACACCCAGAGCTTTCAGGTGGGCTGCATTGACTTAGATGCAGGTGAGGCCTCTGTGGTGCCCTGAGCCAGCCTAGCTCTGTGCTGGTGCCAGTCAGGCCTGGCTTGGGTTCTGCTCTGCAACAATGGAAAGGTCCCCTTTGCTCCTCATGATCCAAAAGTTGCTCTGAAGACTACGTGACAAATGTCACTGTGTGAGGGACATCGTTTGTGATTCTTGTGTTCTAAGACACACGTTGCTTTATTGCCTGGAGGTCCCTGAAAGGAGTGTGAGAGCTGGGCTGTGTTTTGGTGGCCGAAGGAAGCTCTAAAGCTATACCATGGAAGGTCCGTGTCAGCCACTCTCCCCTTCAGTTAAGTGATGGATGGACTTGCCTGGTTTTAGGACCTTATTCAGTGGCATTTCTTAAAGTGAATTAATCGGATACTAAACAATTCTCCATTAACAAACAGAAGCATTTCGTGGTGGTTTGTAAGCACTGCAAACACCAACACTGTTTATAATATTATACAAGATCATAGAGATGACACCATATAATAGTCCATAGAGTTTGGTGTCTGGTAATCCAGAAATAGAATAAGCATTGTAGTCAGAATATCATTCAAAGAAGGTCATTAAAGGAAAATATTGTATATTTTGCAGGTTTACTCAGACACAAAAATGAGGAAACTTCGCTTGAGATAATTGATCAAGTTTTTTTTCTCCGGAAGCTGTTTTCTGGACAGGCTCATCCGCAGACGGGCTGCCGTGACCTTCAGGTTCACGGGGCAGGTGAGAGCCAGGCCCCACTGTCATGGGTTCCATGAGTGTCCCAGGGAGGCTCAGGGCCTGGGCCGGAGGGACTGAATCCGGTGTGAGGCGACCCCGTGCTGTGCACTGCAGGGCCAGGCCTAGACCCTGACGTCCCAGGCCCAGTCTCTGTCTGCCCAAGTGGGCGGGGAGAATCTGGGGGCGGGAGGCAGGGGCTGCTTCCCAGGCCATCATCCCAACCTGGCTTCCTCGCTGGCAGGACGCTGCACGTTGCATTTCTCGAGTCAGGCTCTCTGGGCCACTCCGCACTTTTCAGCGCCTGGTCCCTGCAGGTCCACATGCCCCCGCGGGCCCTCCCCTGGTTTCCGATGCCCATCACCCAACCTTTCCTGTGTCCCCAGCCCGGGGTGTGGGTGCAGCGCCTGCAGGTGCCTCCGGGTGTCTGTGCTCCCAGCCCTCCCCCCGCTCCTTCAAACCTTCTCCACACCGCCTTCTCTCCTCCGCGCAACTGGGGGCTTCTCTCTTTTGGCCCACCCCAGCGCGCCCACCGGCTTCCCTCACACCTCACCGTTCAGGAGAAGAGGGAAAGGCGACCCTTGATCCTCCCCCTACATCTGCCCACAGAACCCCCTGTGGCAACCCTGTGGGGAGGGGACAGCATGGCAGGGCCACAGTGCAGGCCTGGGAATTAAACTCAGATCGCGACAGGGAGACCAGACAAAGCCGGGGGCATGGGAGTGTTTAATGATTCATTAATCCTCGTGTGTTTAGAGAAAGGATTGTTCATACAGCTCACCTGGAAAGAATGTTCCTTGGTGTAAAAGTCTGCTTTATTCATAAAAAGCTCCCTTGAACTCACTTTGGCAAATGCCCAGGGCCGGGTTACGTGTCTGAGGAGAGCTTTATACAAACAGTACAAACAGCGTAAAAGTTAGCGCCAGTCTGTAACACCCACCCCCATATTTTAATGAACAATTACTCCAGTTGGAACCAAATATTTTATGCCCCCTGGTAAGTTTTCTGCCACCTGCCCGCGAATGTGCTTCTCCCTGATCTGCAATTCTGTCCAACTCTTACACACTCTATTTGCTTACACTGTTTATGACAGTCTCATCGTGAAACATCTCTTTGTGTAACATCCTGGAATTACACAAATCAAGGATTCTCTTGGCAGGCCTTGTTCGGTAAACATCCTTAAAGGAGTGGCTTCCGTGGCAGAGGCCGTCGTGGGCTTGGATGCCTTTGTCTTCGTGGTAACAGCACTCAGAGCTGGCACATCTCGCGTTGCCTTGTGTCTGAGGATCATGGTCCTGCTCCCTCCAGGCAGCCTTGCTAAGCACCAGAAACACGCCTGGGTCTGAGCTCCTGTTGGGAAGCACACATCTGAGGATTGCAATGAAGACTGTTCCCCATAAACTTTTAATGGACCTTTCAGTATGGGTGTAGGCTTAGTGCAGCAGTTGAGAATAGAACAATGAGTTCCCGCATACCCCTACCCTGTCTCCCCATTTGTTAACCTCTTATATGACTGTGTGTTGACGTGACTAAGAAACCAACACTGGTACATCACTGTGTGCTAAACTACCCCTAATTTCTATCTAATATCCTATTCTGACCCAGATCCAGTTCAGGGCATCAGATGACATTTCATCCTCATATCTCCCTAGGCTACTCTGATCTCTGAGAGTTTCTGAGACTTTTCTTGTTTTAATGGCATTGAGAGTTTTGAGGGACAACTGCTCAGGTATTTAGTAAAATGTCCCTCCATGTGGGCTTTGATAATGACTTCCTTTTTTTTCTTTTTTTAAATTATATTTTATGTTCTAGGGTACATGTGCACAACGTGCAGGTTTGTTACATATGTATACATGTGCCATGTTGGTGTGCTGCACCCATTATCTCATCATTTACATTAGGTATATCTCCTAATGCTATCCCTCCCCCTCACCCCTCCCCACGACATGCCCCGGTGTGTGATGTTCCCCCTCCTGTGTCCAGGTGTTCTCATTGTTCAACTCCCACCCATGAGTGAGAACATGTGGATGTCTGGTTCTCTGCTCTTGCGATAGTTTGCTGAGAATGATGATTTCCAGCCACATCCATGTCCCTACGAAGGACATGAACTTATCCTTTCTCATGGCTGCATAGTATTCCATGGTCTATATGTGCCACCTTTTCTTAATCCAGTCTGTCACTGATGGACATTTGAGTTGGTTCCAAGTCCCCACTATTGTGAATAGTGCCACAGTAAAACAACCATTTCATCTTTGACAAACCTGACAAAAACAAGAAATGGGGAAAGGATTCCCTATTTAATAAATGGTGCTGGGAAAACTGGCTAGCCATAAGTAGAAAGCTGAAACTGGATCCCTTCCTTACACCTTATACAAAAATTAATTCAAGATGGATTAGAGACTTAAATGTTAGACCTAAAACCATAAAAACCCTAGAAGAAAACCTAGGCAATACCATTCAGGACATAGGCATGGGCAAGGACCTCATGTATAAAACACCAAAAGCAATGGCAACAAAAGCCAAAATTGACAAATGCGATCTAATTATAATGACTTTCTTATGGTGAGGCAGGGCATACGGATGTCAGAGGAGACGAGCAGAGAGTACAGTGCTGCTCCGTTCTCATCCCATCATAGCAAGGGCACATCTATCCATGAGGCTGGGCATTCATGGTGTTCATTTTGATCACCCAGCAGAAGTAGCATGTGCCAAGTTTGTCTACTGTAAAGTTACTTTTTGCCCACTTCTGTGATGTACTTTTTGGAAACAAGTTACTAAGTGCATCCCGCAGCTGAATGAGAGGAAAGAAAGAATTACGCTATATGTCATTGAGGGCAGAGTATCAGCACAAATTATTTGCAATAATTCTGTATGGAAGACTTGTCTCTTCTGTACATTTGATTATTTAGTCATATAGGTATGGACAAAGGATATTTATTTGATTTCTTGTTTTATAATCCAACACTATGTAATTTGTTTTGGTGTTCACTTCAGCTTTGGCCACGAGGTACGCTTTCAGGTTCTCCCATGTCCTATAGGTGTGTCCCACCCTTTAGTTTTTGGGGGACTCCCTTACTTTTTGGTGCTTCAAGATGCTCTAGGCTCCTCTTGAATGTCTGCAGGCACAGTCCTACAGTCAACCATTTGTCCAAGGAACCCTGGTTCATTTTCTTGAAGAATGGTGTCAGAAGTCAAGTCAAATATTGAGTGTACTCCTTCATACTGGGGTGTTGACTTCATTTTCCTGAAACAATTCAGCTTCCTGCTATAACCAAATAGCGTCTTCAGCTACCCGACAGATTGGATGTTCTGGTTACCCTGCCTGACCTGGGGGTTTCAAGAGAGATCCTTTATTTCCTTTCCTGTGTGTCCCGAGGGACTGAGTAATAAATATTGTGTGGAACTGAACTTCTTGAATGTTTGACCCTTCCATTGTCATGTTTATTTTGTGAATGTCTGAAAACCACTCTGTGATTTATTACCAAGCATCTGAGGTGGAATTTAATTGCTTTACAGATAACTACATAGATGCTGTCTGGAGTTGTATTTATTTGTAGCCAGGTGAGTGAGAGCTGTGCAAGTAAGGGGTTAAAGTGGGCCCATTATCAAGTGCCTTGGATGTGTTTTTCTTAGCAGTAAATTCAGTAGAAAGTGTGACTACTTTAGTCAAAGTTTTCATAAAATGTCCTCCCTGGAAGGAATCTGTATTGCTTCTTCTATTTTTCAGGCATATATTTAGTAGGTTTCTTACAGAATGGCATTTGCTCAATTAGAAGATATTAAAAACTGGCTCTATACTCTGACCAGTAGAGAAATTGTTTATTAATTGTTAGCTGGGAAGCCAACTTTTATGTTTCTCCTCTGCTTTATTTTCTGTCATTAATATTATTCAAAAGTATGGCTTGGAAAACAATGAGAAAATATTCCTCAGTCTCTAACCCACAAGACAGTCTTCAACATGATGAGGAGGAGGAAGAAGAGAAGAGGAGGAAGATCATAAACCATATAATACTTTCTGATGTGAACAAGCTCACTCTTAGATAGTATGAAGTCAATACCTCATTATAAATCACTGCTATTTTTCTAGAGGGCTGCAGCTTCTTTGACACTGTTACCATAAAGAGGGGGGTCTATGCCCCTCTCATGAATCTGAGCTGGCTCCCTGCTGTTCTCATCAGTGGAGTGTGGCACTGGAGGTACCAAGCTGATGCCAGGCCTGACCTCTGAGAGGCTTAAACTCTGAGTGAACTGGCAGCTGTCATCTTGGTCTCTTGAACGTGTGAGAAGCCACATGAGGAGTTTGACTACATTGAGGCTCCCATGCTGTAGGAATCCCAAGCCCCAGTGTGGAGATGTACTGAAATAGCCATTCAGAATTGGAGTTCTGTGAAATAATTAAACCCTAATGCCCTAAGGTATTCATGAGAGGTAATTAATTACCTTGCTTGTGTGCATCTAAAATAACAACAGTTTTTAATCATAATTAGGACAATGAGAAAATAGCTATTCAAACTCTACTCTGTGCTTTATAGTTCAGAAGAACTTCAGTTAGGAAAGAATGCTGGAGGCTGAAACACCTCCATGTGAGAGGAGTCATTATGGAGGCACAGCCCCCAGGTGCAACTACTCCTGTGAAGTCATGTAGGTCAGAGGAAAACCACCTAGCAGAGCCCTTCCTGCATTCCCTACCTGCAAACCCACAAACAACATGGTAGCTTTATGATGTTAAGTTTTGAGATAATTTAAAAAAATTAAGCAACAGTAAATACCAAAAACACAACATAAGCAAATGAAGCCCCATCTTCCAACCAGAAAGCCAACCATCAGCCTATTCAATTGTATATGTGATATTTAAAGTGTGTGTATGGCTGTGTGTGGCCAAAAAGTGTCTCTGTTTTATTCCTTCTTTTTCTTGTGCTTTAATGGAATTTCCTATGTCCTTTGTTTCTCCATTATGCACTTGGATCATCCAACTCAATTTGGCAATGTTATTCATATAAGGAAAAATGTTGGTTTATCTCCACCTCTAATCCACATAATGACTCCTGAATTTGTAATGTATGTAACCCATCTACCCTTCCTGGAATACATTTAGCAGGATGCCTCATGTCTTCCATTGTGGGAAATAGATGATACATGGAGAATAAAAATACATGAAAAAATATCCTTTTGAGATGTGTATGAAAAAATCAACATGGAAAATTCAAAACTATTATTAGATAAAAGAGTTATGTCTCTGAAATTAAATAGGAAAGGAAAGATTTGAAGTTCAGTTCCCCCCCCCCCCTTTTTTTGTTCTGTACAAGTATTCACACCAGACTCAGTACTTTATCTCAGGATCCCTTAAGCCCCACTTGAATGCCCCAAGCTGGTTCTCCATCATCTGACAATTCAACCACTAACATCTGAAGTCTCTGCAGGTCCGAACTGAAGATCAAAGAGCAGCAAGGCAACAATCGCCTGATCCATCAGCAGTCACTGATGTGTCCAGAACTGAGAGAGCCTGCCCTCCACTCAGACTTGTCCCTCAATACAACAAAAGGCTCAATATCAGAAAATCGAAAGAGAGGAGCAGGCAGACTTGGTCTCTCAGGCACCAAGTGAAAGCATCATTGCCAATTTCTTTCAAAAGAAGTTGTTCCATTGCCACATTTCTTTCCTATTTAACAGCAAAGCAAGCATGAGTCAAGGTGCTATTTTCATTCATGTTATTAAACACATTATAGTTTAAGCTCTTTCATAAACTTCTAGTCTAAAACAATAAACATGGCTATATATATTTGTTTTTCTGGGAATACCAATGCACATACAAAAACTCTGTAGTTCAACTTTTAACTACAAGCCTGTATTGCTTCTGTGATCTAAAAGAGACAACAAAAGCCCACCCTCAACAGAACCACCCCCCTGGGGCTGCTGTGGGATAAATAAGAAAATATATGTCAAGCGCTAGGAACAGTGCCTGACGTGGTGTAAGCACCATCAAAGTTTTCTTTAACTTCTGCTTCTTGGCTTTCCTTCTGTGCCTGACTAATTGGCATAAATGCTGGGTCAAAGGAAGCTCAAATGTCCTTCTTGTCCCTTATGTAATAATATCAAAGCAAAAGTGGGAGATGGAATTGCTCCTGGCTGAGTTTGCACAGAGCAACAGCAGGAAACCATCCCTGAGGGAAGACAGAGGACCCTGTCTTTTCTTGCATTTAATTGGCTGTAATACTTTAGTATTAATGTGAGTAGTATATGTTAGGATGATGTGTTTGACAGCTGAACTGCCCCATTGATGTTAAAACAGTATAAAATAAAAACATTTTCTTGGCACTTGTCTCTTCTTCATGCTGTATGATAGAAAGAAGAGTGTGAGAAGGGAAGAACTGCAGAGACACATCCAAATGGTCGGTCCTTTATGTCAGGAATGCTGGGTCTTGGTGGCGTCTCACAGGCAGTTGTGTCTGGCCCATGGGAAATAGCACAAAGAACTACCCCTCTGGGCAGGGCCATCAGCTTTCTTTCCAGGCAATACCCATTGGGCTGGGAGAATCCTGCAGGCTGCAACCACACAAGCTGGAGCTTCAGACTGAATTTTAGGGTACAGCTTGGACCATGGCTTCAGATGGTACAAGCCCCAAGACTTGGTGTCTTCCACATGATGTTAGACCTGCAGGCATGCAGAAGACAAGAATTGAAGTTTGGGAACCTCCACCTAGATTTCAGAGGATGTATGGAAACACGTGGATGTTCAGGCAGAAGTCTGCTGCAGGGGTGGAGCCCTCTTGGAGAACCTCTGCTAGGGCAATGCAGAGGAAAAATGTGGTGTTGGAGCCTTCACATAGAGCCTCCACTGGGGCACTGCCTAGTGGAGCTATGAGAAGAGGACCACCATCCTCCAGATCCCAGAATGGTAGATCCACTGATAGCTTGCACTGTGCAACTGGAAAAGCTGCAGACACTCAATGCCAGACTGTGAACACAGCCACAAGGGCTGTACCCTGCAGAGCCACAGGGGTAGGGCTGCACCTTGGGAGCCAACCCCTTGCATCAGTGTGCCCTAGATGTGAAACATTGAGTCAAAAGTGTTTATTTTGTATCTTTAATATTTAATGAGCGCTCCTGTTGGATTTTGTACTTGCATGGGGACTTTTGGCCCTTTTGTTTTGGCCAATTTCTCCCATTTGGAATGGGAACATTTACCCAATAACTGCAGCCCCATTGTATCTTGGAAGTAACTAACTTGTTTTTGATTTCACAGGTTTATAGGTGGAAAGGACTGCCTTGTCTCAGATGGGACTTTGGACTTAGACTTTTGAGTTAATGCTAGAATGAGTTAAGACATTGAGGGACTGTTGGGAAGGCAGGATTGGTTTTGAAATGTGAAAAGGACATGAGATTTGGGAGGGGCCAGGGGCAGAATAACACAATTTGGCTCTGTGTCCCTACCCAAATATCATCTTGAATTGTAATCCCCATATGTCAAGGAATGTGCCTGGTGGAAGGTGATTAGATCATGGAGGCAGTTTTCTTCATGTTTTTTTTTCCATTATATTGAGTGAGTTGTCATGAGATTTGTTGATTTAAAAGTGACACTTAACCCTTCCTTCTCTCTCTCTCTCTCTCTCTCCACCCCTGCCCCCCACAACAATGTGAAAAAGGTTTTCACTTCTCCTTAGTCTTCCACCATGACTGTAAGTTTCCTGAGGCCTCCCCAGCTATGCAGGACTGTGAGTCAGCTAAACCTCTTTTGTTTACAAATTATCCATTCTCAGGGAGTTCTTTATAGCAGAGTGAGAATGGATGAATACCCTCCCCCTTGCCTGAACTATTTCGGTGGCCTCAGGACATAGATGAAGAAAAGCAGCCCTCACTGCCCTGTCCCTGACTGGAGCCTGCAGCCTCCGCCTGCTGAAACCATCCACCCTTCACTTCCTTGGCGTCTGGCAGGCATCATAGTCTGTGCAGGCCCATGTCCCCCGCTGATGTGAGCTGCCAACTCTGCCCTCTGAGCTGTCCCCCTGCAGGGATGTCCCTCTCGGTCAGACCTTCACTCTGTCAAGACATTTCTAAGATATGAGGCCACAGCTCTGAGTCTTCTCCTGGGTGTCATCACCTTCTCGCCCTGAAGTTCTTGCTCCTGAGCAGTAGCTCCCTGTGCCTCCTTCATGGGCTGCTGAGCTAGAGAGGCTTGTTTTCATCACAGGGCAATATTTCCTTCTCAAGTAGTGCTTCCTTTAATTAGATTCTCCACTGACACCACTGTCCCACCGTCCCTGCTGGGTAATGATGGGTCAACCTCATCCCACGCGTGCAGCATGGGGGAGACTGGTCCATCCTTCTTGGAGCATCTGTTTCCTGACTTCCAATAGACATGGGGTCACTTTGCTTTAGAGCTTGGCTTATTCTCTAGAGGCAGTGAGAAAGAAGAAAATGCTTCCGGTGACCACAGGTTACCTGGGGAAGAGCAGGACCACAGGGAATGGCAGAATTGTTCATTCCTGGAGGGAAAGTCATTTGTGCTTTCTTTCTCAGTGCACAGATTTATTTGTCCTTTGGTGGTCCTTTGGTGGTCCATAGTTACCTTCTCTTGCAAGAAAACATTCATTATAAATTCATCGAATCAGCATTTATTGAGCATTAGGAGTCCACTGTGGTTTCTAACCTGTGGCTAAAAATGAGCAAATGTAGCCCTGCTCTATCCTAAGGGTAGGGCCTAAAATTGCAGTATCTTCTGAGCCCAAGCTCAGTCCCAGTTCCACCTGGTGGCAGTGACCCACTAAATATTCCCTAAATGCAGTGGCTTTCCAGTAATGACTGGTCTCACTTCCATGTACTCCAGGACAGGAATACTATTCTGACAAATATGCCATGAAAGCCTTGAGTCTGGGATGCAGGGAAATACATACATTGAATGAAAGTGCTCGGTTCTAGTCAATTTCAGGAGCCACGGACATAGATAAGCAGGTGGGCAAGAGAAGTACAGTTGTCCTCTGTGGCATCATCAGTCATAAGGACCCAGCTGTCCGGAAATGCGGCAGAGCCTTGAATTTGTAACGTTGCCACTTTGAGTTTCATCATTCATGCAAATCTCTGCACTTTCATAATGAAAAAGGCATTAATCTGAGTGCATTTGTACTTACTCTAAATTGCACAATGCCTGCTGGGCCTTAAAATGTTGACATTCACCAAAAGTAAAGTTAAAAGGACAGATAAGCAGAGGAACAAGTTGTTGATTTTGAATCTTTAC
Source organism: Chlorocebus sabaeus (assembly GCF_047675955.1). NCBI lineage: Eukaryota > Metazoa > Chordata > Mammalia > Primates > Cercopithecidae > Chlorocebus > Chlorocebus sabaeus. Next base: position 90,570,427 of record NC_132907.1, on the reverse strand, counting down.
TTACTACAATCTTCTCTTAATTACCTTTATATTGAATGCTTTGTAAATAATTCAATAGGCTACACCATATGTTATGCAAATTTTAACTAAAATTACTATTTTCAGCAGAATTTGACTAAAGTGTATTAATAGAACAGCATTTCTAATTTTAGCTTGTTTTTACATGAATATTCTTAACAATATATGGGATGTGGCAGGAGATTTAACACTAGTGCATTTATTTATTCATCCACGCATTCATCCAGAAGAACTAATCAGCCCTCCTCTCTATAGCAGACCTTGCACTAGGTCTTGTGGATATAAAGCTTCATTAACAACACTCACTGTCATTTATCAGCTTAAGGAGGCAAACAGGTAGATGCAGAGGCCAGGAGAGTCTGAAGGCTGTTGAAGCTGGTGGGATTTGCAGACAGTTCTCCAGGTGGCATTGGAGGACTGGGTCGTCTCCCTTACTTTCTGTGTGCAGTTCTTGGAATAACCAAAGTGTAACAATGCAGCACCCTGAGATAGGGTGGAACTATCTGAAGAAGCTGGAACCTCCTCCCTGTCCCTCCCAGTGAATGTAACATCTTAAGTTAGGGAGAAAATGCCTTGGGCAACCAAGCTTTCCTCCTCCCTCCCCTGGCAGCAGGATGTCCCTCAAAGTATTGCCCATTGAGTTCTGTTGCCTCTGATGTATACAACCAGAGTGGACTGCCCTCCAGGGTCCCTCAGCTGTAGTACAAATGGGGCACACACAGCCGGGACTCTGTCTGCCCTGGACAACTTTCTCAAGGCTTGGGGGACCAGCTCATGACAGATCCAAGGTTTCTTTTGTTTCTCTCTGCCTGTGTGTAAGTAGTAAACCTGCATCATGCTGCTTGTTGTGAATTTATTCTGTCTCACTGGACTCAGATAACTAGTAAAACTGTAACCCAAGATGCAGTGGCAGGAGTGTCTGGACTCCTATTCCTCAGGGCTGGCACAGTGATGATAGTTACTGGCCTCCACAATGTGGGAGCCCTCCCTTGGTATTGGTATTCGGCAGGAATGTGGCCACATACAGTGCTTTGGCTACATCTAAAAGATGTGACATCTGTATCTGGTAGACAGTAACCAGCAGGTAACAGCCCCAGTGAGGCCAGATCGGGCCTCTGTGGCTCTGCAGGCTGGTGGTGCAGCGGCCCCACGTATCTGATCCAAAGAGCTGAGGATGGTTTGTTTTCTTATTCAGATTATTGGAGTGGCTGCCAAAGCGGCAGGTAAAAAGCAGGTTAAAAGCACGTAGGCACGTAGGTTTCATATATGCAATATCTCACCTAAATCATTCTTGGCAAGTAGTTTCAGTATGTTGAAAGGAATCACTCAGTAAGTTGAATGAAACCTGTTGATTCAGAATGAGCTCTGGAATGAGTGGTTACTTTGCAAATTCTGCAGAGTTGATGAAGGAAGGAGAGAAGGAAAGAAAGAAGAAGGAAGAAAGAAAGGGTGGAGGGTGAGAAGGGAGGATGGAGGGAGGAAGGAATAAAAGAAGGAGAAAGAAAAAAGAAGGAAGAAAAAACATAAAAGAAGAAAGGAAGATGAAGAAAAAAGGAGAAACAGAAAAAGGCAGGAAAGAAGGGACTAAGCAAGTAGAAACAAGGAAGTAAGGAAGCATTGCATATGAGTCCATCGGGAAAGAGAGTGAAGGAATGAAGAAGAAGGGAGGGAAGGAAGGAAGAACAGGAGGAAGGAATGAAGGAAGAGAGGAGGAGAGGAAGGAAGGAGGGAAGAAAGGAAGGGGTCATTGGTGACCTCCTTCTCCAGCATGCATGGAGTAACTGTGATGTGCCAGGTTCTACCCCAGGCCTTGGCGGGATCGTGGGAATAGAAAAGTCCTGACCCCCTACTGCTTCACGGATGAAAGGAGCCATTTCTAGGTCATGTATTGAGCAGTTTTGTGGAGTATCTGATGAGTAGGCCTTGGGCAACTGAGGTTGGAATTCCGTGTTTAGAACACAGGTGACTCAGCAGAAAATATTTTATTAGAGATGTAAATTATAAGCACGGTGTTTCCAGGAAGGAGAGGCACCATCTCCTGCAAAATATTTAGGGAGCCCCTCCTTGTGGCCATCGGTGTGCGACACCCCCAGGTAGTCAGAGGTAGCCTAGGCCTTCCCCCCAGGAAAGGGTGTGGCACTGTGAGGGGTCTGCAGCACTGAAGACCCAGGAAGCCTTCTTATGTCAAAGGAAGCATCTCTCTCTTGATTTACTAGTAATCAGTGCTGACCTTGCTAGTAGTAGTTGCTAATAGTAGTACTGAGTACTTGAATGAGTTGCAAAATGCTGATTACTGTGTGTCCTCACAACCAACCTTCACATGCACACATGCACACGCCCACACACACATGCACACACACACGCACACATGCACAGGCACACAGAGACATCTGCATACAACGCCAGGACCCACACCCACGCACAATGCATATTATAGGCATTAACTTGTCTTCTGTACACAGGCCTTGAGATCTTCGGAAGACGCTAGAGCCAGTCAGAAACAGAAAACGGTAAACAAATCCTCCATCTTCATCAGGACGACCAAAGCTATGGACACAGGCCTGTGTCTGTGCCACCCCTATCTTAGCTGTGCATGTATGGTCTATAGTCGAAAGCAATGGAGATTCCCAGAAACAAACCAATGGATCTAATTAGATTAATTGCAATATCAGCATGATGGACAGACAGGCATTCACGTTTATTCTGCCAAAACTGTTCAATCCTGCACTGTATTTCTGCTGTGCAGCCTCGGCCTAGAAGGAATCATTGAGATAAGCCAGCATCTTCACAGGGCTTCATAGGAGTCCTTAATACAATCTGTATTCATGCTGCACTCTGCCGCGAACTTGGACAAGTCGCTTAACCCCCTCCGCCCTGAGATCTTCCTCTGGAAAGTGATCCCACGGAGCACCCACCACCCCGGCCCTCCCTCTGTGGCTCTGCAGGCTGGTGGTGCAGCGACTCCTCGGATCTGATCCAAAGAGCTGAGGATGGTTTGTTTCCTTATTCAGATTATTGGACTGGCTGCCAAAGCGGCACATCAAATCTACTGCAGCTGATTATTTCGGAGCTGAAGGTCTCTCGATGCTGGCGTTTTATCCTGGCTTTCATATTTGTAACCTTTTTTACTTCTTAGTATCCCCCGTGTCTGGCGGTACGTTCTCACCTCTGACACCAGGAAGTCAGTCAATAAACCCGACGTTCTTTGATCCGTAGGATTATGGGACTGCTTTTTATGCAAAGGGAAGCATCAGGATAAGCAAATACAGAAGGAAAAACCCCTCTGGAGCAAGGGAGTTTGAGGAAGAAGAAACAATTCCAGAGCATTTGCAATGCAAACCTTGCTGGATGCCTGAGCCTCCTTCATCAGCTGTAAGAAATGAGACCAGACACCAGGCTGGGGGGAGGCGTTTCTGCACCCTCATCACGGTGCCCTGCACCTTTCTGCTGGTGAGTTATAGGAACTGTATTGCTCTAAGATTCGCTATCCTTGATATTTTTGGTGACACAAGATGGCACATATCCTTGCAGCATTTCCAAAACGATAATGCACCCATGGACTCAACCGTCAGGGATACTGTTATTTCCCCATCTCAGACTCCTGGAGCTCTCTCAAGCAATGAGAGCCCCATCATATCTGGGGTTGTCCCCGTTGGCGGCTCTGCAGAAGAAGGCTGTCTTCTCAGACACAAACTTTCCCACATCGCGCGTCTTCACTTCCGCAGGCTCTGCCACCTGCTTCCCAATGCTTACAAGTTTCACTTCTTGTAGGGGGTGCTTCTTAGTTCTCAGAGCAGAGTTGTCTAAGACGTATGTCCCAATAACCCCCACTCTAGATGTATGGCTTCCTTGTTGTATGGCTTTCATTCTCCTTTGGGGAAGCCCTTGTAGTCGCTGATTGAATATATGTGAGGACCCAGAAAACAGAAACGGAAAATACCAATACAGAATTGCTGCTGCATGTGTAGCGTGAAGCTTCTAGAGTGGTGCTTTAGAAATGTACACTTTCTGAATATTCTCTAGAGAGAGGTCCTTCCCGTGGAAGCGGGAGTTCTGCAAATAAGCCGAGCTCCATTTGCTTTTGTATATTTTCCTAATGAGAGAAGGTCCACGTGTTAATAGGTGGATGCTGTTTTGCATAATGACCATATTTTTATTACTTTGTGTTCCATTTACCCTTTGCAATACAGGTGGAGAGCATCCTCCTGCTTCTTCACCTCCAGGGAAATCTGTGGATGTGTAATTCGTTTCTAAAAGCCCAAACTCATCCTGTAGGTTATACAGGAACTCCCGAAGGAAGCACCAAGTGAAGAGAGTCGTAGCACCCTGGAGTGGCCAGGGAGGCAGGATTCACTGTCACCTCTCTCCCTACACACAGTCCCTGGAAAGAGCCGTAACTGGGCTGGGGCAGGAGGGAGCAGAGTTGCCACCGGGGCATCCCAAGAGGGGGACCCTGGAAACCTCACAGCAGTTCCTGTGTCCCAGCAGGAGAACCTGGGAGAGAGCCCGGGAGACAGAGAGCTACAGGGCATGAGCTTTGGGGGTGGCCTGAGGGGACTGGCAGCTCAAGCCTAGTGGGGACCTTTTTCTTCTCCATCCCCACCACTGACTCTCTGGAAGTCTGAGTCCTGTGCCAGAGCCTGGAACAGGCAGGCACCCCGGGGAGGGCTGAAACCCTCTATAAAACACTGACTTGAGGTTTAAGTCTTAACCTTCTCCCCAGAGAGGAGGTGGGGGGCTATGAAAAGAGGTCAAAGAATGAACGGGTAAGTGGGGTGTGACTCTGTTGAGTTGGGGTCTCTTGCCAGCTGGATACCTGGGTCCTGCCTCAAGGAGAGTCATCAGCATCTGGGGAAGGTATAAGCCTTGTTAATATTTATAAGTCCTAGGCACCACCAGGGAAAAGCACAGGGGCTGAGGAGAGGCGGCTGCCTGGCAGGCCTTGTTGGGGTGACTCTGTGGGCGAGAAAGTCAGAGCACTTGCCCCAAGGCAGGAGAGGAGGGCAGGGAGCCAGTGGAACACAGGCACGGGGCCTCTGGGACAACCTGCCTCATTACTGTGATAATTTTCAATCATGTTATTTAAATTCTCTCTCTCTCCCTCTCTCTCTCTCTCTCTCTCGTTTTTTTCTTTTCTTTTCTTTTCTTTTCTTTTCTTTTCTTTTCTTTTTTTTTTTTTTAAATTGAGACAGGGTGTCACTTTCTCACCGAGGCTGGAGTGTAGTAGCACAATCTCAGCTATTTCACCTCACTGCAACCCCAGCCTCCCAGGCTCAGGCGAGCCTCGCAACTCAGCCTCCCAAGTATCTGGGACCACAGGCACGCATCACCATGCCCGCCTAGTTTTTACATTGTTTGTAGAGACAGAGTTTTGCCATGTTGACCAGGCTGGTCTTGAACTCCTGAGCTCAAGTGATCCACCCACCTTGGCCTCCCAAAGTGCTGGGAAGACAGGCGTGAGGCACTGTACTGGCTCAAATTCTCTTCTGCTGTTTTCTTAAGGAAGAGAAACAGAGTTTATTTTAAAAAACAAACAAACAAAAACAAAAAAAAAACAGACTTCATAATGTAGACAGTTCACTGAATAGCTTCGTCACAAATCTGCATCACAAATATTTCTCAAATAAGAGCTTCAAATAACTTTATTTTTGTTTTTGTTTTGTTTTGTTTTGAGATGGAGTTTCACTCTTGTCACCCAGGCTAAAGTGCAGTGGCACGATCTCAGCTTACTGCAACCTTCACCTCTTGGGTTCAAGTGATTCTCCTGCCTCAGCCTCCTGAGTAGTTGGGATTACAGGCGCCCACCATCATGCCTGGCTAATTTTTGTATTTTTAGTAGAGATGGGGTTTCGCCATGTTGGCCAGGCTGGTCTCAAACTCCTGACCTCCGGTGATCCACCCACCTCGGCCTCACAAAATGCTGGGATTACAGGTATGAGCCACCCCGACCTGCCTCAGATAACTTTAATTTCAAATGAAGTATAATCATTTTAAACTATTGTAGGACAAAACATCAAACTTGGTTATATAATTTAAATGATTTTACAGTTATCGCCAGGATATATTCTTAAAGGAGATCAGGGTTTACTTTTTTATTTCATTTATTTATTTATTTATTTTTGAGATGGAGTCTCTGTCGCCCAGGCTGGAGTGCAGTGGCACGATCTCAGCTCACTGCAACCTCCACCTCCCAGTTCAAGCAACTTTCCTGCCTCAGCCTCCTGAGTAGCTGGGACAACAGGCACCCCCACCCATACCTGACTAACTTCTTTGTATTTTTAGTAGAGTCAGTGTTTCACCATGTTGGCCAGGCTGGTTTTCAAATCCTGACCTCAAGTAATCCATCCAACTTGGCCTCCCAAAGTGCTAGAATTACAGGCGTGAACCACCACACCCAGCCAGGGATTACTTTTTTATATATTCATACCTATCTCCTAACTGTATGTGAAAAGGTTAATTTAATGTATACGTGTATTTTTACATGAGAATTACATGAACTTTGATATGATTTTAATGTCATTGATGTAACATGTGACAAGAAAGTATGTATATACTTTTTTATTTTATAATAGGCATGCCTTGCTACACAAGTTTTATTACAATCAACTTTGAAGCACACCATGGGCTTGTCACAATGTTTTGCGTAATGAATAAAAATAAATTAATTTTTAAATAAATCTCAGAGGAAGCTCACTTTTAAGCGAAAACAGAAAAAAAAGAAACACCACTCTTTTGAAACATATTACTTGAAAGAGAACAAACAATCTGTTATGCAGGTTGTTAAACAATATGATCAAGAAAATGCACATCATTTTCCACGATATATTAAAAGACATATTCAGAAAGCACCTTCATTACGGTATAAAAAAGGTTGGAATAAAACCATGACATAAGGGTATGTCCCATTATCTTGTTTTCAAGGAAATTTTAAATAAAATGTATCTTCCCTTTTCCTTGTCAGATCACCAAATACCAGAACAAATGTTCTTAGAGAGCCAGCGCTCCTCCTTCCAAGGCGTTGGGCGGCACTGAATGGCAAAGACATTGAAAACATCTCCACTTCAACATAAGCCCTGGGAGCTTTTGGTAGCCATTTCTCAGTCTCGCATTCCAACACAAGCGCTCTCTGATGATTCCTGGGACACTTTGGAAACCGGTACTGGGGCTGGGTGTGGAGGCTCACGCCTGTAATCCCAGCACTTCCGGAGGCTGAGGCGGAGGATCACTTGATCCCAGGAGTTCGAGACCAGCCCGGCCAACATGACGAAACCCTGTCTCTACTAAAAATACAAAAATTAGCTGGACATGGTGGTGCATGGCTATAATACCAGCTACTTGGGAGACTGAGTCATGAGAATTGCTTGAACCCGGGAGGCAGAGGCTTCAGTGAGCCACGATCCTGACACTTCACTCTAGCCTGGCCAACAAAGTAAGACTCACTCTGTCTTAAAAAAGAAAAAAAAAAAAAAAAAAAAAGGAAAAATGATACTGGAATCTAAAATTGAGCTTCCTGCAGGCAATCTGGAAAGGCTAATTGACATTTCCTTACTCATCAGGGACCCTTTTGGTAATGGCCCATCCTACACGGGCCATGTCTGTAGGTTGGAACCTCAAAGTGGGTGACAGCTATGTCCACGTTGCAGGAACGACGCAACGATGCAGGGTTTCTCCTGGCATGGCCCTGAAGGCTGGGCTTTATGTCAGCAACACACCACAGACATTCTTTAAATCTCAGTGTTCTCTAAAAGGAGAAGATTTCGAGAACATCAGTTTCAGTTAAAAAGTCCTGTGACTGAGGCGAGTGGATCACGAGGTCAGGAGTTTGAGACCAGTCTGGCCAACATAGTGAAACCCCGTCTCTACTAAAAGTACAAAAAAAAAAAAAAAAAAAAAAAGTTAGCCAGGTGTGGTGGTGTGCATCTGTAATCCCAGCTACTTGGGAAGCTGAGGCAAGAGAATCACATGAACCTGGGAGGCAGAGGTTGCAGTGAGCCTAGATTGCACCATTGCACTTCAACGCAGGTGACAGTGGGAGACTCTGTCTCAAAAAAAAAAAAAAAAAAATTCCTGTGACTGATGCATTCAGGTCCCTCTCCATTAGAAGGTCCATGTCTGAGGAGTGGAGAAAAGAGCTGATGAATGGCACAGAGAAAGCAATGAGCCATAAAATAGCAAAAACAGCAACAAAAATCATATCCTATGCTTCTCAACACCACAGCATACATTTCAGATAGATTTGTGTTCAATATCAAAACTGGAACCCTAAACCTTGGGGTTGGGTGAAGCTATTCTAAATAGTAAAGTTAAAAAAAAATCGTAAAGGGAAATATTGAGGTTTAACATCATAAAAATGTAAAAATTGTAATTGTCAAAAATACCATAAGAATTAAAAGGCATTTGACAAATTAGAATGAAGTTTGAAAATCTTAATACATAAAATCTCGTACAATCAAAAAGAAAGCATGACAATCTAAAAACTAACAAAGGTTATGAATATTCAATGTACAAAGACTTACAAGTAGTTAATACACCTGTAAAGTATTTTACTGTACCAGTAAGCAAAAATAAACACACGTGTAAATAACAGTTACTTGTCATGAATGGCTTATTGTATTGGGAAATTTTTTTTATATTCAAGATATAAGGAAACATGAATTATTGTAAATGGATGCTTGATTAGGCAAATGTAGAAAGTTGTCATTGAGGGAGGCTGGTAATATTATTTGATATGTAACAGAGGGGTGAGCAGACGCAAACACCACCACCACACACTGCAGCCTGGCAGAACACAAACATGGACCAATGCCTGTGATTCCAAGTCAAGGAAGCAAAAGTCCTAACAGTTTCTTTAAGAGGTCGTTGTTGTTGTTGTTGTTGTTGTTGTTGTTGTTGTTGTTTTTGAGATGGAGTCTCGCTCTGTCACCCAGGTTGCAGTGCAGTGGTGCTATCTCGGCTCACTGCAAGCTCCGCCTCCTGGGTTCATGCCATTCTCCTGCCTCAGCCTCCCGAATAGCTGGGACTACAGCTTTATTAGAGGCGGGGTTTCACCGTGTTAGCCAGGATCCGCCCACCTCGGCCTCCCAAAGTGCTGGGATTACAGGCGTGAACCACCAAGAGGTTTTCTTACATCAATGGGGTAGGGGTAAAGGGGGGCTGGGAGGTTTAGAAGAGGGAATACCATGATGGGGAGAGTTTTCGGAGGATTAATCTGGTAAAAATATAAAAGATAGGTAATAGTGCATAAAGAATATATTTTAAAAATCAAAGGTAATTTTTGTTAACTTGTCAACTCTACAGATTTGCTTTAATCTCTCAAACTATTTAATCACTTAGTTCAGTTTTATCAAGGCATCCACAGAATTTGTCAATGGACCTAAATATCTGAATACTTCCAAATATGTGGATAGGCATGGCAAGAGCTTGAAAAAACAGCCACATAACCAAGTAAAAATTTGGTTTTCCTTGTCACGGTTACTGAAATATGAGTTTCTCTCTCTGTTATCACTATGAAGCTCTTATAAAGTAGTTGCTAGCTAGTTAATTTATTCCATAGAGTTAGACAATGCTATATTTGTCTTTTTCTTTCAGAATGAATCGACTTATATTTAGTAAGTATAAAAGGCAGATAATAAGGGGTTGTGGACTCGGGAAACTTCTTATTCCATTAGCATGAGCATGGCTGAGTTGGCAGCTGGGCTATCGGTGTAACAATATGGAAATGCTTTCTCATGGTTTAAAAGTTATTGGAGTTGGGCGCCGTGGCTCATGCCTGTAATCCCAGCACTTTGGGAGGCTAAGGCGAGTGGATCACCTGAGATTGGGAGTTCGAGACCAGTCTGACCAACATAGAGAAACCCCATCTCTACTACAAATACAAAATTAGCCAGGCGTGGTGGCCCATGCCTGTAATCCCAGCTACTTGGGAGGCTGAGGCAGGAGCCTCACTTGATTGCATCACTGCACTCCAGCCTGGGCAACAAGAGTGAAACTCTATCTCAAAAAAAAAAAGTTACTGGAGAGTGTGTCAATTAATAAAAATAAATAAATATGAAGCTCTAAAAGAAGAAAATTATTGCGAGAGTACACAAACATGTTGAATTTTTTTCATTTCTTTTTTTTTTTTTTTTTCTGTGCAACCTCTTTACTTTTGGGATTTATGTACCCGTGTTTATCTTCTTAATTTTCCTGTCTGCGTTTTACTGAACCTTGAGATGAAAATCTGACTATGAAACTGTGCTTCCATGACACTAATCAACCAAGTGAATTATTTAAAGTTTGGCCTCATGACTAGTTCTCATCTTCATGGCATGAAACTACCAGCTTCGCTGATTTCTCACCAGTTGTTTTTGGCTTCAAACTCAACCTGTGGTCTTTGCATCTTCATACATTGAGGTGTGTGCCTTTATTACAACACAGTCTTCTTAATTCCAATATTCCAATAGACTCTTGATCCTGCAATAGAATTCAGAGAGAAGACTCCAGGCATGGGGAGGCGTGGAATCTGGTTTTGATATTTAGCTTTGTCCTTTTACTCAGGTTTCTTCAACTGCCCAAGCCTCATTTCTCTCATCTCCAAAACAAGACGGTAGTGCTGTCTACCACACAGAGCTGCTGTAGAGACACAGTGGATGGGAGTATCAGCAGTGCCTGAGCCAGAATGCCCACTGAATGTGACTCTAGCAGCTGCCGACGGCCTTCGGAGAGGAAGAATCTTAAGGCGCCTCCAAGACGAGAGGAGTGGACGGCTCCGTTTCAGGGAGGTTTACCTGAATAGCTGTGTAAAAAAACCTGACGGTGCCCTTCAAGCTTCTGCTTCACAACCCGGGAGCCGTGCATCATGTCCATGTGTTCAGATGCAAGATGCTCAGACCCCAATAAAAGGTGAATTTGGTGTAAAGAAAAAAAGACTTTTAGCATGGTCCAGCATTAGGACAGTAACACGCTGTGTGTGTGCACATGCCCTTCCTCCATCTCCATGGCCTTTGCGTCTCTGTGTGGGTGCACATGCCCTTCCTCCATCTCCGTGGCCTTCGCATCTCTGTGTGGGTGCACATGCCCTTCCTCCATCTCCGTGGCCTTCGCATCTCTGTGTGGATGCACATGCCCTTCCTCCATCTCCGTGGCCTTTGCGTCTCTGTGTGGGTGCACATGCCCTCCCTCCATCTCCGTGGCCTTTGCGTCTCTGTGTGTGTGCACATGCCCTCCCTCCATCTCCGTGGCCTTTGCGTCTCTGTGTGGGTGCACATGCCCTCCCTCCATCTCCGTGGCCTTTGCGTCTCTGTGTGTGTGCACATGTTCTTTTTCCATGTTGGTGGGCTCTGCACTCTGTATCTGTGCACACGCTGTTGCTCCATCTTTGATCCAGAAAACTGACCCTATGGGGTGGTTAAGGCTCAGAAGTGGAATAACTTGCCTGATGTTGGACAGCACATGGCAGATTTGGGGAACGTGTGTGGATTTGGGGCACCAAGGACTGGAGCAGTGCACCGCCTCCTCTTCTGTGGGGTCACCAGGGCCAGTACTGGTTCTGTGCCTGCACGAATCATCCTCATCCATCCACACATATTTGCAAAGATTTCCCAGACCTGAACACACTACAAATGCTTCAGAGACTTTTCTATAAGTCATACGCTTTTAACTTCAATGCTTTGAGCCGGTCTAAGTCATGTTGTCATAAAACTGGAGTAAGTCTATGAACCTGGATTTGCAGAGTGTAGATTTCCAAAGTTGTAAGAGACTCTACTACTTTCCCAGGTGGTGACAGTCTCTAATATCATGATACTAATCATCATTTTTTAACATTCTGGCTCCTTTATGAAAAAAAAAAAAAAAGAAAAAACCCTCAACTCTATTTAAACAGCACCTGGAATTTTGATTTATCATAAATCAGTAACTCAATGTTTCTCAGTTGAAGAAAAGCAAGTTGTTATGATTTCGGGTGCCAACTGGAAAATAACTCTCTGCATGAGCATTGTGTTATTTTTTTATTTTTATTATTTTTTTAATCAACTCCTTGCTAACAGAGCTTTTCTGCAGAGCAATATACCTTCACGGAATCTTGCACAGCAAGTTCCATTTCCAGACTGGGCCCGAACACCAGAAGTCTGAGCCCTTCGCATCAGTGACTCCTCCCAGGGTGGAACGTCATCCCGTGCAGAGCTGCCCCGGCTCTGTGCTGGCTTCTTCCCTCACTGGTGCCATTAGAGCGTCCCTGCACCTGCACCATGGGTTGTGGATGCAAGCTGCATGACGCAATGCACATCTCGGCCAGTTTGCAAGGGCTGAGGACATTCTTGCTTCTTTGCATGTTGTCCAGATGCCAGTGTATTGCAATGAGAGGAAGTGATTCTCATAGAATTTCAGCCTAGGCAAGTGTCCTTCCTACAGGCCTGTGAGGCTGCCCTGCAGGCTGTGCCATGTCATAGTCTTTCTGCCATCATCAGCAATGGCCTGTCTGGCTGCCTCTTGCTTGGGAGGAGAACACACATGCAAGCATCATTATTTGATGTCTTCTTTTATTTTTACCTTTTCCGGTTCCAGTTTAAAGCAATAGCACACAACATTAGAGATTTATTTTTATTGGACAAGGTAAAAACTTTGGAAAATTCCCAATAAAACATGAGCTGCTTATGTACACATACAAGAATATAAACAGAAAATGTGAGAAAGAATCCTGTTCTTTAAGAATTTAAAAATCAGTAGGAATCCCACTGCAGCGTACTAAATATGGTAAAAACTGCACAAGTTTGCTTTGAAGCCCAGCAAAACCTGAGATCTTCCCACCACATTACTAAATAGCTGTGTGCTCTTGTTAAAGTTAATTGACTTCTCTGAGTCCCAGGCTCCACATCCTGCTTGTGAGACTTGAAACGGATTTATGAGCAGCTTCTCAGAAAAACAACTGGCACAAACCAGATGTAACACATGAAAGCTGTTATGGTTATTCGCCTGCCATTGGTTAATCTTTTTTTCTAAAAAGAGTATATAGTGGACACCTAGCCTTAATTTGGGTTTTAGGTTAGCCACTTGTATCTTTGCTAATCGTAATCTGTTCTCAGACATCGAAAGGAGAAAGTAGAGGAGAAAATAAAGAATAACAATTGGAATATGAAAGAAAGGCCGGGCTGGGTGTGGTGTCTCACGCCTGTGATCCCAGCAATTTGGGAGGCCAAAGCGGGTAGATCACCTGAGGTCAGGAGCTCAAGACCAGCCTGGCCAACATGGTGAAACCTCATCTCTACGAAAACTACAAAAATTAGCTGGGCATGGTGGTATGCCTGTAATCCCAGCTACTTGGTAGACTGAGGCAGGAGAATCGCCTGAACCCGGGAGGCAGAGGTTGCAGTGAGTGGAGATTGTACCACTGCACTCCAGCCTGGGCAACAGAGTGAGACTCGGTCTCTGGGTTGGAAAAAAAAAAAAAAAAAAAAAAAAAGGCCGGTACGTGCGATGTGGGGAGGGGAGACACGTGGGAGCACGAGGGTTTGGGAAGGAGCCGACGGGGCAGCAGTAGAGGAGTCAGAAGACGAGAAGGCGGGAGGTGACACTGACAGGGAAGACAGACATAAGACACCTTCCTCCCTTACGGTTGGGCCCAGCCACCTGTCCTGTGACTGCATCGGTTCCTTGTCTGCAGCCCAGACAAGAACCCACAGGTGAAAAAGGTCCCACGTGAAGGGGGTTTCATCCCCAAGTTGGTGCTTCCCAGGAAGTGGGCTAAGTGCTGCCCAGGGCCACCTCCCAGGAAGATGAGGCTGGGAAGCTTTATTTAGGTACATTCAAAATCTTTCCTGCCAAGGGGTAGAAAGGCCTGCTGAGTTACAGCTTCCCTGAGATGGTTTCCTGCTCTCTCCAACGGGCAATGTTTCCCATCGGAAAGAAGAAAGCAGCCGGCAGGAGAGGGAGACACGTGCCAGTCCAGCCATGGCACCATCCAAGGGACGTCTTTTTGCTTTTATGTTGTTAAAACATGAGTCTTCCTCATTTAAACTTTAAAATGAATTAAAAATGTATTAAAATGTTAAGTAAATAGCACGAAAATGTCCAATAGTGCTCTATTTTCCTTTCGAAAATTGGTCATCTGTGTCATATTTATTCCAGCAGCTTCCAGTTCATATGTAGAAACTCACTCTTGACAGCAGATATCCCAGACCTGGCAAGAACGTGAGCACTTTCCTCCAGGCAAAAGGTTTTAAAGACTGAAATATCATCTTAATAGACATACAGCATCAGTGATCTCGAGACTCTTTTCCTCCCCATGGTTACATAAATAAATATGCATTGCCAATTTTTGTTTTTAAATTAAAATCTCTTGTTTCTAGTGGGTTGTAATTTGTACATTGCCAGACACTCCCGTTTAGGATCAAAATGGAAGGTCTGGAGTTGGAAACATTAAGACACTAAATGTCACAAGCGCTGCTTCAAATGGGGACTTGTTAAAATTAGCCCTTCTCTGGGTGCACAGGTGACTTGCTGAATTTACCTCAGCAAGCAGCCCTGCATTTGTAAAATCCCACTCCCAGCCTTGGCTACCAAACATCCACTAAAAACGATAATTAAAATAATTATAGAAGCAATAGGAAAGCATAATAAGAGAAAAAACATTTTAAAGAAATTATTCAGAAAATATTACAAGCTGATGCTCTGGAAATAGTCCAGCCCTACTAATGGCATCTTAATATGTGAAAGTGTTTGTGTAATTGTTCCGAGATGAAAGTCTCCTCCTAGTTTAAATTCAATCACAGTATGAGATTTTTCTTTATTTAAGTGAAGTAAGTGTGGCAATTTTCACAACATAAAAATGATGCTTAATTTTAATCTAAGGAAGAAGTGTTGCCACGTGCTTTCAGCAAGCTCTCCTGCGTAGACTGTCTTCCAGAAACAGCAATTCCTCCTCTATTTCCCCAAATTAAACAACTTCTTGGGTATATTTAAAATAAGCTTTCATAAATCGAGAGAATTTTTTTTTAACTTTCAAAGATGCTTTACAAAGTGCAACTTCATCCCCTCCTCTTTCCCGTAATTTTATCATTTTTACTGAAATGTTGTTGGTGTTTCTTGGCTGGGGTTTGTTGGGCTGTGCTCAGAGCTGAGTGGAGGGTTGAAAGCCATGGGCCCTGCAGCAGCCCAGCGAGGGCGGCAGACAGAGGGGCTGGTTTCGCATCCTGAGACGGATCCAGCAGCACCTCTGTGCCACGGCCCCTTCGGGCAATTATCCCCAGCTCTGACTGTGGAGCCTGCGGTCCTGGCCTCTGAAATCAGAGTCTATGAACAGAAGAGCTCTAGGCAAAAACATACCGTTCAATATAATGACTAATGACTCCGTGGCCCAGCATGGGAAAGCAGACCTTCCATCCTGGGCTGGCTGCCTGGGTCCTGGCGATGCTGGAGTCCAATGTCACTCTGGGAAAAGCTAAACATGTCCCATTGTGTTTAGAAATGTTATAGCAGAGACTATTTATGAATGACTAAACACAAAAGCACTTAAGCCTTCAGCTGCCCTGATGGAAAGGGGGACAGGCGAGGACCCAAGCCACAGGACGTCGGCCCATAACCTTGGGAAGTCAAGGCTGGTGTCTGCAAGCCCTGCCCTGGGATTCCCTGACGAGGCTCCTCACTGGGGTGATGGCAGCCAAAGGCACAACCTGCGAGGTCCGCCTGCCGCTGTGACAATGCCCCACACCCCACACCTTTCATGCTGTTACCCAGCTGGGATGGAGAGCTTGCCTTTTCCCAGTTGTCAGACCAGGCAAATGGTAGCTAGAAAAACTGACCACTGATTGACCGGGCGCGGTGGCTCACGCCTGTAATCCCAGCACATCGGGAAGCCAAGCCGGGCAGATCACGAGGTCAGGAGATCGAGACCACCCTGGCTAACATGGTGAACCCCGTCTGTACTAAAAATATAAAAAATTAGCCAGGCGAAGTGGCGGGCACCTGTAGTCCCAGCTACTCGGGAGGCTGAGGCAGGAGAATGGTGTGAGCCTGGGAGGCGGAGCTTGCAGTGAGCGGAGAGCGCGCCACTGCACTCCAGCCTGGGCCACAGAGTGAGACTCCATCTCAATAAATAAATAAATAAATAAATAAATAAATAAATAAATAAATAAATAATAAAATAAAAGAAAGAAAGAAAAGCTAACCACTGACTTCTCTCTGGTCTCCCTGTTACACAGTGGGGAAACCAAGGCTCCCAAAACTCCTCCCTGGTATTTCTCATGAAGATAGCATGGCAGGGAAAAGCTGTGTATTTCCTCTCAAACCTTCAACCAGGCCCCACAGAACCAATGGAATTACCTGAGCCCTGGTTCCTGTCCTGGAGGCCCTGAGTCTGCAGGTGAAGTGAAGACATATCAGGAACACGGGTGTGCTGTAAGAGAGGCTTCAAAAAGGAAGTAACTGGAGAGAAACCATTAGCTCTAACATCCCAGGGGCTTCGTGAGCTCTTATAGCTCTTGAATGTTGGCTTCCATGTCATTGAATTAACACATATCAATAATTTGCTCTGATTTCACCCAAAAGTCTAAAATCTCTTGCTCATTTCCATGCAGTATCCATTCACAATTGTTTTTCATAATGAATGTAATTTATGATTTAAATCATATGTGTATATTTTCATTTTGAAAATGCACCATTTTGCAGAAGATTTTTTAGTATAAATGACTATATTACCTGAAACACGACGGTATTTATCATTTAGAAATTTCAACAAATGTTAGATATCCTGGGTGTGTTCTGTCTCTGTTTGTTTGGCTCTCGTGTAGCAATACTCTATGGGCAGGCCACCCAGACGTGGCCTGCTCTGTGTTCTGGTCGTGCTGAGCAGGCTCGGCCAGGACAGGTTGGTGCTTGTGGACAGGGCCCTGGTCATCTGTGAGTGGCCCCAGTGCAGCCTGAAGACTCTGCAGATGCCGACAGGGGCCTTGGGAAGCTGCAGTGAAGATCTGGGCCTCTCGGCTTATATTTTGTGTTACTCTTCTCTGCTTCATCTTTCTCTAAACAGTTTGGGCCACCAGATAGAAAGATAAGACCTGAGTCTCTTTCTTGTCTGTTTTAGTAACAGTTCTAAAATTCAAAGGGAAGGTAAAGGTCTTTAGGAGGGACGGTCAGCTCTTTCCACCATCTTGGCCTCCAGGCATCCAGAGACCCAGATGGAGGATGAGAAGGAAAACCCTGGACTCTGCATTCCAGAAGAAAAACAACTGAGATGTCCTAGAGCAATTGCTTCATTCTTTGATGACTCCATGAAAATTCAGAGGCAAAGGGTCACCCACAAGGTCTCACAGTTACACATCTCGGGAAAATCTAAGCTCTTCATGAGTATAGGAAACCTCCCTGGAAAAGGGGGCTAACTGTCTGAGTAGCGAGTGAGGAATTTGGAGGGCAGATGCCTACAGGGGTGTCAATTGCAACTTCAGCTTTCTGTGTGACTATTGCGGGGAAATCCGGAGATGGCAATGAGGAGGTGCAAGCCTGGGGGAGAGGCACCCTGCCACCACACCCAGACAAAATGCATACCATACTGAATTTCCAAGACTATGCTAAAGGACAAGGCACATTAGGAAGAGTAAAGCTCAGTCCTCACATCCCTAAAATATTGCCGACATTTAAAATAAAGAAAAGCAACACTTATGTGAGTCCTGAATTAAACCTTGTTTTAGGAACATGTTTAAAAATAAATAGTGCAGCATGCATTTGTAACCCCTCAGAGCGAATGGTGCTTTTGTGATGGCTGTGACTTAGCCTACGCTCTCACCTCTTACATATGCTGCTAGGCATGCTCATATTTATAAGAGATCAACTATTTTGTCTGAGGCAGACAACCTCTGCTTCCCCAGAAAGGGCAGTTTTCATTGCTGTAAGTTTCAGGGCTGCGGGGTGCGGATGGAGGACCGCCTTGAAACCCAGCTCCCCAGGCAGTTTCCTCCTCTGGCCCTTGTCAGGCCTGAGATAACCTTTGGTGGTCTTTTTCAGTGGCAGTGCCATATAATTCAGGTAAATTGATGCTGTGTGGGAGAAGTTTTCACAGACTCCTCATCCATTATTGAATAATTTTTCATAATAAGAGCACTTCCTAAGTCAAACAAAGCCCAAGTATGGCTCAGGGAACTGCTGTGTTGAGTGCATCAGGGTTTATTTTTCTGCTGAAGAAAATAAACTATTACTTTGACTAATAACCCTGCTGGAATGTGGGTGTAGAGTGCCGCTCAGCGCGCTGCCAAGAGAAACGGATGCCCCGGTCCTTTCCAGACACACGCTGCATCTGAGAGTCCCACAAATAGGTCTGAGGCCTGGCCTGTGTCCGAAGGGAAACTTCTAGATACTCAAAGCTGGAGAAAACCACTTTTTTTTTTTTTTTTTTTTGACAAGAAAACACACAAACAACTGCAAAGGTTTGTTATTAAAATACCCTTAAGAGAAAATTGTTTATATTTGTGCTTCAACTTTAGCTCTTTAGTATTTTAAACTGTGAAAGAAATGCACACAGCGACAAAGGCATGGCAGCTGAGAGTACTGCGACGGGAGAAGGTGGCCAAGAAAGCAGAGCTGGCTCTGACAGATGCGTTTCTGGTGAAGAAAATGGCATTTAGCAAAGCCTCTTGCCAAGAGTTCTCCATTCGTCTTTCTTTCCAAAGGGACCCAGGTGGCACACGTCCTTCCTCGGAAAGTGCGCATTTACTGTATTTTCTATCTGTTTTTCATTTTCGTTTCTAGACAAATGCTTTTGAGTGACTTAAAATAGGAAAGAATACGAAGAGCTCTAAAGGCATGTCTTGGTCATAGGTCTAATTTCTCCAACTGAAGTGAGATGTCCAACAGCCTGTTCTGTGTGTTCTTATGCCACCCAATCACACCACTTTTCTCTCATTCTTGTTTTATTCAGAAGCATCCCATTTTTTAAGTTCATAGGGCATTTATTTAACAATTTTGAAATGCATAAGACTTGTTATAGTCATCTTCTATTTAATAGCTTCTGATAAACGTTTTATTAACAATGAACATCCAGCTACCAACACAGTTTCATTGCCCCTAATAATTCAGCAGAATCTATTTTTGTTTGTATTGGTGTATGTGTATCTGTGGAGTCTTTGCATCAAGTTTTTGCAACAATATTGACTTTAAGGTGACCTGTGATGACTGGCTGGATTGCGTGAGATGTCAGAGTAGGGCTATCTGAACGTTCTTTAAAATACCTTTTTCTCATCCAAATTCTTAGCATGAAAGGAATTCATATCATAGTTGGTGTGGAATATAGACCAATTACGCACCATTATCATTCCCGACCTTTGTTTTCCTCTTTCATTTTTTGGGGAATTAACAAGCCAGGAGTGAGTCATACAACAATAAAGTCTGTTTGATGTGTACCCCAGTTCCCTCAATTTCGGGCTTTGCAGCATGTCTCCAGAACCTTCCATAACCAGTAGCTTAACCTGATGCATACCACATGTTCTGCACAAGCACGTTCGTGAAAACTTTAGAACAAAGCCGAGATGTCTGTGGATTATTACCCTCCTGTGCAGATGAGGAAGCCCCTGTGTTGGACAGGTGGTGGCTTGCATGGAATTAAGAGGCTCCAGGATGGCAGAGGACATGACCTTTTCACTCTGCATTACCAGTGGACCCACTTGTGTGGGTTCATCCTCGTTACCCTTTCTTGTTTCATTTTAGGGGAAAATTGACAGTCTGGGGCATCTTGGGGAACCACTGGACTCCTGAGACTTCCAGAGGCCATCCAGCTTCCTAGTTACTGTTCTTGTCTTCCCATCAGCCGGCCAGATGCAGGGAGCGAGTTCCTTCCTTCCTTCCTTCCTTCCTTCCTTCCTTCCTTCCTTCCTTCCTTCCTTCCTTCCCTCCCTCCTTCCTCTTTCTTTCCTTTCTTTCTTGTGTTTTGTTCCCTATGCAAGGAGGCCAGAGTGAGGCTTACAGATGGGGTCTTCAGGTTCTCTTAAAACATAGCAGTAAGAGGTGAATACCCTAAAATATGACATGCCATAAAAACACAAAAGGGAAAATTCATTTCTAGTAAGGCAACGATGGCAGATGCTATCAGCTGCAGAATAAGGATGGTGCAAGTCCAGGGCCATGCCCCGGCCCTGTGTTTTTGCATCTAGCGAAACAGGCAAACGCCAGGAATGATGCTCGCATAACACCCACATAGCTTCTCTCTTAGAATAAACAGGAGCCTTCATTCTAACAATACCATAATACCCAAAAATATTTCTGAAAGAGACAGACCAATGCATACTTAATTGCAAAAATATATTATTTTTTTCTACGATTTATAAGTCTAGATGGAAAGGTTGGAATGTGTCATGCAGTCTTGACAGTTCCTGTGGTGAATGCAGAGCCTTGTCCATAGCAGATTACAAACAGCAGTCACTGGTCTTGCAGGATGATCAGAAAAAGAGGAGGGTTGGAAGAGCACAAAGGAACAACTTTTGGCAGAGAGTTAAACATCATCAAAGCGGAGAGGAGCTGAGTGTTTCCTGAGGGTGCTTTGCCTGCCCCACTCCCCGACCCCAGCTTCCTGGAAGCAATGCATACTTTAGGAGGTCGTAGGGCTGGGCCCATTTCCAACTGCTTCTGCTTTCTTGTGCTTTTAGGATGGTCCCTGGGCTACCTGAAATCAACACGTTTGAAAGCCATAGAAAGTAAGGGAAGACTCATGACACGGATACCACAAAACACAGGACAACGTGTTTTAACCTTTGAGAAATAATTAGAGCCAGAACTGTGCTTATAACTGGGTAAGTGATGTTCTCTCCAAACCAGGCCCGTGGAATATCAGGCGTCCCCCCCATGCATAAGTACTGCAGCCAGGAACGTGAGCATCTCCATGCTGCTTCCACAAATGTGGGGCCCTGAGCACACAGACAGACTCCCATACGCCAGCCAGGAAAACCCGCCCAAGCCCAGCCTTCCCTTACATCCACATCCCCACACAAGGGCTAGGTCACCGCTGCTGCCTGATATTCCTGAATCGCCACAGCAAATATACGTTGCACAGAGGTCAAAGCTTCCACCATAGTAATCACTGAGGACTCACCATGGACACAGCTAAGCCTACTACTATGTTTAGTCTCTGTTGTTAGAGGCAAGACCTTGCTGCCTTTGAGTAAATAAAAGTAAAATCATTCCTGTGTGAAGAACTGGCAGTGAACTTTCTAAAGATTGCACTTGACACGTAGTTTCACTTAAAAACCAACCCTGAAAATCTCAGTGCAAACACACCGATTGCGTGTGCGGGAGTAGCACTTGCCATCGCAGCAGGGTCAGTGCTGCCATCACAGCAGGAGTGCACCCACATGGCGGGCAGCGGCGCTGTAAGGATGAGACGGGCTGTTCACGATGAAGCTGGCCACCTGCGTGGAGGCTCCAGGGTGTGACTTCCAAAGACTGTTTCTGATAGAATTCATGTTCCCTGTTTTTAAAAGACTGCGTGATGAATACGTCTATAAAGTAATTTGAAAAGCCATGGGACTAGAAGAACCTATGTCCAAGGGACTTTGGTGACAAGATTTCAGGCAGCTGCAGAAGCAGGAGTAAGAAGGCAGCTTTGGGCCGGGTGCGGTGGATCAAGCCTGTAATCCCAGCACTTTGGGAGGCCGAGACGGGTGGATCACAAGGTCAGGAGATCGAGACCATCCTGGCTAACACGGTGAAACCCCGTCTCTACTAAAAAAATACCAAAAAAACTAGCCGGGCGAGGTGGCGGCACCTGTGGTCCCAGCTACTCGGGAGGCTGAGGCAGGAGAATGGCGTGAACCTGGGAGGTGGAGCTTGCAGTGAGCTGAGATCCGGCCACAGCACTCCAGCCTGGGCGACAGAGCCAGACTCCGTCTCAAAAAAAAAAACAACAACAAAAAAAACAAAAAAACAAAAAAAGAAGGCAGCTTTGATGAGATGGGGAGCAACCACTCAGTTCAGCGACACTCATTGTAGGACCAATGTTTTTAGTCCTTTTTTGAAATTGTGTTGGCTTTGTGACATTTATTTCACACACAAAAAATCTGTATTTTCCCTTTTCATCACGATATTGATACTTTAGTTCTTTGCGCCCTGTTTGTTTGTTTGTTTCCATTCCATGTGTTCACTCAAAACCACTTTATGTGTAAACAGAATGATTAATTGATTACACCTATGTATTATTAAGACAAGGGCTACTAGTAGTAGAAAGATTAAGTTAAAGAGTATTTTACATTGGTGGTTGCACAGTGTTATAGAAATAACCCCAGCTTTATGAAATAGACACTGTTCAAATACCAGGATATAGATGAACCAACTGAGATTGTCCAGATTGTCTAAGTAGCACAACAGACCCCTGGTTAGTGGTGGGTCCAGGAGGATGCCACATTGTCCTGGAGGTGGGGAAAAAGTGTGGCCCACTCATACAGGAACAGATTATCATCAATACTAACAGACAGTGACGAGTGGGATGGAAGCAAAGTATTGGGTGATGCAACAGCTTCAGGCCACAGCTGCGGTGCAGCGGTCAGGAGAGGTCATTTGAGGAAGTGGCCATTCGGCTGGGCCAGTTGGGAGCAGTGAGCTCAGCAGACACTTCTAGTAGATATGAAGAATGCAGGAGAATAACAAGGAGCAGAAAGTCGGCTTGGAGACCAATCACAGTGCTAGGAGTTTAGTTAGGACCTTGGTCTCATCACTCGATAGCTCATGAATTCTGCCTCACCCACCTCTCCTACCCTGCAACATCAAGACTGGGGTGGCACCTTAGATGCTAAGTCTGGGGCATTCGTAATTGATGATTGAATACTAATAGTTAATAATCAGGTTAACCATATTAACTGCAAAGAGTTGAGGATTTGGGGAGATGACTGAGATTAGCGAGGAATTCTTACATGTGGTTGAATTTGAAAAGTGTTTGGAAGGATCAAAATGTGCTAAATGTCTTAGAAATGCCTGCTGTGATGATATCAAACAGTATCATCACATTTGAGAATTTTGTTTTTTCAAAATTATTGATTGATGTTAGTTAATTTGCGTTATTGAAAGACCAGGACATTCAGGCGTGTGGTTAAAAAAAAAGTAACATAGAATCCTTGAGAAGCTGCATTCTGACTTGGACACTGTGTTAGTACTGCCTTCCGCTCTATTTCATAAAATCATCTCATGTTCCCAGGTACCCCAACTGTTTACACATGCATTATTTCATGTTTTTGATGCACACTCATTAACTCTCCATTTTAATATCTTCTTAAAAATACCAAAAATATGTATTCTTGAATATTGTTCCTCTGCAAAATGGCACTCTCTAAGGTCTTTCCTCAGAATTCTATTGTGCTCTCCCCATGTCAGGCTGACAGAGTGAAAGTAAAATCTGAGTAGAATCAAAATACCCCTGTCCATTCGTGCTTAGGCATGTTCTTTTATTACCACATACTTAATATACAGCAAAGAGCCAAAAATTAGCACAATTAAGACCTGTTTTCATCCTTGACCATGTCTCTTACAGCAGAAACAGATTCTTGTATTTTAGAATTGTTTTGTTTTCTTTTTTACACAAACTATTCCCCAGAAAGCCTTTTCTTGGCATAATTAATCTGATTTCCAGTCAACACCTATTCAAATAACAGTAACTTTTTTTTGTCCCTTTAAATAAACATCATTTACATGCTGCATCAGAAAATGCACAAAGCTGTAAACTGATAGTTACAGATTTTTGTGGAAATTAAGAACCAGAAAGGGTCTATGAGGTTCTTTAGCTTAGCCTTTATTTGAGGAATGTTCCTAAAATGGTAAGTCCTTGAAGATTTTTTGACATACTCATGGCTAGGTGAGGGGTTCAAAAGGGGGAAACGGGTGTTTAGTGATGAGAGTTCCCATTGCCCTGGCTGCATCGGCGGACTCTTCTCCTGGGGCGTCTCCCGGTGGAATGCCCTTGAGTGAAATCTCCAGCTAGAAGGGAAGCTGACACTCCCAGAGTGTTTGTGTCATGCCTATCCTGAAAGCTAATCCTAGGATCCAGATCTCCTTAATGTGTGTAAAGCCCTCTCATATTCATGCTGAGAGAATGCACTTTGTTCTCCTCTGAAGTGGTTCACAACCAGTCAAATAGCTTCTCAATTTTGTCTGAGACCTTGTCCCCAAGGTCTTCTTATGAATGATCAGAATTTACCTGCTCTAAGCAGCCTGTGTCATTCAGCATTTATAAAGCAGAGTTCTAAGGGGCTCCCATGATGGATTAGAAAGGACTGATCATAATGCTTCCTGTCCAGAGGTGGTTTGTTTAAGAACACTTTGGAGAAAGTGCTCCATTTGAAGAAAGGGTCTGAGGTGTCCTGAGAAGTCCTAAACCCAGCTGAATGCATTCTCTGTTCTTCCTCTTAGGTTTCAGTTGGACTGATTTACCTCATGGGTTTTTCTACCCTCTGTCTCTTTGCTTTTCTTAGGTATGAACTTGTTCCAACGTGGTGAAAATGCCAGCTCTTCTGGAGTTACAGCATCTTACCCTTCCAATTGCCTCGTGAAGCTCTTGAGGCCTAACCTTTGCAACACACCCTTCTGAGGGGACTCACCACTGTGTTTACAAGCTGGGACTTGTGCTCTTGTTCATAGCTTCTCCTTGAGGTAAACACTGCTCTCGTTTCTTGTCTCATGGTGGCCCCATGCCCATGCTGCTGGTTTTCCAGAGTCCCTGGTTGGAGATAAGATCCAGAAGCCTTCCTCAGTGTCTGGCACTGAGATGTGATCCATATAAAGGGACAGAGAACCTTACATTCCTGGGTGTTCTCCATGTTCCCCCATTTATGGCATCCACATCTCCCCAGGACTTGCCGGCTGAGGGTACATGTGTGGTCACTGCTCCAGAATGAAGGCATTGCTCGGGCTTCCTTGCTCTCATCTACCATAGCAGGGACCACAGCTCCCTTTCGTCATCTTCCTCGTGGTTCCTCCAGCATCCTCCCCACCAGGCCCCAACTGCTGAGCTCTGCCCGTGACTGCAGTGGAGGACTCCGCCCTGCCATCTACCCAACACAGCCATCCTGACTCCACCGATCCTGCCCCA
Organism: Chlorocebus sabaeus; assembly: GCF_047675955.1. NCBI lineage: Eukaryota > Metazoa > Chordata > Mammalia > Primates > Cercopithecidae > Chlorocebus > Chlorocebus sabaeus. The sequence goes on along the minus strand of NC_132907.1, from coordinate 90,545,385 downwards.
TGGTGGGCTCTCTGCATGCCCCCAAAGCCACAGTCTTCATGCATCCAAGGGGTCTTTTGGGCCCCACAGAGGCCGGTATCAGGGCTTCCTCCCTTCTTTATGCCAACCATCATCACCAGGATGGGCACAGGCCAGGCTGCTTCTCTCTGCTCCCTTCAGAAGGGGTGCCCTGTCCACCATTAACCTGAAGCTCTCCTGGTCAGGAGGCTAACACAGGAGTGAGGGGCCAGAGGGTGGCCAACTCGCCATCCCCTCAGGCTGACCTGCCAACGTCTTTCCTGGCAGTCGCCCGTTCTTAAAAGATGCTCTTCTGGGCTTTGTGCAATGGGGATTCTGATGGGACTGTGGCCATGATGCTCCCGGTCTTCTGGGCTACCTAACCTCTGTCCCAGGGCTCAGCTGAGGCCCACAGGATGCTTCACACCATAGAAGGCTGTGGGCTGTAGGACAGAGTGTGTGGAGGATGCTAAGAATGAAAAGAAGCACGTGGGGGCTGCCCGGGGGCCACGGAACTAGTGGGTCCTAAAGACCAAATTTCTCACACATCCAACAGGGCAGCCTAACATGAACAGGGGTAGAGCCCAAATGGTGGGAAAGACGGACACATTCCCTACGATTAAAGCTGTGAATAGTTTTACCTCGACATGGAGCCAGAAACAGGGAGAAGCTCCTAGAAAGAAGAGATGAAGGTGCATTTTGGGGGCAGCAGAAATAGAGGCGTGTAGTTGTGAAGAAGACAACATTTTGAACCTGACATACCTCAGACATGCCGGAAGTTTTTCATTCACAGAAGACACTTGACTTTAAAACATACTGGTGTTATATGGAATAACTCAGATGAAATAGCCTTGTGCTCCTGATGTGATGTTAAATAAAGACCCTAAAAAAGGTGGTTTCATAATTTTGCAAATTTGCCTTAGAATCCTTTAGATGTGTCTTTGGGTGGCTTACAGGAGAGACTTGAAACCATGGCCTCAGCACTGATCCCCAGTTGCCCCATGCGGTCAGGCCTGGCTGCTTAAGAATGATGCCATCCCAGCCTCTGCTTCACGCTGTCAGCTTTTGTAGAAAATGCCCACTCACTTAAAATGACACATAAGTTCTGACCCTCATAGAATCTATGTCTTTGAGAAAGATAAAGTTTTTTATTAGGACATGGGTTCTTCTGTGGAGATCGACATCAGAACAGGTGGTGAGCGGTTCACACCCTCCATGCCTGGTCCTGCTCAGAGAGACTCGGATCCACCCTCTGTGCAAGGAATGCTGTCCACATGAGGACCCCTAGACACAGACAGGATAAGTGAGCCCTTGGATCCCACAGCAGGTGAAACCTGTGTTTACTTATTTGTGTTTATTTTATTTTATTTTTCCATAATTTATTGAGGTGCAAGTGGTATTTGGTTACATGAACAAGCTCTTTAGTGGTGATTTGTATGATTTTGGTGCACCCATCACCCGAGCAGTATACACTGCACCATATTTGTAGCCTTTTATCTCTCGGCCCCACTCCCACTCTTCCCCCCATGTCCCCCAAATCCATTGTATCATTCTTAGACCTTTGTGTCCTCATAGTTTAGCTCTCACATATCAGTGAAAACATACAATGTTTGGTTTTCCATTCCTGAGTTATATCACTTAGAGTAATAGTCTCCAGTCTCATTCAGGTCACTGAAAATGCTGTTAATTCATTCCTTTTATGGCTACATAGTATTCCATCATATATATATATATACACACACACATACACACACACACACACACATACCATGGTTTCTTTATCCATTCATTGATTGAGGGGCATTTGAGTTGGTTTCACAGTTTTGCAATTTTAAATTGTGCTGTTATAAACACATGTGTGCAAGTATCTTTTTCAAATAATGACTTTTTTTCTGCGGGGTAGATACCCAGTAGTGGGACTGCTGGATCACATGGCAGTTCTACTTTTAGATACTTTTTAATGTTTAAACCTCCTACCTGTAGGACTCTCCAAGCACTTCAGACATTAGCGGCTTGATAGTGGGACTCTTCTATCTCTGGAAATGGCTGGACGCAACACCAGCAAAACATGATGCCTGGATGCAGATCCCTGTGTGGGAGATTTAGGCAGTAGCTTTCAGAGTTTGAATCGTGAACCACAGCAACAATGGATTCTGCACCATGGCCCGGTTCGCATCAATGAACAGAGAGGTGGAGCAACGCTCACCCCATGAGGGATGCCTACGCTCGCTATGTAGCATGCACACGGTCGCTTTAATCCGATTCATTCAAATAAAAGGCTACCAGTCTACAAAATGTCTCTACAAGGGATGCTCCACAGCTAGAAAAACCCAAGTTCGTTGCTCAAATGAGCAGAAATGTTAGATTAAACCCGTGGAATATTTAAGAAACAAAATCCTGTTTAAGGAAGTGCGGCTTAAAGTCCCACAGGAAATAGCTGGTAGATTTAAATGGTGGGCATACTAGTCTCAAGAGTTAATTTTATTTTCATTGAGATACAATTCAGATACCATAAAACTCACCGTGTTTAGGTGTGCAATCCAGTGGATTTTAGTACATTCACAAACTTGTGCAAGCAGCACAACTATCTAATTCCAGAACCCTTTAGTCCTCCCCCCAAAAAGCTCTGCACTTGTTTAATTTTACGGAGTGTCTAGAGTGTCTGAGATCATTTATGTGACCACAATATTTATTAAGAAGTTTTCAGAATTTTTTTGTAGGATCTGTAGTAGCTAAAGGGTAATACAGACATTTCTACTGAAAGTTGCCTTTCCAAATGGACAGAAAGCTAACTGAGTTTTAAGGTGTAAATATGTAACATCATTAAAGAAAAACCAATTGTTTTCATTTCTGACATCTCTATTCACACAAACGGCCAGCTAGTACTTAGAGCATGAAGTATGCTGCCGGCGAAGTCTCCTGGAGGCCACTAGATTCAAATGTTGGCAGAAATATTATCTTGGCAAATACTAAGTGTGTAGGAAATGCCATTAAAGCTAGGAAAGCAAGGCATTCATTGACCAATAACAATTATGGATTATCTATTTGTGCAGCTCAGAGAGGATGTCTTCTCTGTCTCTTTTCCTGAGCTACCAAGAGAATTAATTTAATTCCAGTTTTGTCTCATAATTTCAAGTCAGACCACCCTCTGGGCATCAATCTCAGGCCGGCTTTATCAACAGCAACAAAACTCTGACAGTTTGAAGCTTGCATCTAAAAACACACAGCGAGTGAGGCTTTCAAAAAGAGCGAGGCATTGACTTTCAAAACAGCTCTGTCTATTGCATGCAATCTTGATAAGGGTATTTCGCAATGAAGCATTTGCTGGGTGGGTGACTGATAGCAAAGCTGTGTTTCCTGGGGAAAAATGTGGCATCTTCAGTTTACATCAACTCGCTCTCATCTGAGACAAAACTGTAAGTAAAAGGCAAAAGTTTATCCTCTACTGCGTTGCTATGGTCCAGGATGTTTCTTCTCATGCTCTTTAAATGAAAGAAAGTGGCTGCTTCACTATTGGAATGCCAGGGAGCTCAGCTGCTGTTGTTAGAATGACTTCCTGGTGGCACAGCCATGGCCAAGTGACCTTGTTTCCATGAGAATCCATGGTTTTATGTTCAGGTCTAGATCATTCTCTAGTTAAACGATGAGGCTCGGGTCAGCCCCTTGGGGCCAGCAGCGACCTTTCTGGGGAAGATGGTGGCTGCCTGCTATCTGGTTACTTCTGAAGACTTCGTGGTAAAGTTACCTAATTGAGAAATTTCCCTCCTTTTGGAGAGAATTTACACACATACCAGGAATGGCTTTGGGGAGCTATTTCACTGCCAGGGAGTCGATTTAAACAACAAAAAGTCAAGTCATCCTGCCCTTTTCTGCCTGTTTGCTGGCTGCGTGTGGGGCCCCATGAAGGCTCGGAGCTATCAAATGAAGAAAAATGGACCTTCGCCTTACAACTTGATTGGCACCCCATTCCCCCTGCATGGAAGTTTTCATAAGAGGCCTGGCAAATGGTTTTAAAATAGCTGTGGTATCTGGCAGGAAGGAGTGTGCACAGGCTGGATGTGCTGTTTCCATTTCATTCTTCAGCTGTGGGTCCCTGCCGTGATGGATGGCAGATAGCGCCTGCTTGCCTAGGATGGGGACAGATGCCGTTGGAAACAGGTCAGGTAAACTCGAGCTGCTAGATTCACCCTGATGAAACTCATTAGCTCCTGGCTCTCTGAGCACTTCTTTTCAAAGTTAACACTCTGGGCTTTCAAAGAACAGATTCCTGCTGCGAGCTCGCCCAAAGCTAACTACCAAAAGCTATCGCATTTACCCCTCTTTGCTCCTGGTGATTCACAGAGAAGGTACTAGACACACGTTTTAAGTATAAGCCTTTGCTACATCTCTCTTGTCTGCTCATGAAGACACCAGCCATAGCGTGTTAGAGGCATGGAGCCACCATTTCTGTAGTGGAGTTCCACTGCGCCTTTTCAGGAGGAGTGCTGGCCAGGAGAGAGGGGCCACAGCAGCCCCCTCTGCCGTCCCTTTGTCTTGCCACGGTAGCCCCTCTTCCTGGGTGTCAGCTTCTCAGTACTGTCCTCAATGACTGAAGCTTCAAATGCCATATACCAATTAGAGTTTTGGCCAAAGTTGTGGCTGTGACTTTAAGGCAAGTTTGTAGAGAAGTCTTGACTTCTGAGATGAACCATTTTTTCAATAGGCGAATATTGTTCTAAGAACAAAAAGTTGAGAATATTGAAAATGTAATCTGTTGGTGTGTCCTAATACAAACTTAGACATTCTAGAAAATGCACAGCTCTTTGTTTTAAAATCATCACAAACACAATAAGAACAGGAGCATAGAAACCAAGGTTTGATATCCATACTTGGTGCCCATTGTAGGTTGGGGCTAATCCAAACCAATCAATATCTAACTAAAAGAATTATTTTGTTTGATGTATAAAAATAAGATTTTATAATTAGAATTGGATAGACCAGAGCTTGAATCTTTTCTCTGATGTTGTTGATCTGGTGGCTGAGTTTCAGTTTTATTATTGGTCAAAAGTGGGGTCATGTTATTTATCTTGTAATGTTATTGTAGAAACAAATAAGAAAGCTGCTCACATGGTATGTAAACCACCCAGCAAATAAGATGCAGCTGTACTTTTGTAATTTTGTTTTTACTTTTTTAGAGACAGGGCCTCACTCTGTCACCTAGGCTGGAGTGCAGTGATGAGATAATAGCTCACTGCAATGTCAAACTCCTGTGCTCAAACAATCCTCCCACCTCAGCTTTCTGAGTAGCTGGGACTACAGGTGCATGCCGCCAGCGTGGCTAATTTTCTAAAAAATATTTTAGGAATGAGGTTTCGCTATGTTGCCCAGGCTGGTCTCAAACTCCTGGGCTCAAGCAATCCTTCCACGTCAGCCTCTCAAAGTGCTGGAGTTACAGGCATGGGCCCCCACATGAGGTCCCAATTACACCCTTGGAACTCACAGCAATTCATTGGCATATCACCACGATTGTCCTTATTTCAAAGACCAGTAAAGACATATTTATCACAAGCTGTAGCCTCCAATTAAACATATATTTGAAGCCAAGATCCATCATTACTTGCTTTGGAGAAGGTGTCACCTGTCTAAGCGTCTAGGAAGGTTTCATGAGTATGGAATCTTAGGAACTTCCACCTTTGAGAATTAGAAAAATGTGCCTATTTGCTTTTGCACTCTCTCCTGCCCTGATCTGCCATATCACGTATGGCCGAGGGATCTGTGGGCTCCTGGCAATAGTACCAGGTAGCCCAGATGGGAGGGCCCAGGATGGGCAGCCACTGCTGTGGAATCTGAGGCTTGTCATAGGAAAAATGGGGATTAACGATGGGCAATGTGCCGGGCTCCCGGATGGAAAGAACAGCTACGAGGAGACAGCAATACTCTGGTGTGAAAATGCCCACTTGGCAAGGGGGATGCGACTCACTGACATTCACAAGGTCATCTGGAGGCCATTCCCCAGCCTCCGTTGGATGTGCTGCCTGCCCCTGGCCTGTCTGGCATTGCTTTCAGTTTGTGTTGCTTTTCTGGAACATCAGGACTGTGGCTGTTTCTGCAGCGCAGTTGTGGAGGGAGCTGCGGGCCACTCCCCACCGTGCTCTGCAGGGCTTTGACTGGACCTCTAGGGAAAGTCTGGCCACCTGGCCCAGGCTTGTCTACGCTTCGGTGAAATAGTCGCACCTAGAATGAGACGCGCGATGCACACATAGGCCGACCCACCCTGGCAGGATGATGATGTTGTGCTCCTTGGCGTGACTGTCATGGCTTTCAGCTGCAGGCAGAGCCCAGGCCAGGAGGAAAGGAGGGGCAGCCCAGGCAAGGCAGATGTCTCTCTTTTTCCTACTGCAGAAAGGGAAGACTCCCAGTGAGTGGACCTCATTTGCACTTGGCTATGACTTTCCATCAAAGTCAGGATTCTCCTCTTCTCTAGAAACCCATCCTTTAGGTGGGCTGAGAAGTTTGCAGATGTATAGCAAACCTCTTGAATGATTTTATATTGCTGAGATTAAAAAAAAAAAAAAGGCCAGGCATGATGGCCCATACCTGTAATCCTAGCACTTTGGGAGGCCGAGGAGGGCAGATTGCCTGAGCTCAGGAGTTGGAGACCAGCCTGGGCAACGTGGTGAAATCCTGTCTGTACTAAAATACAAAAAATTAGCCCTGCATGGTGACACGTGCCTGTAGTCTCAGCTACTTAGGAGCCTGAGGTAGGAGAATCGCTTGAATTCGGGTGGCGGAAGTTGCAGTGAGCCGAGATCGCACCACTGCACTCTAGCCTGGGTGACAGAGTAAGACCCCATCTCAAAAAAAGAAAAAAAAAAAAAAAAGACTCTAAGAAGAAAACGTGCCTATCCATAGAGTTGTGAAAGTCTTCCCTCAAATGGCCATGGGAAGTTGAGTTCATTTGCTGTTTGCATTAGATGAAAACCAGGGTGCTCTGTGAGCCTTGTTACTTCTGGGGTTCCTATGTATGGCTGGCTCCTAAAATATGCATGAGGCCTGTATACACATTTGCAACTTGGAGTTACCATTTCCATTAAGTCTCAGGGTTAGAAAAATAAGTAATCATTACATGAAATGGGTGTTTCTTTTGGCAAAATAAAAATCTGAAAGATACTAAAATTACACAGTTCATTTCAACCAGATGCTGGCGAGTCCTTCCTCAGAAATCCGGTCCTTGCACTGCCTGGGAATACAAACAGATGCTCTGTGGCACTTCATTACTGGATCGCGAGCACATTGATGTTGCATAAAGGGCATTGTAGAGTAATGTTTGCCATGCTCCATGCCAATTGCAGGCTGAGATTGCTACAGCATCATGGAACAGATGGAAGTTAAAGTCATCGCTAAGCTCCAGTATCCATTTCTTTTGATGAAGAGCTCCAAAGATAGCTTTAAGTGAACTTTCAAAGGTAACTTTCTGGGCTTCTAAAATGCATAAAATTTATGGAGGGTATTGCACTAAAGCATGAGAAATACTTAGGTACGCCTCTTATTTGTCGTCTTTTGGGGACTAGACTATGTACAGGCTTATTGGTAAAGCTCTTTTCTAAATAATGTGTTTGTGCATCCTTGGTTCAGCTACCATTTCTGAGACTATCCCCATTTTCCTTGCCTCCATGAAAGGGAAACCTTACTGGAAGGTTGCAGCAGGTGGAGGTGGCTGTGTGCAAGCCTGTGGCGTTGTGCTAGCAGGGCGCTGCTTGCAGTCTCACTTAGCAACTAGAGTAATGGGTAGATCTGGCATTAGGGGAGATCGAAAGAGAATAATTTATTTTCGTGAAACTCTCAACCTCATTGAACTGAAGAGCCCACACAGCAGTGCTTAAGAGCCTGTGGGTCAGAACTTGTCAAAATTGGATTTAAAGTCCTAATTCTGATACTCACACTCTTGGCACCCCTTGCAAGTTACTGGCTATTAATATTTCTGAGCTTCAGTTTCTGTGTCTACCATTTAATAATAATCCTAACTTCACAGGGTGGTTGAGTGGTTACATGGGAAAACATTTCAAAAACATTGCATGGGGTGGCCGGAGACTGTACCTATGGGCTGTCACTGCTGTGCACACACACGTGTGTGTGTGTGTTTTCACAAGCATGCCCAAATATGCATAAAAATACCAAATATTACCAAGAACATAAATATCTAGCATTCCAGAAGCTGTTCTTTACCACAGCTCTCATTTCCTATTTCATACGACTTTTCCTCACAGACAGGCAATTTCTTTTGTGAACAGCATTCTCCTTAGTGGATAAAGAAGCACTGTTAGCATAACCCAAACACTTCTAATCCACTCATGTTTTAGCCACGCCGTGCTTTGGATCCACTTCTCTAAAGACCAATGGAAAAGAACACCTCGGCCTTCAGTGGGGTTTTTCCCTCCGGCTTAATTGTCAGTGAAAATATCACTTTCAGTCTTGCCTAGGATCAGAACCTGGAGCTGTGATGTCCACAGCATCCTCCCCTTTGGCAGGATGGATATCCATCCCTTTCTCTTAAGTAGAAGACTAGTATGTTCAAAAATCAAAATCATAAGGCATAGAAAGACAAATATCATGTGTTCTCACTCATGTGTGCAAGCCCAAAATGGTAATCTCATGGAGGCGGAGAGTAGAATGACAGGCCCCAGTAGGTCTGCTGAGAAGGGGGTGTGTGGGGAGGGTCGGTAAATGAGAACAAATCTGCAGTCACATAGAAGCAATGAGGTCTAATGTTCCATAGTACAGGAGGGTGACTCTACAGTAAACAACAGTGTATTGTATATTCTAAAATAGCTAGAGGAAAATATTTGAAATGTTCCCAACACAAATAAATGATAAATGCTGGAGGTGATGGACACCCAAACACTCTGACTTCATCACCATACATTTCACGCATGCATCAAAAGAACCTGTGCACCCCCATGCATCTGTGCCAACATTATGCTTCAATACAAACTACAAAACAATCCTATCTGGAAACAGGTGAGTGATGTCTGTCTTGGTATCGGAGTGTCTGGTTCCGGAGACAGTGGGTTGGGAAGGAGACAGGGGCCTGAGCGTCTGGCCCAAAGAAAGGGACCACAGTGTCTAGGGAAGAGACAGAGGGGCTCCTGGCCAATGGTGTCCTCCATCCCAACCTGCCCCCTTTTGTTTTCATGTCAAGGAACTGAGATCGAATGACCCCACCTGTCAGTTCACTGGAACTGCCATGCCCTGATATTGACGTGAAAGGGGTATGCTAATGTCCCAGTGAGAAATACTTCAACATTCTGACTGAAGCTCCCCTGTGGCAGGACAGACAGCCAAGAGTATGCTGAGTTTGCTTAGAAATGTGCTTTTCTAGAACATAGACTTTGTCATCAAGTTGCATGATCATCCAGTAATCTTATGTATTATTTTAATAACTAAGATGGTTTCTCCCCACTCCCTGCCAAGTTTACTTCCTAAGATTGTAAACAGCATGAGACGGAGGTTAAACTGGGCTTTTCCTTCAGTTATGGTCTTCAGTATTGTGCCCTAAATCAAAGTTTTGTCAAATTGAATTACTAACTCAACTTATATCCATATACATATATCAGTATGTTTATGCCAATACCCATGTCTGTATTTATATATTTCTGTATGTATCAATATACCTATCTATATCAATATCTTCATTAATATAATTAATTACATCAAATCAACACCTGTATATCTATATCTATATTCAAATGTATCTATCTCTACCTAGATCTTTATCAGTACACCAGCACTAATATCTATGCCAATATAATATAATTGCCTGTATCTGCATCAGTATCTAGATCAATATCTGTATCAGTGTAAATATCTACATGATCTATACATCCGCCCACATCCACACTCACATCCACATACACTTCCACACTCACATCCACACTCACACCCACATCCACACCCACATCCACACTCACATCCACACTCACACCCACATCCACACTCACATCCATATCCACATCCTCATCCACATCCACAGCCACATCCACACTCACATCCTCATCCACGCCCATATCCACACTCATACCCACATCCACACTCACACCCACATCCACACTCACATCCACACTCACACCCACATCCACACTCACATCCACATCCACATCCACACCCACATCCACACTCACATCCACACTCACATCCACATCCACATCCTCATCCACACTCATACCCACATCCACACTCACATCCACACTCACATCCACATCCACATCCACACTCACATCCATATCCACATCCTCATCCACATCCACACCCACATCCACACTCACATCCTCATCCACACCCATATCCACACCCACATCCACACTCACATCCACATCCACACTCACATTCGTATCCACATCCACCTCCACACTCACATCCTCATCCACACCCACATCCACACTCACACCCACATCCATGCTCATATCTACACTCACATCCACATCCACACTCACATCCACACTCACACCCACATCCACACTCATATCCACACTCACATCCACATCCACACTCACATCCACAACCATATCCACACTCACATCCACATCCACACTCACACCCACATCCACACCCACATCCACACCCACATCCACATTAACAATCACATCCACATCCACACTCACCTCCACATCCACACTCACACCCACATCCACACCCACATCCACATTCACATCCACACTCACATCCACATCCACATTAATCACATCCACATCCACACTCACATCCACATCCACACTCACCACCACACTCACACTCACATCCACACTCACATCCACATCCACATTCACAATCACATCCACATCCACACTCAAAAACACATCCACACTCACATCCACATCCACACTCACATCCACACTCACATCCACATCCTCGTCCACACCCACACTCACATCCACACTCACATCCACACTCACACCCACACTCACATCCACACTCACATCCACATCCACACTCACATCCACACCCATATCCACACTCACACTCACATCTACACCCACATCCACACTCACATCCACACCCATATCCACACTCACACTCACATCCACACCCACATCCACACTCACATCCACATCCACATTCACAATCACATCCACATCCACACTCACATCCACATCCACACTCACACTCACATCCACATCCACACTCACACTCACATCCACACTCACATCCACATTCACAATGACATCCACATCCATACTCACATCCACATCCACACTCACACCCACACTCACATCCACATCCACACTCACATCCACACTCACATCCACATCCACACTCACATCCATATCCACATCCTCATCCACATCCACACCCACATCCACACTCACATCCTCATCCACGCCCATATCCACACCCACATCCACACTTACACCTACATCCACACTCACACCCACATCCACACTCACATCCACATCCACATCCACACTCACATTCGTATCCACATCCACCTCCACACTCACATCCTCATCCACACCCACATCCACACTCACACCCACATGCACACTCATATCCACACTCACATCCACATCCACACTCACATCCACACTCACATCCACACTCACACCCACACTCACACCCACATCCACACTCATATCCACACTCACACCCACATCCACACTCACATCCACACCCATATCCACACTCACATCCACATCCACACTGATACCCACATCCACACCCACATCCACATTCACATCCACACTCACACCAACATCCACATTAACAATCACATCCACATCCACACTCACATCCACATCCACACTCACATCCACATCCACACTCACACCCACATCCACACCCACATCCACATTCACATCCACACTCACATCCACATCCACATTAACAATCACATCCACATCCACACTCACATCCACATCCACACTCACACCCACATCCACACCCACATCCACATTCACATCCACACTCACATCCACATCCACATTAACAATCACATCCACACTCACATCCACACTCACATCCACACTCACAACCACACTCACACTCACATCCACACTCACATCCACATCCACATTCACAATCACATCCACATCCACACTCAAAAGCACATCCACACTCACATCCACATCCACACTCACACCCACACTCACACCCACACTCACATCCACACTCACACCCACACTCACATCCACACTCACATCCACATCCACACTCACATCCACACCCATATCCACACTCACATCCACATCCACACTCACACTCACATCCACACTCACACCCACACTCACATCCACACCCATATCCACACTCACACATCCACACCCACATCCACACTCACATCCACACTCACATCCACACTCACACTCACATCCACACTCACATCCACACTCACATCCACATCCACATTCACAATGACATCCACATCCACACTCACATCCACATCCACACTCACATCCACACTCACATCCACATCCACACTCAAAAGCACATCCACACTCGCATCCACATCCACATCCTCATCCACACCCACACTCACATCCACACTCACACCCACACTCACATCCACACTCACATCCACACTCACACCCACACCTCTAACTCTATCTGCAGTGGCTTCACGAACTTTATCTTTGTAAAAGTCATACCCAAGGAAAGGGCCACTAATTCCTGTTTAACAATTGGTCTTTTAAGAGATAATTTTCTTCTTAACATCAGTTTCCAGAAAAACAGTCTGCATTAGATGCACAGGATTTTAGAGACAAGAAAACAGTTATTCCCGTGACTACGTCCACAATGTGTGGGAGCAATGTGTTTCATCCATGTACATGTATTTGGAATGAGGACCTCGGGGTATGTTGATACCTCAGCCATCCGGCCGTGGCTGACCTTGTCCCTAGCTTGCAGTGCTATCCATGGACAGCAGGTCACTGCTGCTCACTCCTTGTGCCCAGCCGCCCAGCTCTGGTATTAAACACACCTCCGTGTGTATCAGGGTCTAGGAGCTCTGCGTCTTAGCTACGCCACAGAGCTTCAACATTCAATCAAAAGGAAATCTACAGGTACCACTAAAAAGGAAAAGCCAACTCCAGGAAACACTGAGACACTTTCAGAGTTTCTGTGGGAATTTCACTTGGTGAAATCACTTACATCTGTCTATGAGAAACCTCCCCCAGGAGTGTTAATGCCAGTTTTTCCTCTCTTCCCCTCAGTGGAAATCAGGGATCAATCCTCAGAGCCCCTCATTACTTGACACGGGAACCCAGGTGTGAGCGTGATTAGCGGCGTTTGGGGGGAGCGTTTTCTGGGACAAGGCCGTGACCCACGGTTGCGTTAGTCCGCCAGGCCGTCAAACCAGGTGCTCCTCCCATGCTTTTTCAGGCAGAAAATCTCTTAAATTGAATAATTGTCATTTTCCAGCCCTCAGTGAGGCCAGAAATCACTAGAAATCTCATTTAAACTTTCCCTCCTCGTTCTCAAGCAAATTTACAACAGCGGTCAGTACTTTTGCAAGATCGCTGGAGAGAATTCATCATCAGAATAGAGAGATTTTTCTCCATTGTTGAGCCAACTACCTTCCATCAATTTTTTCATCATTTCACCCATCTTATGATGACCTTCCTTGGATAAAAAAAGCCCAGCTCTAACTCTTTCTTTCTGCCGGCAGAGCAGAGCCTCCCTGTGTATGATATGGTTAATATTGATTATAAATCACAATCAACTCTGCAGGTCCTGCTCATCCCCCCGGACTTCCCTTGCCCAGAGAACAGAAACTGTTCTCTGCCCTTCACCTGCTGTGAAATGCTATTTTGAATATTTCTTCTTTAAAATGGAATCACCACTTCCAATTGTATTTATCTAGATTCCAAAACCATCACGATGACTTCACGTCAGTGCCAGCAGGCAGTCGTGGAATACAGTGTGCGCTCTCTGCCGCTGACAGCAATAGCGGTGATCTCATTTATCCGGCGAGTGGAGGAAATTCTCTGTACGGGCTCTGGGTCCCTTTGGATTAGTGACTCCAAGGTCAACTGGAGGAGAAAGGAGGAAAGGCTGAGGGTCACCCGCTCCTGTCTCATTTGCATGCTCTTGAATATATGGTTTTAGGAAACATGCGTTTTTGATCTATGATGTAAAACTTCTTCAATGATTTTTTGTACAGATGTGCACAATAGAGGAATGAAATACAATATTGACAATTTGTGGTCTCGCTTTTTCTTTTTTTCAAGTTTTCTCCAGTGACGCTAAATTCAACTTTGACCACTTGGGTTTTTAACGTTACTTTAAAAATCCCAACCACAATTAGTTCCTCCAAGGCTGATCTGATTGTAGGCACATTATTCCTGAGGCTAAAGACAGAGTCATTTTCCCATCTAGCTGACTTTAGCACAAAAATACAACTGAATCACAAGCAACGAAATTTTATCTATTCATTTTATCTATTCAACTGTCTTCTTTCTCTACTAGAGTTAATAATACTAGGTTTTACTCCTTCCTCCTAAATAACATGAAATATATGCAATTGAAATTAGCACATCTCCAGGATGATCAGGTCTTGAGTGGATTTTATTAAATTTACTCACATGCTGTTCATTTTTTCTTAACCAGAGAGAGTGTGTGGAACTAGGCTTCTTTTCTATTTCTTATAGTAATAGAGAGAAGCTTTTTTTTTTTTTTTCAGTAACAAACCAAAAACAACAAATAAAGCCATGGAAAGCTGTTTGAAATAAAAAGAAAGCAGTGATTATAGCATTATCAAAACTAAGAAGAATGTTAAAGAACTTTAACTGACACTCTACATCATACTATGCTCTCTGCTAAGAACTCCTTACACAGGCTGGGCCCAGCGGCCTGGAATCCCAGCACTTTGAGAGGCCAAGACAAGAGGATAGCTTGAGCTTAGAGTCTGAGTCCAGCATGGGCAAGACAGCAAGACCTTATCTCTATTAAAAACACAAAAATCAACGGGGTAAGGTAGTGCATGCCCATAGTCCCACCTACTCTGGAGACTGAGACATGGGAATTGCTTGAGCCTAGGAGGCAGAGGTTGCAGTGAGCTGAGATTGCACCACTGCACTTCAGCCTGGGAAACCGAGCCAGACCCTGTCTCAAAAAAAAAAAAAAAAAAAAAAAAAAAAATTATTCCTTTTTTAAGAACTTCTCACATAGACCTGGTTACGGCTGGTAATCCTTCTTCAGTGAGGAGGAAGGGAGGGTCATTTTGTTTCAAATGTTGATGAAACTCTGCCAACGTCTGTGGAAGAACAAGAGGGGCCTACAGATGATGGGGGCACCCACCAGAGAAGAAGAAGCAAACATGAGTCCCAGGGGGCCAGAGTCGGCACAAGACAAGGAGGCATTTTCTGGGAAGGTGAAGGGACTGGGAAGTGCAGTTTGGGGTTGGGGCAGGACACAGGGGAGGATGTTTAGGAAGATGGACAGGTCCCTTTGGCCTCCAGGTGTGGAGCCTGGAGCATCATTGGGCACCAACGGGCACAAGACGCTGAGCGTGGGTTCCTGCAGCCATGCATGTCCCAGTCTTGGCACATGCCCCAGTACTGGGACTCTCACCAGGCATGGGAAGCCCAAAAAAGTGTGCTGGAGAAGTCCCACTCAGGAGCTTCCGTCATGGAGCAGCCAGTACCAGTACTTCAGGCAGCCGCCATGGGTTTAAAGAAATAAAAATAAGAGACATCAGGCATTTGGAAGAGAGAATTAGGAAGATGTGTTGGCCGAGCAACCATGAGCATGAGGAAAGCATGGCACAGGGGCCAGGGCTGCAGTCTTCTTCACGGTCCACGTAAATACTTCTAGTTTAGGGGACAGAGGTGGTGGTGGTGGAGGGAAAGACCAGGAACCACAACAGAGGCTTCCTTATGTCCTTTTACCTCAAAACAAAAACAAAGCAAAATAAGCAAACAAAATGCTTTCTCAAGGCAAAAAGTGCCTCTCACCAATAAGCACTTCCCTTTTTCTGGATTTCCAGGGAACAAATCTGAAAGTCCTGAGGCCTGTTAGGAAAGGCAGAGATGCCACCTGGGCTTGCTTGTTTCTCTGGCTGAGATTCATGCCTGCGTCGCGGAGGGGCCATGAGATCCATGTAAATGTCCTCTTCAGACAGTTTTGATGGGAAAGCATTCTTTGAGCTTTGGGTAACATTGTGCAGATCATAGTATTTTAAAATGGGGCAGTCACCTTGTGGGTCATCCAGGCCAACCATGCTAGGTTACAGTCACAGAGAAGGTCAGTGTTCATGGGGACTTAGAGGTGGCTCTGCAGCTGAAGCCTCAAGTCTCTTCAAGAGCTGACCATGATGATGGGGTTGGTTCATTCCCACCAGTTCTAAGGGTAAATGCTGCATTTTCCTGCAATGAATGTGACTTTCATCCAGGCATCTGTGCTGCAGTCTATGGAGGTAACTACTCTCAGGTCAATTGCTGCTGCCCTGAGCTTCTGAGAAGGTTCTGGAACTTACAACAAAGGATAGATTGTCTGAGCCTCCCAGGCTTGGGCCTGGGGTGACGGGCAACCATCTCCTGCCTCTGGAGTGGATGTGCTGGGTGGAAGGTTGGCGGGTGAGACCTGCTTCCTCAACCGATACGCTCACACCCCTGGTTGGAAGGACCTTCAGCAAAGTGGCTAGCTCTGGCCAGCCCATCCTGCTGTTTAAACGCTTCTTAAGGCTGTCAAGTCTCAGGGAAAGGCTGGAGATCTTTGTTGGCTACAGAAACTTTGAGAATCTGATGAGACATTTAAAGACTTTCCAGGGCTCACAGCTGGCTTGAAGTCCACTCGTTTCCTCTTCTAGCTCCTTAAGGGAGAGTGCAAAGGCTACTTGTCTTTTCAGGCATGCAGTTTCCCCCCATATAAAATAAAGCTTTTGATTCAAGTGACTGTGAAGGACTGTCCCACTCACCATAACATGATTCTAAGGGGAAGTCTCAGCTCGGCTTTCCATATCTCTCTGAGAACTGATGCTCCGAATGTATTTTGGAGCTCAGTTCTCCTATGGAGAGCCTACTAAGCAAAAAACTGTGTAATGAAAAAGGTGACTATTTTTGTAAGTGCAGATGTATGTTGCAACATCTCACCCACATAAATTGCAGGCAACCACGGGAGATTTAGTACGTCCAAGTAGGAAGGTAAGCCGTGTGATAGAGTGAGTCTGGCTCAAAAAGGCTGGCTCTGAATTTACCAGCTTTGTGAACTTAGACAAGTTGCTCACCCGCGTTGAGCCTTGTTTCCTCCTTTGTAAACAGAGAATAGAATCTTCCAGAGTCATTGTGAGGAATAACAGAGAAACTGCATATGACATACATAGTGCCTTGCCCGGCACTTACTAACCCCTCAAGAGATACTAGATGTGATGACGATGATGGTGATGATGATGATGATGAAGCTGTTACAATCATGATTTTTCATAGAAGAAACAACTGTACTCAATATACTTTTTAGGAAGAAAATGAGAGTCCACAAACATTAACATAGAGTAGTGACAGGGGTTTCAGATTTCAGACAGACTTGAGAGGGGTGGGAATGGCTATGGGCTGAAAACAGCAGGGCCCGCACCTCACTTTATTTTCTGTGAGTGACACACTGGATGCAACCAGAGAGTGTGACCTCAAAGGTCGGCGTGGAGACAACAGCATTGTTGGAAGAGAATGTGAAAAATAGCTTAAGAAGAGAATCAGAAAGGCACCCAGGGGACTGTTACCTTTGGGTAAGCAACTGTTTTAAAATTGTGGATGTGTTAAACATGAGATTAAAGGTAATTTTAATGTTGCTATTTCAGGTAATAAATTTGGTAAAAGTAGAACAGCACCATCTTGTTAAAGGTGAAAAATAAGCTTAATGTTTTCCCTAAAAGTGAGATGCCAAAATGTCATTGAACACGAGCAGTTAATCTGCTCTTTTAACCAGAATGCTTGCTGCCTGTTGTCACTACAACACTGAGCTCATGTGTCTGTGTCACTGATCCTTCAATGATTCAATGAAGACCTTACATTCTATTTTAATGAGTACATTAAAATTCTTAAAATTGGAACATGAATCAATGATATATAAAATAGAATAACTAATATGCATTTATTGTTTAACATTCTTTCTGTTAATTAAGAGCATGTCCAGATTCTAAAGGAAAAAAAAAAACCTTGTCAATGTTATTGTCCTGATGGATTCTTTCAAATGCAAATTTTCCATGTCATGTAGCCATATGTGTGTTAATGCTCACCTTTGAAAACAAAAGGTCTAAAGTGATGTAGGTGTTGGCAATAGCCACCGCCTCTACTGTACATGCAAAGCACCAGCACCTTGCAGTTCTTCATGAGAGCAATCTCTTTTTTTTTTTTTTTTTTTTTTCCAGACAGAGTCTCTCTCTGTCGCCCAGCCTGGAGTGCAGTGGCGTGATCTCAGCTCACTGCAACCTCTGCCTCCCAGGTTCAAGCAATTCTCTGCCTCAGCCTCCCGAGTAGCTGGGATTACAGGTGGTTGCCACCACGCCCAGCTGATTTTTGTATTTTTAGTAGAGATGGGGTTTTACCATCTTGGCCAGGCTGCTCTTGAACTCCTGACCTTGTGATCCACCCACCTCAGCCTCCCAAAGTGCTGGGATTACAGACGTGAGCCACCACGCCCGGCCCGTGAGCAATTTCCTGCTGCATTTCTTGATATTTTGCAGAAGTTTTCAATAAACAATATAAATGAAAGGTAAATGGTACAAATGAAGACAGTTTCTGGCTATTCAGTAGCACCTAAACAAACATGCGATCCTTTTTATAACCCCATGGTTTGGGGATTTAATTGTAAATACACAATTATATTGAAATGAAGAGTGAAGTTTATTCTTCTTCTGTTTAAAGTGGAAAATCAATGTGATCAGTATTTTAAATTACACATTGTTGAAGAAACAAGTAAATTACTGACTGTTTCATTTGGTTTCTAAACGTCCCTGAATGTGCTGGGTGAGCAAAAGTGGCTTAGGCAAGATTAGAGGGGATTTCTGTGACAGGGAAAGATGCTATTTCTAATTATGTATTTTAACTTGCCTGGGTATGAAAACATCTGATTACTTCACACTTAGCAAGGAAGCATTTCTTTGGCTGTTTTGTTCAAAGTGAACGTAATTAAAATACATTGCATGGCTGAAAAAGAAACTCTGTGGCTGAATCTCAAAGACTGAGTGGGACTGAGTAAGCTGAGTAAAAAATTGGGAGAAAATTCCTCAGAAGTAAAACATATATTTGTAACAAAACATATGAAGTATACAATTTCTCATCTATGAAGCTACATACACTCTTTTATACTAAGTAAAAAAGAATTTTTTTTTTTTCTTAATAGGGTTTGGTAATTCTGTTAATATGTTTTTGTTCTTCTCAACATGACATGGGGGAAAGTAATTCTGATTATATTTTTTAATAAGGAAATTTGGGTTAACTATTTTAAGATAAAAGTTTATGATTAGGAGACATTCCATCCATGAAAAAAATATAGACTACTCAAATTATTGAGAATACAAGTAAAATACAGCCCTGTTTTGGGGAGTTCTGCTCCCAAAGAGTGAGGTAGTCTCTTCACTCTGGGGAACCCCAGCTGGGGCCTAACTCCAGCCACAGTGAGCCTCTCGGTGTGAGCATTGATTCAGATGGGTAAAACAGAGACGCAAACGTAGAAATTGTTGTTCTTTCACGGAGATTATTATGTCAGAATCTGCAATTTCTTCTCATATTTTCTTCAGTTTCTTTTGGCATATATATTCTCTTTAACAATGCTGAGACCCTGCATGTTCTCCTTGAACTACACATAAATCAACAATGACCTCATTCTTGTTGGCTTCAGTGTCCGTGTGCATTATCCACTGCCTTTGTTTCTCCTTTATTTCCAGCCTCTGATAATCTGGTTCTCTGTTCACCTCAGCATTCCTGATAAAGGCATTATCCATCCACTTTTCTAGAAGATCCTCAGGTGGCCGTGTGCCAACATGTCTCTAACACCACTCCAGCCTTCGGGCTGCTGGAGCCTTCCCTGGCTTTGCTCCCAGGGCTCCCCAGGACTCTGCCCTCTTGCGCCTTCTGCAGAAGGGTTGCCCTGACCATCATGTCTAGCCACCACCCTGCCATTTTCTACCTGTAACTCTGCTTGATTTTCGTTCATAGAACATATGAGGAAGCACTCGACCTCTGATCCCATGTCTGTTGCTCTCTGTATTAGTCTGTTCTCACACTGCTAATGAAGACATACCTGAGACTGGGCAATTTTTAAAGAAAAGGAGGTTGAATGGACTCACAGTTCCACATGGCTGGGGAGGCCTCACAATCATGGTGGAAGGTGGAGGAAGAGCAAAGGTACGTCTTACACAGCAGCAGGCAAGAAAGCGTGTGCAGGGGATCTGCTCTTTATAAAACCATCAAGTCTCTTGAGGCTTATTCACTACCACAAGAGCAGTATGGGGGAAACCACCTCCATTATTCAATGATCTCCACCTGGTCCCACCCTTGACATGTGGGGATTATTGCAGTTCAAGGAGAGATTTGGGTGGGGTTACAGCCAAATCATATCACTCTCCCAGTGTCTTCCTCTAGCAGAAATCCCTGGGGCAGCACCCTTGGCTGCTTGCTCACTACCCATTCCCATTGCATGACAGCTCCCAGCAAAGGAATGACTGATGCCAGGGCCTGCCATTGAGCCAGGGATTAACAATGTTCCTTCTCCATCCCACTTTTCTTTTAATAAAAAATTGTTCATTGGGGGAAAAAAACCCAACTTGTTACAGAAATATAAGAAGCAACAACAACAAAAAACTTCCTATAGAAAACCCACGCCATAATTTGTAGAACCACTTTGCCTCTGATGACTTCAGCACCTCCAGATCAGTGGATCGTGGATGAGTGGATGATCGAATGACTGGATGGGTAGATGGGTGGGTGGCTGAGTGGCTGATTGGCTGAATTGGTGGGTGAATGGGTGGATGGGTGGATGGATGGTTGGCTGGCTGTGTGGGTGGATGAAAACTAAGGACAAGTGGAGAAAACAAATATTTAAGATCACCCGAGGGAAATCAATTCATATTAAATGAAATCAGATCTCTAAGCTATGTGCCAAGTGAACAATATAGACTAATAACTTATCAACTCACTTTTCAAATCGGAAATTTCACATAAAAATGGACATTTCCATTTGTTCCATTTATACATTATATAGTTAACTAAATACAAGAAAGTTAGCTACATCTGTGAGGATGCAGATAATCCTATGCAAACAGTAGCTGGATGCCTGTTGTGAGGCCTACGCATGTTCAGAACTCAGAGCTGACTGCAGGTGTCCACGGGCGGTTGTGGGGAGCGGTCTCTGCGGTCCTCTCAAGACCTTCCTGAGGTCCTCCCATCCTTTAAAGACTGGTTTTAGTTAAAGCTTTAGAAAAAATTTATCCTAATTGACTTTTCCAGGAAACAATAAAAGTCCATATATCTGATATTTTTTTTTCTTACCTCCTGGCAAATGAGGTAAAGTAATAGCATCGTTATTTATTATGATTTAAGATGCTCAAGCATATTTAAAAAGTGATGTCACTTACACTACGTGTGCCCTCCAGCCAGACCTTTTTTATTTTAACTATGGGATTGTTGTCTAGGCTACATGCGCACTTGGATTTTTTCCCCAGCATTTCAAACATCATGTGCTCAGAACTGAACTCCTTCCCTGCCTCCAGCTTTCCCTGTCTCTCTGAAAGGCCTTCTCCAGACCCGATTGCATGGGTCAGGCCCAGGAAGCCATCTTTGAAAGTTCCCTTTCTCTCCGCCCTGACATTCCCTGGATCCCTGTGACAAGGGACCCAACCCTCAGACTCTAGGGAGTCTGTTCTGTGTCAGCATCCTCCCTCCTTCCTCATCCTCTCTGTTCTAGCTCATCTTCTCACATTGACCTTGTCTCCCTCCAGGATATTTTTTGAGGGAGGAGAATCAATTTTTTAGATATTGTAGAAATTAAAATCTGAAGGCATTGCTCCAGTACATTGCAAGCTTCAGTTGCTTTTCATTTTACTTTCAATAAAGAACTTTCCACAGTGGACCAGACACCAGGGATCCAGTCTGATTCCCCTGCACCTGTGGTCCTCTTCCACTGCATTGGTACTCACTAGGACCTGAACTTCAGCAGAGCTGCCTTCCTTCAGTTCCTTAAAAATGTTAACCTTCTCTGCCATAAGGCATCCCTCACGCTGTTTCTTCTGTCTGGGATACGCTGCCTCCTGCACTGCAGGGCTCAGCTGTGATGTCACTTTCCTGTCCACCCTAGAGCAACCTTGACCCGGTCTCTGATTCTTTCTAGATTTTACGTTTTTTATATGATGACTTCATAAAGTCCCACAGTTTCTTTCATAATGTTTATCACCATTGTGATCTCTAACTATGTGTGAACTTATGTGTCTAATGTCTGCACCTCCACAAACCTCAAAGCCCATGAGTTTACTACTGTGTGCATGTCCAGATTAACACCCAATAATAGAGGGTGCTTGACTGTTGGATGAATTGAGAGTGGATGGATGAGTGGTTTGGTGAATGAGTGGATAGTTGGCTGGCTGGATAGATGATTGGGTGGATAGTGGATGAGTGGATGGGTGAATGGCTGGATGGGGTGGATGGGTGGGTGGCTGGCTGGCTGGCTGAATGGTGAATTAGTGGATGAGTGGTTGGCTGGCTGAATGGGTGGGCAGATGAGTGGATGGATGTTTGGGAGCATGGGTGCATGGCTGGCTGACTGGATGGATGGTTGGGTGGGTAGTGGATTGGCAGATGAGTGAATGGCTGGATAGGTAGATGGGTGGGTAGCTGGGTGGATGGCTGACTGAATGGGTAGGTGAATGGGTGAATGGATGGATGGGCAGATGGACGGCTGGCTGGATGGATGGGTAGATAAAAACCGAGGAGACATTAGAAGAAGCAGAGAAAATAAATACTTAAGATCACCCAAGGGGAATCAAACTTAACCAACTGGAAATTTAGAGAAACACCATTCACATTTGCCCAGTTAATCTAGATAGAATCTGTGTTCTTCTTTAAGTCTCTCTTTTCTTTTCTTTTTTTCCCACAAATTGAAATAATTGCTTTTTGGAAGCTTGGCAATACTTTTGGGGGGAATAGTGTAAGACAACCCAAGAGCTTAATTATTCAGAAAACACAATTTTTCTTTAATAAATAAATCTCTGCAGGTACTGATCTGGGCGTATAATCTGAGCATTCAGAGCCTTCATTTCCTTGCTGATGCTGGAGGAAACAGTGAGTATGGAAAGCCAGTTTTCACCGGTCCCTGCCTGCACGAGCAGCGCAAATGCAGGGCACCCTGCTCTTCTCCCAGAGCTGTCACTCCTGCATTATCATGCCAGCCACAGTTCAGATGCTTATCACCTACTTAGGCTTGCCACGTTTTCATCTCTTACTTAGACATATTTTTTTTCCCCTTGGGGGATAGTAAAGGGCATCTTCAGGCATCCTTACCTCTCATATTGAATTGTGAATTTGTCGTGGTGGATTAGATTAATCAAAATGGCCTTAGAAGAAAAATCTCCATGTGTGCATCCCAAACTCAAACAATTTCTGTCAATTTTAAAATATAGACACTTCTTTCTGTAGACCATTCTCACATGCTGTTTTTGTATATCATGCAGTGGAATATGCATTTATCCCAGCCCTTGGTAGCTTGAAGTTAAGCTACTGTTTAAATTTATACCTAGGCAGTAAAGCAAGGATTAGAAAAATACCATCAGGAGTGGAAATGGGCCAGATTTAAGTGACTTGTTTTCAGTAGGACAAAACATTTAGAGACCTGTAAAACTTTAAAAAATTTTTATCATCAAGCTTTAAAAGATTTTACATTTGGCAAATTTAATAAAAGCTTAGCTGAATAACAAGTGATATTACAAACCCAAAACACTAATATAAAAATAATTTGCCAAATTAAAAAATGAATTAGTTTGTTCATTTATTATTGAAATAGCTTAGTGAACACTTGTGTTAATAATTTGATCCACAGCCACTTCCTTTAGCAGCAACGAAAGAAGAATTAACCAGTAGAATAACATATGGAAGAATGATTTAAAAGATATTTGCTATCAAACAAAAATATATTTTTAATTTTCTCCATCAAAATTTGTAGAATTTTATACTTATATGTTTATTTTAGCATTTGAAAGTTTCTAAAGATAAAAATGATCTTTTTACTAATTTGAAATCAATTAATATTTATTATAGAAATAATGGAGGCACACACAAAAATAAGGTAAAATCACCCACTGTCTTTTCATACATATTTTCCACACCTCAAGACTGGGATCATAATTTATAGATTTTCACTTAACAAACGGACATTTTCCTATTTTTAAATGATTTTTAATTACTTTAAGATGTACACTCCATCATCTAATAAATCACTAGCTCGTGTTCATGTTCTTTTCTATGTAAACCACAGTGAGATGAACATCTTTAGAGCTCTGGTCTCTGACCCATGATTAACAAGCTCTTTATAAAAATTCCTAGAAACTGAATTGCTTGGACAACAGTATTTACATTTTTAAAAAATTTGATACATTTTGCCTAATAGTCCCCCACAAAGGTTGCCCTGATTTCTGCATTTGAGCACTGTAAATGGGTATTCCTCACTAATCCCTCAACCTCATCGTCAATGGCCTTTGTAATCTCTGTAAGCTCTGACAGTTGATTGGAAAAAAATGAAAACAAAATGTGTTCGTTCTTTCCTGAGATCATTGGCCATCTGAATATCTTTTATTAATTTATATTACTTACTGTTTTTTAACATTATGGGTGCTGACCAAAAGTAAACACATACACACACACACACCCCATTTGAATGCTGCAGTTGTTAGCAATTCACTTCTCTTCTGCATCTCTAACATATTCCTAATATCCAAATAAGTGCATGGACCTTCAGCTACATCTGTGACAGAATATTAGACTTACTCTGTGGCAATAAACAGAAAATAAAATGAAATTAGAGGAACTTTGTAAGACAAAGACACATGTCAGCAGTTATTGGACTTTAACCAGTGCAGGGAAATAAGGATTTGAGAGGAGCAGAGCACAGGTAGGACCTCACATGCATGCCAGCATTCTCCCTGAGGGCACCTTCCAAACTCTTGGTGCAGGAGACAGAGCCCCAGCAGAGAGCGGTGGTCTTGCAGGGCAGCATCCATAGGGAATAAAGATGGGGAATGCTAAGGTGACTGTGACCTCTCAGGGGAGGCTACCAGAAGAGACGGTGCTATAGAGAAGTATTCTTCAGAATTTGGGGGACTTTGACCAACTCATACTGCAAGCAAGACTCCAGAGGAACTGGCAGGGAACCACAAATGGGAGGCTGAGAGCTGAGCAGGCATCTCCGTCCTGGAGAAACATTAGGATGTGCCTGGCCAGAGTGGAAGGGTTATGGAGTTGAAACTTTAGGAGGCCTGTGACCTGTCAGCGCAGCCCTGCACCATACGTAACAGTGAGTGCTCTATGTTCAGAGGAAAGACAACCATGACCCAGCAGTGCATTCCTGCACCACACACAACTCTGAGTGCTGTGGCTTGGGAGCAAAGGCAAGATGGAAATAGATCTATTGTCATTAAGCTGAAACTAAGTTTCAAAGGTGACCTGCTGGTAATCTAACAACAAAATCAAAATCTAAAGCTCCCTTCAGGAAACCAAAACCCAAACCAAAAAAAGCACAAAGTAAACTTTAGCATCTACAATGGCTCATACACACATTCTTACACATAGTCAGAGATCATTACACAGAGAAGCAAAAAAAAAGTGTTTGACCATGAAGAGACAAAATAATCAATAGAAGAAGACTCAACGTAATCCAGATATTAGATTAATCAGAAAAAGACTTCAAAATAAATATGCTAAGTTAAAGATGATGGAGAAAAGAAGAAAAATGAATTAAAATATAGAGAATGTTAAAAAATAAAGTACATAAAAGGAGTCAGATGGACATTTTAGAACTGTCCAATACAGTCTTAGTCCATTTGAGTTGCAATCACAAAATAACATAAGTTGAGTGTCTTGTAAACAAGCATTTTTTTCTAAATAATTCTGGAGGCTGTGAAGTCCAAGATCAAGGCATTATCAGATGCAGTGTCTGGCAAGAGGTCATTCCTCATAGATAACACCTTGTAGCTGTGTCTTCATGCAGTAGAGGGTGAACAAGCTCCTTTAGCCCTAATTTATTGTGTTACTAACCCTTTATGAGGCTGGATCCCTTATAACCTCGTAACCTGCACAAAAGTCCCACCTCCTAATACCTTCATTTAGGAGTTAGGATTTCAACACAGGAATTTTGAGAATACACAGCATTCAGATCATATAAAATACAATAACTAAAATATGAAGAAGAACTCCATAGCTAAGTTTAGTAGAAGATTGAACACAGAGGAAAATAGAATTAATGAACTCAAAAACACATCAACGTTAAATATCTGTATTCAAACACTGAGAGATAAAAGAAACAAAAACAAAGCAAGTATAGCACGTGAGTTATATGAGACATTGTAAAAGGATCTAACACACATATCAACAGACTATGTGCATATATTTTGCATTTGTCTGTGTTTATGTGGGAGTGTGATTTAACAAGTTCATTCTAAAACTTACATGAAAATGAAAAAGATGAGGAATAGTCAAGGCATTCTTGAAAATGAAGTAGGAGAACTTGTTCTACTTGACACTAGGAATTATTCTGAGGCCAGAATGGTTCAAATGATATAATATCAGTACAAGTACAAATAGATCAATGGACCAGAATAAGGAGATTAAAAAAAATCTACACATGCACTGACAGTTGATTTACAACAAAGATGGCACCACAGAACAATGGAGGAATGGAAATGTTTTACTCAGTGACACTTCAAGGCATTCAGGTTGTGGGGAACAAAACTTGTGCAATGGGGTCTTCTCTTTTCCATCAACAATAATTCCAGTTATCTCCACCAACCGTCTGTTTCTTTCTTTTCTTTCCCTTTTATTATCATTATATTTTTTGGTCATTCTTTCTCCAAGTGTCTATGTCTGGAAGTATGATATTTCCCTTGAAATATCTTCTAAAACATGGCATTTGGAATATCCAGTGCCCATGTGGTGTGGAATGACTGCTACCTGTGATGGTAGAAATAGATGCTTCTGTAGTCCAAGCTCAGCTGCATGGCTGTCTGGAGAAACTTTCTTGCCCGTGCAAACAGACCTTTTCCACTCATCTGCAGGAAGGTGCTCCTCACAGACATCACTCACTAGCACACTGGTCACAGAACACTCCCCAAATTGTTCCATGTTGAATATCAGACATAATTCTGATTAGTGAAGATATCTCTTTAGAGATCAGGTTTGATTTTCAAGTTTCCAGCGTCTCTCCCCTGCTTCACTCGTATTTTCCTTCCATTGCTGCATTCAATACTTTCTCCCTAAGGTCTTGAATCCCATGCAATACTTGTGCACTGTCACCCTGTGAATAAAGTCCATCTTCTTCATGTGCTACCCCAGAGCCCATTTCCCTGGAACACACAACTGAGTTGTGTGTGCTATATCACTTTGCTCAACTGAGGATATTAAATGATCATGGCAAGACAAATACCGTGTTGTAGTAAGGAAAATGTTACAGGAATATTCCACATTAACTGTTTGTCTGCCAAGTCTTCTTCAAACAGCATCTGGCACAGGCCACTTTCAGTGAACACTTGCTAGCTTGGTACAAATATCCAACCCCCTTCTCAGAATCAGCATAATGTCTTGTTGGAAATGATCTCTGTCTTCCAAGATGAGTAGCCTCTGTAGGGGAATGACAAATACAAAGGGTCCAACTGTGTCCTCTTCCTGTCTTGAGGTGGCCACGTGATCATGGTGACAGTCACGTGATCTGAGCTCAGCCAATGAGATCCTTCTGGGACTTTACATCATGAACAGGTGACGTCAGGTATGAAGGAAGAGCTGGAGGTGATTCTTTGCAATGGACACATGCAGCCAAGTCATTTCCTGCTACTAGACTGTGGCTGTGGCTTCTACATTCCAGTCCTGTGGAATAGCTACAAATTGTGTGTGTGTGTGTGTGCGGGGCGGGTGGGGACAGAGTCTTGCTATGTCACACAGGCTGGAGTGCAATGGCATGATCTCAGCTCACTGCAACCTCTACCTCCCAGGTTCAAGTGATTCTCCTGCCTCAGACTTCCGAATAGCTGGGATTACAGGTGTGCACCACCATGGCCGGCTGATTTTTTATTTTTGGTAGAGACAGGGTTTCACCATGTTGGTCAGTCTGGTCTGGAATTCCCGACCTCATGATCCATCCACCTCGGCCTCCCAAAGTGCTGGGATTATAGGTGTGAGCCACCGCGCCGGGTCTGCTGTGAAACTTTTGAGTCAACTTCCCAACACCTTTACTGTAAAGTCCCTTTGTACAGTCTCTGTTGCTTGCAAAAAAGGAATCCTAAGTGATCAATCCCATGTAACCCTCCTCGAGGCAGTTGGAAACCTAAAAACCACCACTTAAAAGTTCACTTATTTACAATGAACATCATATATGAACAAGTATGCCCTCTGAGCACTTTTCCGTAAGTTTTTGAAACCACTATTTGTATGGTTTTTCTGTGATCTGTCACATTGGAAATAAGATTTCAAATTAGGTTTGTTTCAACTGATTTCTTATTTACTAACCCATACGGTATAAACAACATGTATTTGAAGAAATGTAGTCTAACTGGTATTTCGCATTTTATAATTCTGTCCCATTAATAATGAACTCACCACTATGTAAATTTTAGTGTGCCTTATTTTTCTCCTTTCTGAAACTGGGCCAATATTTTATGTTTCTGTCGATGTGGCTCTTTTACTTTCTCCAGGACTTCTCAAATATTTTAGAAAATCTGTGATTGCAATTGGGTCTTTGAAAAAACAAGAAAACAAAACAAAATGTAAACATTGCCTACAACTTATTTTCCTGGAAATCATCTTAGATTGGCTAACACATTTAATTTTTCCTCAAACACTTTTCTTTATACTGGTATTCCTACATTGAACACTATAACTTTTCTTAGAAAAAAATGGATTTCTAGGGAAAGCTGGTTGTGTAGGAGTTTGCAGACACCATTCGGTTTCCCAAGGAGTGGCCCTATCTGTCCTTTCTTTGTTCTTCTAACCACAGTTGAGTTGTATAGACATTTTGGAGGTTAGCTTTCACATTTTGTGATGAATAGATCTAATATTTTTGCTTTTAAACCCCCTTAGAACCAAGGAAACCTTTAAAAATAACAAATAATTGCTAAAAACCTAGCAATAAGTTCCAAACTGAGGTTTGCTGTCACATTCATCATGCATGCCAAGGGAATCCTTTAGGAATGAAACTTGAATTACTCCAGTTAAAGAGAGGAAATAGAAATATGAAACTGCATCACTGGACAATCATGCCAGTACTTAATCTTCTCAATGTTAGAATGGAAACATGACTGGAAATTAGTTGTTTCATTTTATTTTTCTATGAAATCCAATGTTATCAATAAGTGGTTTTCTTGTTCTAAATTTCATGGTTTAGCAATCTTTAGTGCCAGAATTATTTTTCCTTAGGAGTGTGGACATAGGTGCTATTGTTAATTTGTTAAATATTAAAGGTAATTTTAGCCCATTTTTAAAAGATAATGTTTGGAAAACCACAGCATTTCAATCTGTTAGTAAATTTTTGTGCTCTGAAACTGTAACTGAATAAATGGGCATAGCAATCCTAAAAGTGCTGATTATGTTTTACAAAAGGCTTTTCTTTGTGGAAATAATGAAAACAAACCTGGACCTAACTAGATTTTGAGAACTCTATCACTTTTATATCTTTCCTGAGCAATCAAGTGAATGATTCCTTCACGCCCTTGGATGAAGCATCTAGTGTATTCCTCAAAGAAGCTGAAAAATTTACATCCTTATGAGATTTTTACAAGACTCTGGCCTGTGACGTGGCCAGCTCTGGCAGTTGAATAGTGAGAAAATGGACTTAACTACCATCACAGTGATTACTGAAATACAGATAGCCACATCCCCTTGACACTTGGAACATTTCTGTCCAACTAAACTTCAGTAGCAATTTATTCAGAGAGTAATTTAAAATAAATACAAAATAAATACATATAAAAGAGAGATAATTCCATACATAAGCAAATATTTTCATTTGGTCTTCGTAGTAGCTCGTGTCTTAAATACATATACAAAGATGAAAAGTCAAATCAGGAAGTTTTTCTTAAGAAGTAATTAAATTGCACTTTGGGAGGCCGAGGCGGGTGGATTGCAATGTCAGGAGATTGAGACCATCCTGGCTAACACGGTGAAACCCCATCTCTACTAAAAATACAAAAAATTAGCTGAGTGTGGTGGTTGGTGCCTGTAGTCCCAGCTACTCGGGAGGCTGAGGCAGGAGGATGGAGTGAACCCGGGAGGTGGAGCTTGCAGTG
The DNA here is from genome assembly GCF_047675955.1 of Chlorocebus sabaeus. Taxonomy (NCBI): domain Eukaryota; kingdom Metazoa; phylum Chordata; class Mammalia; order Primates; family Cercopithecidae; genus Chlorocebus; species Chlorocebus sabaeus. Next base: position 90,514,952 of record NC_132907.1, on the reverse strand, counting down.
AGCAGAGATTATGTCCCTGCACTCCAGCCTGGGTGACGGAGTGAGACCCTGTCTCAAAGAAAAAAATGCAATTAAATTAAATATATGAAACGGAAGAACCTGGTTATAAGAGAAAAGCCCTATCATTATTCCAAAAACAAATTTGCAGTTTCTCCCATGAGCCTGTTCACCTACCTTGTTCTCTGCAAGATCAGCTGCTTCTGAAACCCTGTCACATTTTGGTGAGTTCTTTACTTTTCTTTTTGACAAATATTACATTAGTAAAGTTTCAACTTGGATTGTATGATAACTCAGCAATGAAAGAACTTGTATTTTTAAAGGAAACTAACACATAAAACATATATAATAAAAAGCAAACTATACGTTTGGTTCCTAATGTGATTACAGAATTTAGTCCTGTATCTTGATGAAATAATTTTGACAAGGTAATCCTAAAATGTCATTGTGAAGGTACAGACATTTGGAATTGCATGTGTGTGCATATGTGTGTGTTTGCGATCTTTTGTCTAGACTGTCAAAAAAAAAAAAAGAAATAAAATGAAATTCATCTCTGATTTTCAAAAGTCATTTTGCCTGCCAAATTTTGTCTGTCCTGTCTGAGTCATAATTAACGGTTCCACATTCGTTCTCTGCTTATTGATATGAAGCATAAATCAATATTCTCAGGAAACTGCTAACAGTATTTCCACAAACACTATTTTCACAGACATAGTAAGTAAAGCAAGCAGCAGACTTAGGGAAATTATACTCCTTTGCACAATCTTTCTTAAGGTCTAACAAGAATATTATCTTAACATTTCTAGTAAGGTTCATGGTTGCCTGTTGCAATTTTGTATTTTTTCTATTACCAGGTGATTGTTTCTTATTAGCCTATTTTACAATCTCTCTATTTAGAGAAAGAAGATCTCAGCCTGATTTTTACAACTGGCAGAGTTGTGCAGTTCGTCTTCACCAGCTTGGCGCCTGCCATCGACGAGTATGGCAAAGTGAGATGAAATGTATAGTGTAGAACGATCATGGAATGGCACACAGACAGAATTCACTTAAATGTTACTTTGCATAAATTCCTCTGACGAGTGTTCTCACTCTATTGCAGGGGAGTTCTATTATACCTAAATGAGGTTTTAATCATAATTTCTATTTTTGAAAAAATTCAGAGTTTGCTTTAGAATAAAAGTAACAGGCCAGGTGCAGTGGCTCGCACTTGTAATCCCAGCACTTTGGGAGGCTGAGGAGGGCAGATCATAAGGTCAGGAGATCAAGACCATCCTGGCTAACACAATGAAAACTCCATCTCTACTAAAAATACAAAAAAAAAAAAAAAATTAGCCAGGCATGGTGGTACACACATGTAGTCCCAGCTACTCCGGAGACTGAGGCAGGAGAATCGCTTGAACCTGGGAAGTGGAGGTTGCAGTGAGCTGAGATTGCGCCACTGCACTCTAGCCTGGGTGACAGAGCAAGACTCCATCTCAAAAATAAATAACAATAAAAATAAAATAAAAGTAACATCAGAACATGTCATGAGTACCAGATCGTTTAACCAAGTAAAATGGAAATAAATCTTTAGGACAAAACAGACAAAGCATAGAGGGTAGCATTCAGGTACCCCCGAATCCTGCAATGATGGGTACTTAGGATGAGTCATGCCATTTCTAAAGCAAGGTTCACTGTCATGTTCCCACACGGCATTTTATCAAAGGTTTCCACCTGCCAACTCAGAAATCCAAATTATGCTTTTGTGCAACGAGAGCCCAGCTCTTACCATCACCCCCTCTTCTGGTTGTTGGAGGGGGGAATGGTATACATAATACAAATATATCTTTTATTGAGACAGACTATTATGCTTTTATTGAGACAGACTATTATGCTTATAGAGGCTTCTGGTACTGATCATGACAATAGGCTCCAGTTCTCAAATGAGGTCAAAGGTGTTGTGAAACATGGATGCTTCATCGTGTCAAAAAGGATTGTAATGGCTACATCATCTACTCCAGGTAGAATATAGTCATAACGTTTAATTTATCCCTGCCTGTAGAGAACACGTAGCCATATTCCAACTCTGCAAGTGCTTATTGAGGAGAGAAAAGAGGAGCGTGATACAGTATATACATCCTTCACAAGGTTTTCCTTGGGCAGATGTGTTATTAAGGTCTCAGCTGGAAGCAGGTGGCACCTACAAGTTGGGTATATCTGGACAACGGAACTTTGGTCAGCACTTGAAAGAAATGAGCAATCAAGTCCCAGAAAGACATAAGAAAACGTAAAAACATATTACTTAAGTGAAAAATCATCAATCCAAGAAGGCTACCTACTGTGTGGTTCCAATTATATCACATCCTGGAAAAGATGAAACTGTGGAGACAGTAGCAAGGTCCGTGGTTGCCAGGGGTTAGGGGGAAGGGAGGGATGAGTTGGCGGAGCTCAGATGATTTTTAGGGCAGTGAAATTATTCTGCATGAATTGATAGTGATGAATACATGTCATGATATATTTATCAAAACCCGTAGCATGTACACCACCAAGAGTGAACCCTCATGTGGCTGTGGACTCTGGGTGACTGATGTATCAATAGAAGTTCATTGATTGTAACTAATGGACCACTCTGGTGGGGAGTGCTCATAATGGGGGAGGCTGTGCATGTGGGGGTGTATTAGTTCATTTTCATACTGCTGGAAGAAATATCCAAGACTGGGTAATTTTTATATATATAAAGAGGTTTAATGGACTCACAGTCCCACATGGCTGGGGAGGCCTTACAATCATGGTGGAAGGCAAAGAAAGAGCAAAGGCATGTTTTACATGGCAGCGGGCAAGAGAGTGTGTGCAGGGGAACTGCCCTTTATAAAACCATCAGATCTCGTGAGACTTATTCACTACCTTGAGAACATCACGGGAAAGACCCTCCACCATAAACCTTCCACCAGGTTCCTCCAATGACATGTGGGAATTATGGGAGCTAAAATTCAAGATGAGATTTGGGTGGGGACACAGCAAAACCATATCAGGGGGGTAGGAGGTATATGGAAAATCTCTATTTTTTCAATTTTGCTGTAGAATTATTACTGCTCCAATAAATAAAGTGTAAGCATAACCAACCAAAAACACAAAGCAAAACAAAAACCCCACAAAAGTGTGAGAGCAGAGACAGGAGAGTATATTCTGGAAGCAGAGCGAGGTGGTGTGGGGATGCTGTCACATGTTCCTGTCCTTATCTGCCAAGATCTGCCTCATGGCCCCTGTGCCATAGAGCTCTGCCCATCCGTTTCAATAAATACAGGCAATGAAGATTTCGCCAGGAGAAGAGAGGGAGGGGGAACTGTGGATGAGTACTCAGGGTCCTCTTTACAAAATGAGCAACACAGTGTGAGTATTTAATTATGGGGCCCCTGTTCTCTCACCAGTCTGTTGTAAAGGGCCTACCTCATGGGACTGTTTGAATGAGGTGGTGCACATGAAATGTTTGAAAAGCACCTGCCCTCAGTAGGTCCTCCATGAAGGTTTGTTATGATCATTATTACTAAAATTCCAATCTGGTTCTGGCTGAAGCACGGAATGTGCCATCTGTGGTGGGAGAAAACCCAGACACGACAGATTTTAAAAGGCTTTGTTGTGGGGTGGGACCAGGGAGAAGAGGAGGAGAGGTGTTTGGCCTGGCATGAGGTGGGCTCATCTGGAAGGGCTGGCAGGGGGAGCTGAGGAGGGCTAGCAGGGCTATGGTGAGGCAGTATGGGAGCGGCGAGGCTGGAGAGGTGCTATGGGATAGTATGGCAGTGAGAGGGATGCTCTGCTCCCAGTAGGATGGGAACATGAGGCAGAGGGAGGAGGCAGAGGACGGACTCTCATCTTGAGTGACTGCTGATTGCCATGCTTTTAACTAACAGAAAAGTCAAGGAGACCATTGGCAAACAAGGTAATGAGTTTGGTCTGGGCTTCATCAAGTTCTGCTGTCCTGAGAAAGAATTTTCCAAATGCAGTCCCTGAACTGCAAACCAAATCCACACCCTCTAGTGAATGTTCCTGGCAGAATGTTCCAAACCCTACAGCTCCTGGCAGAATGTTCCAAACCCTACAGCTCTAAATTGAGGGCCCAGCACATGCCGAGCCACACAAAGAATGTGCAGGGAAACCAGGAGTGGCTGTATGGTGTGTGCATTGTTCAGTGCTGTGAGGTCCATCCCCAGGCAATTTTCATTTACTCCTTCTGACATTTACCTGAGCTGGGCTAAGTTATCACAAAGTTGGGGAGACATGCAACACGCCCAGGCCTACTGCACTCAGACAATGGGCCCAGATCTTTCTCTCTAATGGTATGATAGCAGATGCTCTGAAATCAGCATTTGATGAAATGTGTTGTTGTTAAGGCAGAACAGATTCCTCTAGTAAATGCAGATTATCACGCACACCCTTGAGGTTTATTTTAACAATAACCACATAGGGTACTTTCTCAGTAGATTTAGGAGTAATAATAGAGCCCTAGAAAAATGGGTTGCAACAATTTAAAATAAAGGATTTACTTCTATAGTGTCTCGTGTGGATCCAAATTAGTATTCTGTGCTCATCTTGGGCATGGAGGGAGTCGAAGTCTTTCATGTGTAAAACCTGATGATCAAGGGCAGATCTTTTACTAGCCCCGGCATCGGATGGAAAGGAGGCTTCACATACAGTTTCATCACTGTGAGACCATGGGAAAAAGATCTTCACTGCCTTTTACTTCATTACAGCACCATGACATTTTTGACACTTTTAAAAATGAAAATAGAAATGTTTTAAGATTCAAGCTGTCATTAAACCATATGTTTTATTTGGATGAAATGTTATCCTTCCAGTGGGAAAAAAAACACTTTCAGAATTTTCACCCCCTGATTCTAGGTTGGATAGAGTTAGTAGGAAAACAGTCAGTCATCTTTGAATAATTGACTTTATTCAAAATAAGCTTCTGGAATGTTTGGGTAAAGGGAAGATTGGACTATGACTACTATCCAAATTAAAGTTAAAAGAGTTATTCCAGTCCCTCCAAATAATGCTTTCGTTTAAAAACAAAACAAAACAACAGCAATAAAAAAACACCACATTGTCACTGCCATGATGCTTCGTAAATCTCCAGAGTCCGGATGTCTCAGAATGGCTAACATCTAAAATGTGATGAACTCCATATTGCTGGCCATATCATGGTGTCCTAGTATGCCCAGATTTCCACAACAAAATGCTATAGACTGGGTGAGTGAAACAATAAAAACCTTACAAAATCTAAAAAACAACTAACAAAATCTAACAAACATGTTAGAGGCTGGAAGTCCCAGATCTGGGACTCAGCATAGTTGGCTGCTGGGGAGGGCTCTCTTTCTGGCTTGCAGATGGTCACCTTTTGGCTGTGTCCTCACATGATGGAGAGAGAGCAAACTAGCTCTCTAGTCTCTTCCCATACGCATGCAAATTCCATCAACAGGACCGCACTCTCATGACCTTATCTAACATTAATCACCTCCCAAAGGCCCAATCTCCAAATACCATCACATTTGTAGTTAGAACTTCAATATATACGTTGAAAACATATACGGAGGAAAACAATTCTATCCATAGCATTTGACCCTTGGTATGCCAAAATGCATATCCTTGTCATATGCAAAATACATTCATTCCATTGCAACAGACCCCAAGGTTTTAACATGTTCCAGCGTCAACTCTAAAGTCTAAGGTCAATCTAAGTATCTAAATCATTTGGTGAGACTCCACATACAATTCATTCTACAGAAAACTTTCTCTCCAGCTGTGAATGTGTGAAACCATACACATTATGTGCGTCCAAAATACAATGATGAGCCAGGCACAGGCTAGGAATTTTCATTCCAAATGAGAGAAGTAGGAAAGAAGGAAGGAGTGATGGGTCCCAGGCAAGTCTAAAACAATGAGGCAAAATCCATCAGATTTTAAGACTTGAGGATGATCCTTCCTGGTTCAATATTCTGTCCTCCAGGTCCACTAGGGCTGCAGGTGAGGTCCTGCCCCCAAAGCTCTGCTGGGGGATCCCACACCCACAGCTACAGGTAAAAGCTGTATCACCTTCTGATGATGACCTCTGATGATCTCTGAATCACCTTCAAGGTCATTTGTTTCTCACGTCCTTCATGGCTTGTAGGTGCTGTCCTTTCCTTATGTCCTCATATGGCTGAGAAACAGAGAGCCAGAGAGCCAGCCAGAGCGAGACAAAGAGAGAGGGAGAGAGAGAGAAACAGAGAGAGGGAGAGAGAGAGAGACAGAGAGAGAGAGAGAGCACTAGTCAGAGAGTGCTCTCTCGTGTCTCTTCTTACAAGGGCACAAATCGCATCACAAATGCTATGCCTTCATGACCTCATCTTTGTCTGATCACCTCCCAAAGGCTCCATATGCAAATATCCTCACATCTGGAGTTAGAGTTTCAACATATGAATGGTGGGAAGGGGCATAATTTAGTGCATAGCAGATGAAGAAAAAATTGGTTTTTAAACTGGAAATTTGTCATCATGCAAACAGACTCTCTGAAGTCTTCCTGGATACACTTTTTGGTTGTCTTTAATGGACTGCGAATGACAGGTCTCCAGAGTATGACTAGATCTTTGTAAAGTGCTTCCTTCACGGGAGAACACTGAGCACAGAGACAAGCTTATCTAAAGAGACTTAAATCTGAATCTGGGTTGAAACAGTTTAGATTAATAATACATGGCACAAATAATATATCATATTTTATCCCTACAGCATAAATATTACCGTGTGTGATATTTTCTAATCCATCTCCTTTCACAGTCTATTAAGCAGTATGGATCTTGGAAGGGATTGAAACCAATGATGTACAGAAATGACTAAGTCGTTTGAGATGAAACCATATAAAAATGCTTAACTAATTCCATTGACCTTTTCCCTTCCTATTGAGCATATAAGTATCACAGAGTAAAACAAAAATTTATTAAATGTTCAAAAGTTCTTATTTGTGACTTTGGCAATGGGGTCAAGCATATGGCATATTATCCTCTTCCCTAAGAACCTTTTATTCTAATATGCTGGTGAGAAAAGTTTAGTATGCAATGGAAAAGAATAAAGCTAAATGTAATTTGCAATTGAAGTGGATGAATTAATAATTTGGCTTTAATCTATATCATAGACGTTGGGTAGGAGGAAGGATCTGCCTGTTAGACCTGCAAGAGCCCATCACCATATTTTTCTAGAGTAAATGTTAGGAAACGAGAAATAGTTTTGTTTTCATTTGTTTTTGTTTTTGTTTTGTTGTGTTTTGTTTTTGAAAAGGAGTCTTGCTCTGTGTCCCAGGCTGAAGTGCAGTAGCGCGATCTCGGCTCACTGAAACCTCCACCTCCTGGGTTTAAGTGATTCTCCTGCCTCAGTCTCCTGAGTAGCTGGGATTATAGGCATGCACCACCATGCCTGGCTAATTTTTGTATTTTTAGTAGAGACAGGGTTTCACCAGTTGGTCAGGCTGGTCTCGAACTCCTGACCTCATGATCCACCTGGCTCGGCCTCCCAAAGTGCTGGGATTAGAGGCATGAGCCACCACACCCAGCCTAGAAATAGTTTTAAATAGTATTATTTAATGGCTATTAACATATATTTGTAATACATTGCCGTACAATTAGAACGTGTATTGTAATTTAATGTATTATACTATTAACAATAATAGTAACAATTATAATGGAAGTGCTTCTGCAGGCAGCAGAGGGATCAGGGGAAGCCAGCATTGGGGTTTGGGGGCTGTTGGACTCAGAGGAATGGGGAGCTGGTGGCTCTTTCTCAGGCACTTTCATGCTCTTCTTGCTTGTATACAGAGTGACAGTGTCAAATACTTGATCATCTTATCTGTGGCTCGGTACTCGCTGGAAAGAGGATTGTCTTGGAGAGTGGCCCTTCCATCCCGTTTCCCTTTCTTTGATGTCGTGAAGAGCAGTGTGTCTGTCCTTCATGGGCAGCCAACCCTGTCTCTGCCCTAGACCTCGCCCCTCTCTCCCTGTCAAGAACATTTCTCCAACAACATTTCTTCTCCTTCCCAGGTCTCCCTTCTCTTACTCTCTCCTCCATTGTTCCATCCACAAGTATCCATGCTAATGCCACAGCCATGCTGGCTTCATATGAACAAATAATTCTTGACATACAGTCTTTTCATTTCCTTACTTCAAAGCGTGCTATATTGTGGAAGAAATGTCTAGTGATTCAGGATGCCAGAACGAACTGTCTGTCTGTCTGTCTGTCTATCTATCTATCTATCTATCTATCTTTATCATCTATCTATCTATCTATCTATCTATCTATCTATCGATCTATCATCTATCTACCTATCTCTATCTATCTATCTATCTATCTATCTATCTATCTATCATCTATCTATCTATCTATTATCTATCTATCTTCTTTCTTCTATCTGTCTATCTGAATTTCTACCTCAGAAAATTAAATAGTCATAATATTTGGGCAAATTCACTTTCAAACTTTTCCACATATATTCAGTGTATATACTTATAAATAATATATAAATATTATTACTTTTGGAGACATTGAGACAATAGAGATACTTTAAATACTCTTTGATCACTCCCAAAAATCTGGTTCACTCTACCTGTTTCCAAATGTATCTACCGTTACAAATAGCCACACCATTTTTAATGCTTTTATATACACATTCATGAAAAATTGAGAACATTGATTTGTGTTTTTAAACATAAACAGCATTACACTATATTTGTGACTCTGCAGTTTGCTTTTGCATGCAATGGTATGTTTTTACGAAAGATCTTTCCATATTTGTAACATATGAATCATATGTCTTCTTTTATCTTTTGAATATATCACCCTCTACTTACCCTTCTCTCAAAATGACTATTCAATCACTTTATGTATATTTTTTCAGGTAATACAGATTGGAATATTTCTGTAATATAGCCAAAGCAGAATTGATGGATTATAGGTAATGTACAACTGTAATTTTAGTAGAAACTGCCAGAGTATTTCCAAGGTGGCCGGATTTGTGTTTATGCTTCAATATTATTGGTAACAGACAACCTCAAAGCATGAGACACTTTTAACAGCACACGTGGATTGCATGCTGGCACATCTGCAGGTTGGCAGCAGTGATGAGTCTTGGCTGGGCATGGATGGATTCAGATTTGCTTCAGCGTCTACACTTCGGGGTTCAGGATTCACCGGTCATGGTCACATAACATGCTGTTCTTGTGGACTCTCCTACATGTGGCAGAGGGGCAGGGAGACTGTCAATGTCCCTGTGACTTCAGCCTGATTCCAATCAGGAGATGAGACACATGGCCAGGTCCAACACCAGTGGAAAGGACCAAAACACTCATCCATTGGCAAAGGACAGTGGTGAATGGTTCTAATGGGCAGGGGTGCAGACCCACGTGCCCTGCAGTTGTGGAACCTGTCCTCCCAGCCGCACCGTGGGAGCAGCTGTTTCCTGCAACACCCAGTGGTATCAGCATGACTCCCCTATTGCAGTACGATGAGGGGAAATGCACGCTTCCTCATTATGGTTAATGCTTCTCTGTTTGCTAATGAGGCTGGGTTTCTTTCTATATGTGCATTGGTCATGTGTGCATACGCCTTATTATTCTGCAAATTTGCTAGAAAGTGTATTTTGTCCATTTTTCCCACTGGTGTGTGCCCGTCTACTTACAGTGGAGGTCTATTTCCTCCCCGATTAGCCTATTGAGGGCGCCATTCTTTTTTATGCTTGAAACATCCCTAACCTCTCTCCAGCTGTTCCTTGACTTTCACTTCAAGGTATCTTGTCACAGAGGAATTTTTAATTTTGATGTGGTTATAATTTTATCCTTTTTTTTTAGAACTTGATTGAAAGATCTCCTGAATCTATGACTGTGAAGATAATGTTTTATTTGCTTGTATGTATTTCAGGCTTGTTTTTCTGATCTGGGACTCAGTGCTTTCTTTCCATTTTATTTGTGGTGTGAAACATGTGGGTTTTAGGATGATGGATGGCTGACTGTCCCTGCTTCCTCTGCTGATGCGCACTACCGGGTCTTTCCGTTCCTCTTGTGCTTTGAAATGGTGATTACCTCCGACCCCAGCTTTGGATACGTTTGGGTCCTCTTGTCCTCTCTAGTCCCTTCTTTTCATGTGTCTATTAGCCCGCGAAATGTCAGTGTTGCTATCTTAGTAGCTTGTTGATGTGCCTTGATAACTGGTAGAACAAGTCACTCCCTCCCTGTCATCTTACTGTTCTAAAATTGGATCGGTGACTTCTGGCTTCTGTCAGGGAGATAAAAAGCTGGAAGGATTGTTGCTCCCACCCATAAATAAGAAAAAGCTAGATAATCTCCCAAAACATAATTTTAGCGTTCCCGTCACAGAACTGACGTCTTATGACAGACAACCAACTGACCTAAAATATACGGAAACACCGGTGCTTCCACAGCAGTGTTTATTTGAAGAAAGGAGAAGAAAAAACACATCAGATCTACATTATAGAAACAGCACTGGCCTGACACTGAACAATTAAGTTGCTTCTCATTATTCATGGTACTTATGCTCTGTGGAGTCACTGTGAACCCTGAATCAGACCTTCATTTTACAAAGAGCATGGGCCAGGTCCCTGGACTAGGGACAGTGTCAGGACAGATGGATGCAAATGTGTAGGCAGAGCAGCATGGTGGATTCAAAGACTGACACACAGGGGAGATAGCTAGGGGTACAGTGGGGTCCATGCCTGTTGCCTGGAGGGGAAGGGGCAGCATTGGGCAGGGAGAGGCTGAGTTGCCGTGCAGCCCAGCAAAGGTCTTCACAAACTCCACAGGGACTTGTGCAGCTGAGACAATCTGAAAGATTGTCCCCTGTTCTGAGGAGGTAGCCTGGTCTTTATGGCCAAGGCAATCCTCAAAGGAAACTGCCCATCCAAAAATTAAGGAGCAATTTCTCCCCTTTAAACTGTCCAAGGTATTCTTCCTCCAAAGTTAAGTTTTGGTCTGCTGAGGGTCAGCACTAGGAAATGAAAGGACTCGGCTGGGCATGATGACTCACGCTTGTAATCCCAGCATTCTGGGAGGCCGAGATGGTGGCTCACCTAAGGTCGAGACCATCCTGGCCAACATGGTGAAACTCCATCTCTACTAAAAATACAAAAATTAACCAGACATGGTGACGGGCACCTGCAGTCCCAGTTACTCAGGAAGACAGGAGAATCGCTTGAACCCAGGAAGCGGAGGTTGCAGTGAGCTGAGATCACGCCATTGCACTCCAGCTTGGGCTACAGAGTAAGACTCCGTCCCCAGCCCCTCCCAAAAAAAGAAGAAGAAGAGATAAAAGGACTCCCGCATGGGAAGCACAGGGTTAAGCTGACCTTATAACAGCACGAGTTGCATAATGTGCACATGGAGACAAACGCATTTGGTGACTGTGCCTGCCTCATGCCCGTGTTAGATCAGAGAATGGCGAATTAAGGGCATGGGTCTCACATGTATTTCATTCCCCTTTTCTGCACTTTACCATTTATGGCTTGAGCACATTTGCTTTCTCGGGTGAACTGTGCAGCTGCAGGTGTCCCTTGTCTTTCTTAGGTGACTCTTCAGGAACCACGCCCAGAGGTGCCACAGAAACTTCCAAGACGTCACCATCTAAGAAGGAAAAATAAAGAAAAGAGACCGAGGACAATTTATAAAAACTGTTTCAGTGATATAGGAGCGAGTTTTTTTTTTTACTATAAATCTTCCCACTCAAATTATTTACTGGACAGGCGTCAGGGGTGCTGTCATGCATCACTGTGTCTTTTCTGAATGGCCTCAGGATTGTAAAATAAAAATGATTTTAAAATTTCAATGTGACAGAAACCTCAAGTTTATAATAATTCAGAAATTCATTGAAATGCGTTTCGATGGAGCCCCACATCCCCAAGCACTATGACCTTGGTGCACTGCTGGACGTTTCAAATATGGCTGGCCACTGAGGGAACACGCACCTGCTCACCTGAGCCCTGGGGGACTGGAATAGCAGCAAGGCCTTCCTTCACAGGCTAAAAATCAAGTTCACATTTTTGGGAAAATAAGAGGGAAAACCAATTTCAGAATGTCTGAATCACCTTTATATGGTTTTAGATGGTAAAATCGTCTCTAGGAGTGTTTTCTGAATTTTAGTTGGTGAAGGTACCAGTAAGCTCATTCTTCATTGAGCACTTAGAGTGTGTCTGACACTGTTTTAAATGAAGGAGACCTGGACTCTTTTAGGAATGGAGGACGGTATTGTGGAGGGGGGTGACACACAGGAAGGACACGGAACAAATAAGTTTCTTCTCATTTTCTGTGATACTTATGCTCTACAAGGCCACTGTGAACCTCAAATCAGTGTGTCCTGAGTCAATGCTCCTGGGAGAAGCATAGGGGTAATTTCCTGTGAGTCTCTGGCCACAACATGTTTGTCAACCTATTAATACATAACCTTAATCTGTGTGTGTTTCTGTTTAAGGACACCTTATTGAATACTGTTGATTCACTGACACAAAAATGTGAACATTATGCACCAAAGATGGCAGAAAGAGCCTGTCTTTATGGGATGAGCTGAAACAGGAAGTCAGAGTGAGCCCTTCGGCCTTGGCTGGGGACGTGCCAGTCAGGTGACTCACATTTGTCACCACTCTGCACAAGAACATGTCCCCATGTGGCAGGAAGGTGCCTGAAGTATTGATTTGTGGGTTAAAATAACTTCTAATGAGCAGGCAAATCTGCACACAGTTTGGATGGACTGTGCAAGGGCAATCCAGGCACAGACTGTGTTGCTACTCAGATCAGTTCTCTGGCATTTGAAACAGACAGAGACCCTGTGGACGTACAGAAGGTCCTCCAATGATGCTGCTCTGCTCAACGTGGTTGCTTTACAACATTTATGAGAAACAAAATCCATCCCCAACCGGGACCCCTGTGTGTGGTTTACAGGTTCTCCCTGTGTTGGCATTGGGTTTCCTCTCAGTCCTTCGGTTCCCTCTCGAATTCCAAAGCTGTGCAGGTTCCGTTCATCAGAATCTCCATGGCCCCAGTGTGAGTGACTGTGGGTGCTGGTGGGTAACCCTGCCATGGGACAGCGTCTGTCCAGGCCGGTGTCCGCCTTGTGCCTGAGGTGCTAGAACGGGCTCCGGCCAACCGCGACCCCGAACTGGAACAAGCGTATAAACAATTATTTCACTTGTTTTTGTTAATGTTTCTTAAATGTATGCATTGCTCACATTTATTTCAATGTTTCATATCAGACGTGTTTGGGGTCTTTACTTAGCCATTTGGTGATGTTTCTGTGACCAGAAACGCACTCTTAGAAACTGAACTCTTGTTTATGTCACCTAGCCTATGGGAAAATTCATTTCATTCTGTGTTGTTTTGCTTAAAGTCTATGTTTCCGAGATCCTATGGACAATGTTAAGCAAGGCCTAACCATTCTGGGAATAACTGGCTTGTTTATTTCGAAATGTTGGTTCAAGTAAAACATTCTGTGTGTAGTTACACTTGGGGTGTCTGGGCTTCCGCTTTCTAGAGTATGTGCACATGTGGCTAAAGCAGTGGATAGGACCCCGATCAACTCATGGGGAGAGGAGTGTGTGTCCTGACCTTCTGAGGGTTTGTGCTAAGGGACAACTGCACCGTCCCCAAAACAAGACACAATTTAAAGCCACAAGAGACAACAGGCACCATCTCTCTCTGAGCCCCTACATTTCAAATACATACAATACGGTAAAGGGGTGTGTGAGCTTCCCAAGCACTGAGAGTGCCACTGTGGGTCCCATACGCCTCCTCCTTCATCCTGAGCGCAATGATGGTTTTTCTGGAGGAGGCTCCAGTGCCAGCCACACTGGATCCAGATTTCAGGGCTACGTTTAGCTCTACCTTCGTCCTTCACTCTGAACGACTCTCTATCTCATGTTTATTACTTTAAATAAATTTAATACTCCAAGAGTCACCAAAGCAGCACATTCTTTTCTAAATTCATTCCACATAGGATTTATTACATAGAAACTTTAGCTTTTTATACTCCAGCAGAAGAAAAGCAGCTAAATGTCTCTCCTATATATCAGGTCAATAGCTTTTAGTTTTTATTGAATTTTTAAATCTTATCTTCTAAAATCAAAGCACTGGCGAAATCACCACCCTTTCAATTGATTACTTAGAACAGTTGCATTATGTAACATCACAAAACATTAACACGAATCACTCTAACAATATCAGACAGCAACTCAGCATTCAAAATAACTCTGTAATTTAAAAAATATTAAAATAAAGTCTAATTCCCAGTAAATCTGTGCTGGAAGATAAATTGTAGCAAACTCAGGATCAGTTTCTATTTTTTTTTCTATTTTCACACAAGCAGAAATGTACGACAAGTATGAAGACAGGAAAAAATAGCATTAAAAATGTTAGTGTACATTGAAAATGTAGTCATATTTGACAAACACTTATTATGCACTTAAAGCATCTAAAGTTATGAAGTGAAATAATGCATGCACCCTTCTTGCTCAGCATTCGTTTCATAAAAGAGAGAGACTTGCAAACATAGAACCATCTATCTATTAAATACATGTTTTCTGGGAGATAAAATATAATTCTTACACAAGCACCAAAACATACATTGACAGTATATGGTAATGCAAACATAACACTGATTACATTAAGGTGGCCCAGGGCATAGAATCTTTGTGGAATTTGAGGTTGGTGAGGACGTCCACTACCTATTACTGACAACCTGCATAGAGGAACAAGACCCAGGGCGAGCCGTTCGCAGAAATGCCGTGCGTGCTCCCGGCTGAGCTCTTCTGTACCTAATTTTAGGTTGTTTTCCCTCATTATTTTCTCCATGATGGCCACATGTGCAGGGGAAAGAAAAAATTCCTGTAAGTGGGGTTTCAAGGCGAATGGGTGAGCTAGGAGTTGTGGGAGGCCGCTGTTGACTGAGGACGTGGATGGAGATGTAGAATCCCTGGAGGGGCCTCCTGCCCGCCCTGCACCCCACTCACAGCCTTTGAGGCTGGCTCCCTAGTGGGGGTGATTTAATAATTATGTGAAAATAGCAGCTGCACAATGATTGGATGATTTCTCCTCAACTGTGTTACTTCAGAGGCAGTAACTGAGAAGCAGTTCCTACAGCAGACATTCATACTGTTACGGTTGAAACTGTGCACCCACCCCCAAAAAGAAATGTCAGAATCCTAACCCCCAGGACCTCACAATGTGACTTCATTTGGAAATAAACTCTCAGCCCTTGCAGATGTGATGGCTTAAGGTGAGGTCACTGAGTTGTGTTCTAATACAATACGACAGGTGTCCCTGTGAACAGAGACACCCACACAGGGAGTGCTCCACGTGAAGACAGAGATTGGACTCATCCTACTCCAAGTCAAGGAACACCCAGAGCCACCAGGATCTGGGAAAAGCAAAGATCCTCCGTCGAAGCCTTGGAGGGAGCTCAGTCCTGAGGACACCTTGGTTTTGGCCTTTACCCTCCAGCATTGTGACAGAATACATTTCTGTTATTTTAAACCACCAAGTTGGTGATAATTTGTTATGGCATCCCAAGAAAACAAACATGCACTGCCATGTCCACGGGAGCAACTGGATTTATGCAAATTCAAGACTGAGCAAGGAGACAGAATCTCCCAGGACAGCCATCTGCATGCGTCCAGGTGAGGTCCCCTCAGGCTCTGCTCCCTGCCTCCCCCTACTATTCCCTTCTTTCAGGGGATCCCCATTAAAAACACTCACTTTGTGATAAGATGCTCTCCAAAGGCATTCTAGAAAAATAACTTCAGCAGTAATGGACTCGTTCATTATGAAGTAGGAAATGTGGAGATAATTTCATTTTCTGATGTTAATTGATCATGTTTATCAGCCGTAACTGAGTTCAGGTCTTTGAAACCTACCTATGCCTCAGTCTTTCCTAGATATTAGGCAAGCCTTTGACAATGCAAACCATTCTCAAATTCCTCCACACATCTGTCACACGTTTGTAGCATTTCCACGATCCAGATGGATGAAAAGTTCTCTGAGAGCATTCCTATCGAGTAAGTCATCCTCTCAAGTGTTTGGCTTTATTCTTGTAAAAATTTGCTTACATATCAATTATTTGGACCATGCTATGTGTATGAAAACAGTTTTAGTAGACTGGGAACTTGGGTTATGGCAGACACAGAAAATTACACATATTGGAACAAGCCACCTTGGTCCCTATTGAAATTCTCCTAAATGAATGCTCCCTGGGAACCCGTTTCCTGGGCTACTCTGTCATCTGTGCTGTAAGACGCTCGGCTCTTTGGGGACCTGAGCAGATATTGTGGCTGAGATGATGGCTCACTGTTCTCACATTGTTTCCTGAGCTAGGATGTTGAGCACTTTCCCAAGCAGAGTGTGAGCCAATGCCAAGTATTTTCATCCCCTGCAGCTTCTGACAATGGGAACCAGTCCATGGCTCGCTCATAGAAATGGAAGGGCTCTTCCTAGTTAGCTCACAACATAATGCATCCAAAAAGACGGCTTCAGGATAATAAATGATTTGTGGCTACAGATCCCAGTGAATTTGAGGGAAACAAGCATTGCACTGAACGTGCATAGATCACCCTGCTGGAGCCCCACCGTGAGCTACGTGAGAGTCTGGCCTGGCAGAAAACAATTCCACAGAGATGAACACATCACTGCCCCTTTATAAACCAGTATGATTTGTTCAGAGAATTCCAAACAGAGCAGGGAACACTCAGCCAGTGTGTTCTCTTGTGTGGCTCTTGTCTTGATATGCAGAAAGGGTAAACATTTCAAAACAGGGAGTCAGGAGGGGTGCATTCTTTTTCCCATCATTTTTGGAACAAAACATTCAACTTGTTGACCCCAATTCGACATGTAAATAATGTTGTTTGATGTATGAGTTGAGGGAAAACACACGTAGTCACACAATACAAGTGCCAAATTCGAAGGAATCTTTCTAAACATAGAAGTATCCTAAGCAGGGTTCCTAAAGTGGGTTTATATATTTAAAGTCTTTTCTGAACTTCATATTTATGTGGCGTTTTGAGCTACAGCAGAGGTCTGGTGATTTCTATTCAAGTCCACTAAAAGCTGGTCCTCATATTCTGTCTCCTCCTACCTGAATCCAGGGACAAAATACCTAGTAACTCGGAGTACAAACGAAATAGCGAGAGAAGCTGGCATTGTAAATTGAGAAAGACGGGAAACCCAACGGGGGCACACTGAGCTTTGAGGGTGCTGAGCATGCCTGAATGAGGTGCTCTGCAGGAGTGAGGAGGGCGGGTCGTAGACAGGGGATTGGTCTTCAGCTATTAGCTGATGGCAGGCAGGCAGGGGAGACGCAATTTGGTCAGATTTCTTCAGCTGACAAATGAAGTGATTGACTTCATCCTTGGAATATTAGCTGATTTTTTCAGCGTTGAAAGACTCCCTCTTCCAGTTCCATCAGGGATTCTCTTTTCTTTCTAAAACATGCAGTTCCAGAGGATTTTTATGTTCTTAAAAGTCTTCATTGTTTTTCTTTTTATTTTTTCCAGTACAATGTGAGGGGAAGCCTTAAAAGGGGCAACATGTTTTCTTTACCACCTGTTTAGCGTGGCGTCTCCCCGCTTCCATGACCTTTTAAAGAGTCAGTAGTGCTGATTTTTGGTTGAAGTTAGGAAGTTTTGTCCCAAAGGAAAGTCTTGCAGGCTAAACATACTTTTTTTCCTCTCTGCATCATTCTTTTCTCTTTCTTTTTCTTTTCTTTTCCTTGTTATCTAAGTAAAGAAGGGTGATGGTGTTTTATGTTCGGTCTGGAACCTTGAAAAGGCACCTAAACGTATTTGGGACCCAAAAGATAGCACTAAGGAATTCCCTCCTGTGATAGTTTAAGTCTCATTGCTGTTCTGAGGAATAAGGCATTGCGGTCTC